>NC_032026.1:9681952-9771266 GCF_001865875.1 Lupinus angustifolius | reverse complement strand
CATGAATTACTCCTTCCTTGTCACAGAAGTCTCTCCATTCAGTTGAGTTGTATTCTCCACCACCATCAGTTCTGAGTGCTTGCAGTTTCAATTCCTTCTGCCTTTCTACTTGAGCCTTAAATCTGAGAAAAGTAAGAAACACATCACTCTTCTTTCTAATGAGATGTATCCATACCATCCTTGTGTAATCATCTATGAAGGTCACAAAATACTTGTTTTCCCCCAATGATTCTTCCTCAAATGGCCTACACACATCTGAATAAACCAGTTCCAAAGGTCTAGATGATGTAGTAGGTATGTGTGCACCAAAATCATTCCTTGTTTGCTTGCTTGTGAGACACTCATCACATAGTTCACTAGGAATAGCAATAAAGGGCAGACCATAAACAATACCAACTCTGCTCAGAAGTTCAAGACCTTTGAAGTTCAGATGGCCATACATTTGATGCCACACCCAATTTTCTTGCATAGCATTGGCCAGAAGGCAATTGTGATTGTTGATTTGAATGTCAATTTTGAAGGTTCTGTTATTGGATAGGGGAGCCTTCAAGAGCAGTCTCTTTTTGACATCAAACACTTTTAGCACCTTATTCTCCATTGTCATTGTGTACCCCTTTTCAAGTAACTGACCAAGGCTAAGCAAGTTACTTTTCATTTTGGGCACATACAACACATTGTTGATGCAAGAAGACTTGCCATCCTTCCTTTGTATAGAGATATCACCAATTCCTTCAGCATCAATGGCACTATGGTCTGCAAATTTCACCTTACTTTTAGCAGAATCATCAAGCTTCACAAACCATTCTTTGTGTCCAGTCATGAACAACCAGTGTCAAGGTACCAATAATCACCCTTGACACTCTCTTTTTCTGTTGTAACCATAAGAAGAACTTGTTCATCCTCTGATTCTCCTCCATGAGCCATACTAGCTTCAACTTCTGATCCATTAGATTGCTTGAACCTGCACCCACAGGCATAGTGTCCAAGGTTCTTGCAATTGTAACATTGGATCTTCTTTTTATCAATCTTTTTCTTATTATTTATGAATGATTGATCTTGATGAAGATGTTTCTGTGCAGAGACATCATCTCTTCCTCTATCATTCTTCCAATTTCCTCTGGATTTTTTGTGAAAGTTTCCTTGCCCAGGGTTCCTTCTGTTAAATTGTGCTTGAAGGGCCTGATTAGGATTTCTTTCTTGGTCCCTTTCCTTTATTCTCTGCTCATGTGCCTCTAGGGTGCTCTGCAACTCCTCAATCTTGAATGCTTCAAGATCCTTGGATTCCTCTATGACAACTACAACATGATCAAACTTGAAGGTCAATGTTCTCAACACTTTTTCAACCACCAACTGATCCTTCATTACTTCACCACACCTCTTCATCAAATTAGACAGAGATCTAATCTTGGTGAAGTAATTTGCTATGGAATCCCCTTCCTTCATTTGCAAAAGCTCATACTCTCTTCTCAAGGTCTGCAATTTGACCTTCTTCACTTTCTCAGCTCCAGCATAACTCTTTTCAAGATTGTCCCAAGCCTCTTTTGTTGTTTCGGCATTGGCAATCTTCTCAAAGTTTGCTCCATCCACACATTGGTGGATTATGAACAAAGCTTTGCAATCCTTCTTCTTGCATTCTCTAAGTATTGATCTTTGTGTCTTAGTTGCATCCTCCCCAATGGATTCGTACCCATCTTGCACAATTTCGAGCACTTCTTGGTACCCAAACAGAACTTTCATTTGAACACTCCAACGTTCATAGTTCTTTCCATCTAGGATAGGTAGTGTCATGGTTAAACCACTATTGGTCGCCATTTTTTACTTTCTTGTCACAGACCCAAGATCAAGATAAACAAAGCTCTGATACCACTGTTGCAGAAAGAAGATAGAATGTGCATATATTGCAACTATGTTGCAGAGAAAGAAAGAAAGAAAAAGAATTAGTGTAGGATGAGAGAAAGAGAAGTAGCTTTTTGTGTGTAAGAGAGGAGAGAGTAAAGTGATAGAGATATGTTTTCTGGAAAGTAAACAAGTGTATATTCATCAAAATCATTTACAAGCTATATATAGCAATATGTCAACTACATTCCAAAAATAGTAAAATTACCAACAAACTAAACTAACCAAACTTTCTATATCTAGAAACTATCTATATTTATCAAAACTGAATTACTTTTAACAGTTGTTTGACATAATCAGGGTGGTATTGACATTCACATGTTAGATATAACGTGGACCGACAATGATCCTTTTACCACCCTATCTTATAAGCATCATATCTTATTGCTGAGTTATGGCTTCTCTCTTCCCATCTTTATCTCTATTCCCCTATATAAATATTGATTTGAAGTCAAAGTCTCTTTTAAGGTACTCATCTCTAATGCTCCAAAGTTGAATCATCACTTGCTCGACAAGTTAAAGTAAAGACTATAGAAGAGATAAATATTGTTTGTTCCTCAACATGCCTTAGAGTTTTCTCTAATTAAGCTAACCGCCATGTTTTGGATTTTCGTCGGTTCAAAATTGTCCAAAGAGACACCCGACTAACTATTTGGACAAGCATAACTAGTAGTGGAATCGTATAATCCGATACATTCTCTCATATCATTAGTTTAAAGTATTTATGTCTTCGATGCAAAACAAATACTATTTGAGTGGATTTAAAATGCTAGCTAATTGATCAATGAATAAGCAAAAGAAATGTTATTTAATGGATGGGTTCATTGCTACTCCTAAGGGTAACCATTAAAAGTAACGATTGAAGAACGAGTTAATGAATTAGTTGACCCTTAGCTACTGAGCCTCGTCTCCGACCCATCACAAACCCATTTTGAATTGTGGGAAGAACCACTTAGTTATTGCCAGTGTCAGAAAAATAAACTTTGCTTTCACCTATCAACAAAAAGAGCGTGATTACTATGTACTACTTATGAATATATAGCACTACATCAATTAAGTGACTAATTTCCTCACTTGACAAATTAGATGATAAAAATATGAATTTGTTTGTGAATTAAGTAATACTTCACTCATCAATTTACTAGTCACATGTTTGCAATTTAAAAGAAGAAAAAGGAAAGTTAATGTGTGATGATCAAGTGAAAAGTGTTCAAGTCTATTGGGCATGTGGTTTTGGACTTAATCTTAATAATCATGTGTATGAAAAAATAGCATATATTGATTTTTTTATGCTTATATAAATGACATTTTGGTTATAGTAGGAATTTAGGGAGACTTTACAGTTATACCACTTAGATTGTAATTTATATGACTTATTATAAAAAAAACACTTCATCTTAAAAAGAATGTAATAATAGTGTTCATTTATATGACATTTTTTTTATACTCCCCCCTTAATATATTTATTTTCTTTCAGTCTGAACATTAATTCTTTTTCACTAGAATTAATATAATATTAAATGAGAGTATGATTATAAATATGGAAAATGATATATTCTCCTACTAAATCTTTTTAATAATATTCTTACCTCACAACAAAGTAACATATGTCATAAGAGAGATAACTTATTTATTAATGATTGATTTATAAGTTGCATATGTCACTTTATCATGGTAAGACGATTAATATGAAATTTTAGTAAAATAATATATCATTACTCTATAAATACATATCTTATTGGTCGTTTCAATCAGTAAATCGACCCTCATACTTGTATTTAGTGTTATTAATATCATATTGGTCATTAAATCAACCAGGACACTGATATAGTGGTATAGCAGTTGAACCGGTGATTCACTAATTAAATTGCACGCCGGTGAAATTATATATACATATATAATATATTAACATTAATGTTGAAAAATCAATAAAAACCAATAATTTTTTTATTTTTATTAAAATTTTAATTTTAAATAAAAATCAACTGCCATGATCGATACAGTTCAATTGAAAACCGACTGGTATAACAAGTTTTGACCAATATAATTACATGACCGATATAGTTAGTGTATCATACTGTATTAGGACCGATTTACCAATTTACCAGTTGAACCGGCCGACATGAACCAATTTTTATAACACTGCTAGTATTGTATGACAATTATATCACACATATAATTAAATTGGTCAAAACTAAAAGATATCAACCAAACTTTATCATTTTATATCGGTCAAAACTAGTTTGGATAAGAAAATTTTCATATTTTTATTTGAACATTTAACTTAATAATTAATTAAATATTTATAAAGTATCAATGATTGAGTTATTTCAATAATTGAATTATATTTTATAAATAATAATATTTATCTTGTAAATTTATTATACTTATTTAAATATATAATTTAATTAGTATAGGATTTAATTAGTAAATTACTTATTCAACTATTCTAATCTATATAAATATTCTTATTGTTATGATAACTTACATAATATCAATAAGGTGATGATGAAAAATAAAAATTAATTTAGCATTCAACTTCTAAAGTAATATATGTTTTAAATTTATTCTCCACGTTCCAATTTAATTGTTTATTATTCCATGTTCCAATCTAATTGTTATACCACACAACTAAACTTGAATATTAATGCCTAGTCTAGACTAGACTGAATTTTTGGGTACACCCAATAAATTAACACAATGAATAGATTTGAATATTAGTGGGTAACTAAATTATAGAATTAAATAGGTATGTAACTAAAACTAGAGAGTATATCTAAAATATATATTCACAAATAAATGACATCAATATAAACATATTAACACATATTAACAAACATTAGTGATTTAAGTCACAAGCTCTTACTATACATACCTAATCCTAAGAAATTAAAAAGAGAATAATGTATCTCCTTATATAATGAGATAACTTATCTCCTCTAGCTAGTAAAAATGTGACATGTGTGCTATTTTGTTTATTTTTAAAAATATTTTTATAGAAAATGATGAAACATGACACATGTCATGATTTCACTGGCAGGAGGAGATAACTTATCTCCTTATACAAGGAGATACTCCATTCCCAATTAAAAAATATGCATTTTTAAGAGAATAATGAGGTATTAGAAGAAGTCGAGACGACTATAAGCATCACAAGGAGAATTTACAAGTGAATATATCTAAAAAAGAAAAAAAATATGGTGTATTTAAGTGTGATATATTGTAGGAAATAAGATAAAATGAGTTAAATAACTTATGAATAAAAAAGTCATAAAACTATTAGAAAAATGTATTTATTGACAATGTATCATTAATATTTAATTATATTTTACTTTTCAAAAAATAATACAAATAATAATAAATAATATATTAAATGTGTATAAATCTTGGTGCCGACAATACATAAATATTACAATTTAAAACTATTACTTTAAAGATTAGATTCTCCGTAATAACGTATCTCCTCGCATTAGGAGATAATTTATCTCCTCCGGCCAGTAAAAATATAACATGGGTACTATTTTGTTTTGTTTTAGAAATATTTTTATAGAAAATGTTGAAACATGACACATGCCATAATTTCACCAACAGGAAGAGATAATTTATCTCCTTATAACATGAGGAAGTAATTTATTACCTTCTTTATAATACCTCAATTTTGACATAGTGTGGTGGTTGTAACTAGGTAAAAGTTGTGGTAGGGTATTAGTCTAAAGTAAAAGGATAGAAAAAATGAGAAGGATGGAAGAGGGGGTTGGGAGGTTGTAATGGAAGAGGGGGTTGGGAGGTTGTAATGGAAACATATATGTTGTCCTTCTATCTATCTCAATGTGATTGATTGAAAAATATAATTAAATTAAAAATTTAATAATGAATTATATTTTCTAACTAATTATAAGTCAAGATACACTTTTGTGGGACAAAAAATTTCAACCATATAGAAATAGGGAGGGAAAAAACACATGTTTATGAAGGTAATTGATTTCAATGGCCATATCCCAGAATTTGATGGTAAATGCATTGATCTTCATTCCCATTGATCACTCTATCCTCCTCTTTATAATATTGAGTTTGTTAAGAAGTGAAAACTGAAATAAGAAAAAAGTCTTTCAAATACTCACTGAGTTAGAGAAGAAGGAAGAAGAAAAAGAAGTGTTTGAAATGGCAGTGAGAATGAATCCACTCCACACTCAAACTACACCCTTTTCTCTTCCTCAAATGACCAATCTCAGAACTCCTAAATTCATCATGGCCTCTTCACTTCCCACTCCCACCAAGTCTCTTTCTCTTTCCTTTACTTTCTTCTCTATTTTCATTTTACTCATTCCTTTTTATTTTTCGATAACATCTATGAAAGTAATGCACCAAATATTCCTTATGCTTTATTCCATTCTTAATCCTTTTTATCAAGTCCCATTTATCGTTTGAAGATTATTGTATAACCTTTGTTTCTATATCTCTTCCACTTTATAGCTTAACCAGAAAAAGGCAATTCATAGGGGATTCAGTCTCCTGTGTCTTTATTTTGTTCTATTCCCCCTTTTGATTTTTATACTTTATTTCTCATATAATCACTATTTAGTTTCATATATATATATATATATATATATGTGTGTGTGTGTATAGCATCCTTTGTAGTTGGACTTATATGAATTTGATGAATGTTCCCTGCTTGTTTATTATGATCATATCACTGGAGTTGGGTAAAGAATATGTTAGATGATATTTGGATCACAATATTATCTTAAATATGATTTAGTTAATTTCATTTTATTTGAATTTATTTATAATTTATGTTATTATCTAAGCCGTTATTATCTTATTGTTTTGAATGGTTTTTGCCTATATAATAAATTTTTGGACCGACTCTTGACTAATCTCTACCGTCTTAAAGTTCGGCAGAATTGGTTCAAGTGCCAT
This sequence comes from Lupinus angustifolius, assembly GCF_001865875.1. Taxonomy (NCBI): domain Eukaryota; kingdom Viridiplantae; phylum Streptophyta; class Magnoliopsida; order Fabales; family Fabaceae; genus Lupinus; species Lupinus angustifolius. The sequence continues at coordinate 9,764,450 of NC_032026.1, read as the reverse complement.
TTTGTTTGACAAACAAAAAATGAGTGTTTGGCTTGCTGCATCAAAATGACTACTTAACATTCACTTTAAATCTCTCTCTTTTTTATGATGATTGTATTGGTGTATATGAAGTTTATGTGATTAATGATGTTGCTATGAATATGACTACAATATACACAACATAACAATTTTAGTAGTTTCAGATCATTCCAAAAGTAGTTCTTGTTTTACTATTGTTGTTAAGGGCATTTGAATTTATCTATTCATTGTAGAGAGGTTGAAAATATTAAGAAGTCTTTCAGTCCTCCCAAAGAAGTGCATACTCAAGTCACACACTCAATGCCACCCGAGAAGATTGAGATTTTCAAATCTCTAGACGGTTGGGCTGAGCAGAACCTCTTGGTTCACCTTAAACCTGTAGAGAAATGTTGGCAGCCACAGGATTTTTTACCAGATGGTTCCTCGGATGGATTTGAAGAACAAGTAAAGGAACTTAGAGAGAGAGCAAAGGAGATTCCAGATGATTACTTTGTTGTTCTTGTCGGTGACATGATAACAGAAGAAGCTCTTCCTACTTACCAGACGATGATTAATACCTTGGATGGAGTCCGTGATGAAACCGGTGCCAGCCTTACTCCCTGGGCAATCTGGACAAGGGCATGGACTGCTGAAGAAAATAGACATGGTGACCTTCTTAACAAGTATCTTTACTTGTCTGGACGTGTTGACATGAGGCAAATTGAGAAGACAGTTCAGTATTTGATTGGTTCTGGAATGGTAACATCTCGTTCCTATAATCACTTGTACTTTGCTTGTCATATTTGTTATCATTATTATTTTCAATTTTAACTGATTGAAATTGATGGATAGGATCCCAGGACTGAGAATAACCCCTACCTTGGTTTCATTTACACTTCCTTTCAAGAGAGGGCAACCTTTATATCCCATGGAAACACAGCCAGACTTGCTAAGGAGTATGGTGACTTAAAGTTAGCTCAGGTATGTGGTTTGATCGCCTCCGATGAGAAGCGTCACGAGACTGCCTACACAAAGATAGTGGAAAAGTTGTTCGAGGTTGATCCTGATGGAGCAGTGGTGGCATTTGCTGACATGATGAGGAAGAAAATTTCCATGCCAGCACACTTGATGTATGATGGCCGAGACGATAACCTTTTTGACAACTATTCCGCTGTTGCCCAACGGCTTGGGGTCTACACTGTCAAGGACTATGCTGCTATTCTTGAGTTTTTGGTCGGGAGGTGGGAAGTGGAGAAGCTAACTGGACTTTCCGGTGAGGGAAGAAAGGCTCAGGAGTATGTCTGTGGACTCGCACAAAGAATCAGAAGGCTGGAGGAGAGAGCTCAAGCTAAAATCAAGGAATTACCAAGACTTAAATTCAGTTGGATTCATGACAGGGAAGTACAACTCTGAACTCAAGAAGCAGCATCACAAATCCTCATGCCAAAACTTATTTGGTGAAATATTGAATAGCTGAATTTTTTTAGCATTAGAAATGCTATTACAGTATTACCTTTTCATTGTGGTAGTGGTGTTTCTCTAAGTATAAGCAAACTTTTTTCTCTTGCAATTTTGATGATATAGTACATTTACTGTGGTGGTTTGTTTTGGTGCTACATGATGTTGATGATACATGAAATACAATAAATTGTGTATTTGTGATACACTCTTCTAGTTTTAGTCCAACACAACTGAATTGCAATCGTCCCTTGGCATATATGTTCATCTATTAACACCGACCAACTTTGGCCACTGTTGAATTCTGATGGGAGGAACCTCTTATAACTCAATCTTCTTAAATTGTATATAGCTTGACACTGTAAGTGAAGTGAGCATACTGTTGCAAAATAATATATCCAAAAGCTCACTTGTTGTAGGGGAACTGCAAGAAAGAATAAAGAGGACGATAACCATCTTTCCTTCTCATGGATGGGAGCCACGAGTTCCCGAGGAGAGAGAAAAATATGGAACTTGTACATAGGAGCTACCAGCCACGTTCCCCTGAAAATACACCTACTTGATAATTTCCATAAAGTTGCACTATTTCCTTAAGTTTGTGGTCTTGGGTAAATTTTCCAATAAAGAAATAAGTAAAATAAAGACATAAAGTTTGATAGACCAATGAGCCTTATACCTTAAGATCAAGGAGACCAAATTCAATATCTCCAATCCATCTCCTCCTCCCAATCTCTCTTCTCCATTTCTGTGGTACCAAACAAAGTCTTAGGAATGTGATTGTGGTGAAAAATTAAATCTACACATATTTTAAACGTGAAATAATTCAGACTAGGAATAATTCAGTTACTTACATGGCTCTCCGACCAACTTGAACAAAATAAATTACATAATTGTAGAATTCCCTTGGTCGGTCATCAAAATTCCCTTGGATTTTTACAACACACCATTGTTGATGTACTCAATTGTTATCTCCAATAAAGTAGGTCCATGGAAAATGAACCAATTTGTATTTTTGTTAACTTCATTGGGTTGAATCTTAGGCAATGCATTGACTATCTTTGGTTGAACATTTTATGCAAACTATTACTAATTTTTTTGTGAAAATTCAAGCCACTTGTTCATTATTTGCAAAAGTGCTTCCAAGTTTTTGGCTTTTTTATTATGGGAGCTGATCAAACTGAACATGGAAGCCTTGTTTGGGTCACATCCTTGTCCTTGAACACCATTGTTAATCTCTCTGAGATGATTTCATCATTGATATCCTAAACATGTAAAACTATTCTTTCAAAAAGAGAACTTAGCAATTAATTAACCTCTCTAAACTAGTGTTTAAGAAGAAGAAGAAAAAATGACCTCTGCTTGCTTTCAATTACACATTAACCCTAGTATGTGTAAATGAAAAATGCTTAATATGTGTTAAGGCACACATCTAAAAAAAATCCTAAAGATTATGTGTCTTTTCTTATTTATTCAATCATATACAAAATCAACAATGTGTTGGTCTAGTAATGTAAGGCCCGACTGGATTCCCAAGGTCGATGGTTCGATTTTTAGGAACAACACTGGTTGGGAGAGTTACGAATCTCGAACGAGATTAATTTCTTGTCCAAAAACGTAAGAGATATCATTGGTAATTCTAAAAAATCATATACATAGCATACAATTTTCATTTCTTTTATTTATTATTTAATTTTGATTTCAGAGAAAAACAAAATTGCATTTTTGTCAAGATTTTGGATTTGGGAGAGTAACGAGTCAAGAATAATTAATCTAAAAAGAGGAAGAATAGGCAAAATGGAGCGGCAATAACTAAACCAGGTTTTATTAAAACATGTTAACCTGATTTATTGTGTTACTTGACATATAGCAACTACATGGGAAGGATCATACTTGAATACTGCATCTCATATATAAACAACAAATATAAATAACTACTATATATATTTTCCACATATGCTTTTTTTATGGATTATAAATTAGTTATTGGAAAAAACTTATTTTGAAAGAAATTTATAATCCATAAAAAAAGGTGTAGTTTGAGTGTGGAGTGGATTCATTCTCACTGCCATTTCAGACACTTCTTTTTCTTCTTCCTTCTTCTCTAACTCACTGAGTGAGTGAGTTCTAACAAGTATTTCAAAGAGTTTTTCTCTCACTTTTAGCTTCTTAACAAACTATATATTATAAACAGTCAAGGGGAATGAAAGAAGAGTGACTTCATTAATTAATCCCATCAAACTTGTTTAATTTATGTTTATTTGTCTAGTGGTATAAAGTCGCCATAAGAAATATGGCTCCATTCCAACCGCCCAACCCCCGTTACATTTTTCTCCCTTCTTCAACCTTTTACTTCACACTAATACCCTTCCCCAACAAACATTATTTATCAAGCATCAATATATTCAACAATATTGTTAGTTTATACTAATATTTGTTATGGTATTTATTTGCCCCCTCTTCTATTTTGTCTTCCCAATGCAACTTCAACCATTTATGGGGAGATATTCGATTTTTTCATTATTGTTCTTTGATTCCGTCTTTGCTGATCAAAAGAAAATGTGCATAGTTTGTTTCTTACCTAGGATAGATAGCATTATTAGTATCTTTCATAAATGTGTGTTAGTACTCTTTTTTGCTACTGTTAACCTCATAGAGAAACAAACAGAAAGAATGAGTGTGCTTGAGTTTGTTTATTATTGGCTTGTGTACAAACCATTCTCCCCATTTTCTTGTTATTACCAAGAATATTCTTTACCCAGAAATTAATCCCTTTCCTTTTCCGATACGTAGTTGTTCCAACAACTGTCACTCACACAAATTGAACTCAACGTTTTGCTCATCTTGTAAATCTAGTAGAGTCTTACGCTATTAAACCAACACCTTGTTGGTATTCTTCTCATTTACTGTAAAAAATCAAAATTGAAGATGGCAAGAAAGCTCAACGATATATACATTTCTTGTGTGTTCATGTGCATGTTTTCTAAGCAAATGATGTGAAAAGTAGCAGTAGTATTAGATAATTTGTTGGGAGAATAAATACTCACATATTACTCTTCTTTTATGCTTTTCATTAACATTGAAAATATTTTTTTAGATAGAAATGCACAACGTTTAACATGATTGGAACTTGGAAGTAACATGCCTATGGACGGAAATTTTATAGATTTTGGGTTATCCTGTTTGAGTTCTAGTCTAAATAGTCGGAGACCCTTGTATTCGCACGGATGATAATGTGCATTGTATGAATTTAATTAAAGAATTTTAATGAAAAATGTCATTGAGGATTCTCTACTAAAACATGGTTTATAATAATCATTCTTGATGTAAAGATGTTGAGACTATTAAATGTTATTTAACTTGTAAGATTAAAAAAATGAAGAATGTTATGAAAATTTGATTAAACTTAGTTGCAAATAACACCATGTTTGTTAATAGGAGAATGATAATAAAGATTACCTCATAAACTTTGTTTTGTATATATTTGATTGTTGATGTAAAGTTGTTATACATTGAGATGATATTGAATCTGTTATTTTAAAAAATATAATAGTTAGAAATAAATATTTGAAACATAATGTAAAATAAGATATAGATATGTTAAAAAATTTGGAAAACTTCTTTATAAACAACATTTGTCGTTGTCTTCAGTAGTTTATCATCCTTGTCATGTATCAATATCTTCAATCCTTTTTTACTCTATACTCTTGAAACAACTACATACAATTTACCATACCTGAATATTGGTCTAGGAAAACCCACACTAGCGTATAATGAACAAGAATATTGGTCCCATTTAATCACTTGCAATGTACTTTATCTTAAGATTACCTAACCACTTTTCTCACGTTTTGTTGGATTTATTCAAGTGTGAAGTCTCACATTGGATATGTAGGGAGGAGTAAAAGAATTTATAAGTAAGAAATGTTCATGCAACTAATGCCTTAAGGTTTTAGGTCAAGATGTAGTGTCAAACCCACTTATATGCTTCTTTCACTTAGCTCATGAAAGAATGATATAGCCCAAGGATGAAGATTTTCCAACAAGTGGTATCAGAGCCGATGGTTTGATGGCTTAACGGAGTATTGAAGCGACAAGTGGTTGTTAGACCCATGAAAGATCCTTGTGTCGAAAGTCTTCCTTACGAGAGGCCAAGGCGACATATTCCGTTGATGAAAGGATAAGCAAACGACAATGCAAGTAGATAACGAGTTGAGCTTTAGCGTATCCAATACTCGAAGGGGGAACTCATACTTGAGGGGGAAATGTTGGATATTCCAATTATGAATTAAGAAGTCCCACATTGTACAAAAATGGATGAGTTAAAGAACATATAAGTGGATGGATCATAGACCTAATGTCTTAAAGTTCTTGGTCAAAATATAGTGTAAGTCCACTTATATATTTCTTTTACTTAGCTCATAAATGAATGGTATAGCACAAGAAATATCTCCCACACATTTTTGTCAAGTCTCTTAATCCTATATCATCTTCTCTCACCAACAATTTTACCATGGGATACTTGTAACATACATAGTCTATTACATCACATTCAACAACTCCAATTCTATCCTTATATATGATTTTTTTTTTATTCCATTTAAATTGTATATCTCACATCTATTCATTATCATATATTTTTAGATTCCAAATATGAATAATAAATTAGAAACTATCATTATACATGGGTTCCATTTTAAGAGAATTTTTTAACAAATCAGATTTGTTGATATTTATTTGTTTGACTAGAAAATCAACATAACATTAATGATTTTTTTAAAACTCTACTTGTAACTAATAATAAGAGGGCTAGTATGTGGAAATAAATGACTAATAATAAGAGGGCTAATATGTAGAAATATTAATTACATTTTTTAATTGGTATGTTATGACTTATGACCTTGGGAGACAAATAATTAGAAAAATATTATTACTTATGAAGATAATTTTTGAGTAGCACTAACATTATTTAATTGGAGTCAAGGGCATGGTGATGTCATTAAGGATGAGATGAGTTCTTTTTGGAATATGAGGGGATGGATAAATAAATTGTTTTATAATTCAAAAAAATATGGACCCTTGAATTTTTCTCTTGTCATGTGTTAAAATCTGAATCCAATAGATGAAGTTTTAGGTAATCAGTGACATTATCTGTCATGATGTCTGATACCTATCTATAGATCAATAAAAATTCAAAAGTGATTAGGAAAAATCCAAAGAGACTGGTAGATGGACTTCATAAAGAACAAAAAAATTGACTTTATGATGATACCATTAACCCAAAAAAGAAAAGAGAAAACTTTCAATCAAACCATCAATTCCTATTATGTTTTTACTAGTTTACAACTGCTATACTTCTTGTCAAACTATCACCAATACACTTAACCATAATAATGTAACTGATAGCATCACCAACATGAACAAAACAAAATGGTTAAAAAAAAATCACACAAATCTTGTAAAAGGCTTTCTTCCCACTGTTGCTGGCATAGATACTGTTGAATCCACACTCATGTTCCCTAAAGTTTCAAATGACTGATATTTAGAGCTAGAATCCTTGTTTGAGAACAATGACCCTTTAGTCCATTTAAATGATCCAATGCCTTCTGACAAAGGAAATGAAGACCTCCTCTGTGATGATTCACTGGTTGGAGTTCCACCAAATCTTTCTCTCTGATTACAATTCGTGCGCGCTTTTGCCTTAGCAGAAACTGTTGGAACCATGTAATTTGGCACTGAAAATGGAGGGCAGCTAGTGAGACTATCATCATCCTTTAGTAGCATATCAAAAGGTGAATGTGATCCTATAGCCCTTGGCTTTGAGTATTTTGAGGTGTTTCCTTGTGGAGTTCTGTATGGAGGAGTTCTTGTCGGTTTTGAAGATGTAACTATTGTTGATTTGGTGGATTTTGGGGTTGGCGTGTCGATATTGTCAAAGGCAAAATGGTGCTGCAAAGGAGTGCTTGAGGTTGGTCTTGGACTAGTCTTTTGTTCTGAGTATGGTCTAGGAGGTGTAAGTTTGAAATTCTTCAAGACTTGTCTTTCTTGTCCATTTGATGCTGCTGGCACTTGACTTTCCAACAAGTTCCACCACCACCGAAATCCCCCGGATTGCATATCTGATACCGGTGTTTGATTTGATTTTGGAGTACCTTTCCACAACTGTTGGTAGAGCCAACAAAGTTATGATAAAAATAGTGGTTTTGTTGTTCCCAATAGACAAGACAATAAAAAATTAAAATCAACTATGTAAAGTATTTCCAATTCCAAAGAACACTTTCTTTTAGAAGTGCGAGTTTAAAAGAATTAAGCAAGAGGGCAATAGAACACACAATGTTGCAATCTCATTGAAAATTGGATTTTGGTTAGTACCTGATGTGAATATGCAAATGCCATTGCTCTTTCTCTTTTGAGGATTGCTTCCACCTTTCTCTGCAACCTTGCCTCTCTTTCTTCCTTTGTCAGTAAGCTATCATCCCAGTTTCCATGTGCCTCAGACTACATAAAAAATCCAAATTATGAAGAATACTTGGTTTCATTTATGTAAAGATAGAGGCTTGGAAAATGCAAGCAAGCACACATTTCTGATTAAACATCAAACTAAGTTACTAACTCTTTACACATCATAAGGAAGAACATGAGCATGTATAGTTTAATAGATCAAGTTGTGATTGCATAATCCTAGGATTATGTAGTTTTATAATAACTATAATACACCACCAACAATTTGAATATTTCATTAAATTTATTACCTGATTAATAAGGGGGTAAGAGAAGACAGAGGGCTACCTCCCATTGTGTCATCCACAGCAACCAAAAAAAGCGAAAACAGAACTTAACCGTTAAGGCAACATTACCGAGGGAAGGTATTTAGTCCTTTATATATTGCATGCATTTATCCATGTTCCAATGTGCTTAACAAGTTTTTTATAGGACCACAGAGGAAGGTCTAAGTAAGAAGGCTTACCAATTTGCCCAATGTACTTGCATTGTCATTCTTGAACTCAGCTTGATATCGTGCCTGGTTTTCTAGCATCTGAATCCTTCGAGATCGAATCTGAGATTGAACTCGTACCAAACGCTGCATGTGTTTCATGGCATTAACTGTCTGCCTCTTCACATTCTGTCCTCTTACTACTCCTTGAAGCCTCACCAAACCCTTTAGAGCTCTAAAACTCTTCCTGGCCTGTATTGAAAGTACTAAACATCAGAAGGTAGACCCTTCGCTTCATATTAATGAAACCGAATAAAATTGATGGGTCAGGGAATTCTGCATACAAATATTGACTCAATGCTTTACCTGTTCACTTTCTCATGGTATAATAACACAATAATCAGTCTATTCGGGACCATAACTTTGAAGGTTGACAATAAAGAAATGACTAGATTGTTTTTTGCCAGCAAAATCTTGGATGAAGTACATCAATGTTCCATTTTCTGATTGTTGGACAAACTTAACTGCCGGTATGTGCAACTCAATGAAGAATAATTATTTATACCATTAATTTGTTCTTGTACAATACAAGTTTCAATTAAAATCTCAAAATTTTGCTGTATGTATATGAACAAGGAGCAATGAACATGTGTATCTATGAAAGAGTTAATTAATGAAGTTTATGGTCAGCCCTTATATTCCATTACCTTTAATTAAATCATCCTAATCGGCAATTACTTAAATAAGAAATTAATTAACGATCATTAGATTTTCAAATTAATACCTACTTCTACTTTAATTCCTTAACACGAGCCATAAGCCCATAAGAACAAACTTAAGCAAAACCAAAATTCTATTTACGGTACTCATAAGGAAAAATATGAGAGCCTACCATATAACCTCTAAAAGCAGCCTGGACCTTAGTTGCAGAATCATGCTGGTTCCTCAGAGTTGGTTCTGGTCTATAGCCAACCTCCTTGGGGCGATGAACCATCCGGGAGGGTGCAGCTTTGGGAGAGGTCAGTCGTGGAGATAGTGGCCTTGGAGACGGAGGCTGTGGAGAAGCAGCTCTAGGAAGGACAAAAGGTTGTGTCTTAGGTTGCTCAGAGGGTGTAGGAGGCCTAACAGTAAGTATTTGTTGCTCTCTTTCGAAGTCAGCAAATATTTTCTCAATGCTGCTTGGCTCTCTGAAGAGAGGAATGAAAGAATTGGTCTCTCCATGCCTTAGTTTTCCTTTCTTCTTCTCTTTTGTACTTTTATTATCTGAATCCTGCTATATTATTAAAAATGATTATATATATATATGTATATATATATATATATATATATATCAATCTACAGAGTGGAAACATGTATGCATACAAAACATGTAAGGAAGAGTTACATGAAGACAGACAGCACAATAAAGTAATAATCATTGTGCAAATTTTGCTTCCTACTTAAGAGTTCAGACAAAATGGGCAAAAAAATTAAAACAATGCTTGAAGCAATAAGATATAAGAATGCTTGGATGAATGGCAAGTAACCTCTTAGACCACATTGCCGTATTTCAAATTATTTATAGTGTGGAACATCAATATATTTGTCCATCACCAGAATTTGAATGCAATATAAACTTGTAAGATTCAAAATGAAGATTTTTCTTGATATTGCTTCAGGTCTGTCAATTACAGTCCACCAGTGTCACTAAATTTTGCTGTGAATCCATTCACAACATTCCAGCCTTAAATGGCTAACCATTTTGGAATCCAATGGAGATGTCAAAATAAAACCATATTACAAGAACAATAAGAATAACATACAAAAAAGAAAATCAGTTACAAGCACATCAGGTTTCTTTGGGAATTTTTCCTAATTTATGAGAAAGCATAACCATTGAACCTTGGCATGTGATCAATTGAATATGAGCATATGGTCATTGAACCTTGATAGATGATCCATTGAATACATTTAACGAGTTGAAATTATTCATCGATTCTTGAAGACTATGAAGTCCAACATAGAGAGTTGATTATAGTATTTTCAAGGTGTCTCCGAAATATGACAGATTTATTATTCACTATCTTTTTATGAAGAAGCCTCCCTCCCCTTCATTATATAAAGGGAACTTGCGAGGAAGAGATGAAAAGCAAGAAGAGCAACATGGAGAGCAAGTAAGAGAGTTGATATTCATTATAGTGTGAGATTAGTATTCCTAGTAAGAGACTTTGTATTTCATCATTTTTGGGTGAAATTGAGTGTTATTTATTCTCTTACAAATATTGTAATGTTAATTTATACACTGGATATTTCTGAACTATGTCTGGTGGTTGTTTACTTCACAATTGATGAGGTTTTTCCACATCAAAATTCTTGGTGTCATTTTTGTACTTTTGCCCAATTTTACTTATACACTTGCATGCTTTTGCAAGTATCCATTTTGCATCACACAGAAAAAGGAAATTGTTTCTGAATTTCACTAACACTCTATACAAACAAGGTAGGAAGACACTTACATTAACTACCCTTTCCTTGGAGTGGTTTGTGAAAACCCTCTTTATTGCAGCAAACCAACTCCCCTTCTTTCCCATGTCATAGCATTATTCTTTGTCCCTGTTTCAGAAAATGAAGATAAACCATCATGGCCTATGATCCATACTAGAACTTTTTTAGAATTAATGAATTTTCAGATAGCTCCACTCCACATATAAAATCAATTCAGTATTTTGAGATCAAAATCCCATTCATGAATTATATATATTGCAAAGAAGCTCCACATATAAGCTAAATAACAAAATGAAAGTGGTTATAGCTTTTAATGCACTAAATTTGTTACTTGTATCAACAACAAAAAGATGTCATTACCAATATAAGGATACATGAAAATAAGGTATGATAAATTAAAGTTGCAGAGAAAAGTATGTTGTCTAATTTAAGGTGAGGCACAAAATTATGAACAGAAAATTGCAAAGAAGCCTATGTAGAAGGTAGCATAGTCAATTAAACAAAAAAGAAAAGATTTTTTGTCCTAAAAATCAAAGGAAAAGTAAAAACAAAGAAAATCCTATATGACCTATGAAAGCTATTAACATCCCAATGGAAAGAGAATTATCTCCTATCAGTTTTAAAAGCAATAATAATACTCTTATGAAGTTAATCAAATAATAATAAACAAGTAAAGTACACTTAAGAAAACATAATCTTCTGAATCTGACATGCTCAAGGATTTAAGGATCCCAAGGATGTGTCAGTTTAATGTTTGATTAAGAAGCCAAAGGGAAGAAGAACCATAATTCAGACATGTCCATGCACAAAAGAATCCTAACCATACTAATTAAACAAATTTAACACAACCACAAAAGCTTAAGCTTAAATAAAGATAATAATAATAAGTAATAACATGAACAAACTCTAAGATAAATGATACCATGTTGGTTGAAAGAACTACCAAAGTTGCAAGAACACCTAAAAGTAATGTCACAAGAACATGCACAAAGCAAAGAAGATGAAACCCTCTATTTCTACCACTTTTTCTAGCCTCTCCCTCTTTTCCAGCACCACATGCTTCTTTCTCCCTTAATATTAATATTTCTTATAATATATTGGAATCCAATTCTCTCTACCTTGTATGAATTTACTTTTGCTCTAGCCACCTTTCATCTTTTAAGTGATATATAATGTACATATCTTTTGTCTCACATAATATGCTACCATATGTGATATTTATTGATTGAAAAAATATATTTAAATTAAAAATATAATAATTAAATATTTTTTTGACTAAACATGAGATATGAAGTAACATATTTTATAAAAGACAAAGATGTCTCTCATATATAATTGTTTTTCTTTTGCTGGAACCTATAATAAACTTTGTTTTGGTTTCATGATGGTGATGATGAAAGAAAGAGAAAGATCGCGGGGTTAGGTGGCCACTTTCTTACTCAATGTGTACAACTTCAACTAACTTTACTTCAATGGGAAGATTATGTGGACACCAAGAAAACAATTATATAGCCACTTATTATAAATACTTTAGTTGGTACCTTGTGTTCTTTATTTCTTCTTCCTTATGATAACTTTCATTATTAATTATTATTACTACCTTACCTACATTCTTATATGAATTTGAGATCCGACAAAAAAACAAACTGTACTATAAAAGAGTAGAGATTTTTATTGATGACACTGGCATGTAGCTTTCTTAAAGTGCTTTCACTCCCACGCTCCTTCAAACCCCATGAACAACACGCGCTCATTTATGCTTTCACTCCCACGCTCCTTCAGTATGGGTAAACCGGACTCACCTCTAACTGGTCATTTAGTTTGGTCCGATCCTAATTTATGTGATAACCAGTATGGTAAAAAAACTGACCCATAAGTAAAATCTATACGGGTATAAATTATAAATGGATACTCGCAAATTTTAGAAATGAGTATAGTGATATTTATGGCGACAAGTCCTCGTAATATATGGAATTACTTAAATTTGGAAAAATATTGTCTTCATTGCATTTTTATAGCTAACATATACCTAACATACAAATTGATCAAGAAAGTTTATCTTTTTTTAATTTTAAAAGCAAATAACAAATACTTATTATATCCACTAGTATCCGCTAAAATTCATAAGTGAATACCCATATAGATATATATAAAATTTCTGGTGTGTAACACAGGTAATGAAATATAGATGAAAATCTACAAATAAATTTTATTTGTAAATTGTACTAGAATCTTACTAATTGTACATTCAATTCTTTGTTTGCATGGAAAGTATGAGATGCAACTCAAAAGTCATCCACATAAAAGAAAACATAGGATAACTAGTGTGTTTGTGATAACGGTGAGAATAAGATTAATAATCTATTTATAAGTTTTTTCTTGTTCGGATATATGTGCCAAAAAACTATTCTAAGATTGTATTCCTTTGTTTGGATTATATAAGAGAATTCTTTCACATAGTAAATTATGAAAATAAGTATGAAGTTATTTGTATATGCTGATAATATTCATTTAGTAGTTTATTTAAAAAAGGTGAAATGGGAAAAATAATCTTGTTGATTCCAAAATAATCTGAAGTTCTTTATAAATAAACTCGACTTTTAAAAATTACCTCTTTGCCTTAAAGAAACATCTTTTATAAATATAGCTTCATCAATTATACAATACTAAAACACCATAAAATAACAATGAAAACCATTCAAATCCACTACTAATACAAAGATATGAGATAAGATAAGGTATTAGCAAGGTGTGGTTTTCACAGCACAAAACCTGTATTATGGGGGTCATATATGCACTACCCTAACCCAGTGAGTGACCCTACAGGCACAAGGACACTGTGTATAGAGATAATGTTGGTGTGGCATGGAAATCACACTTCACATATATGGAGAAGTAACTACAACATGGGAAAGAAAAGAAGGGCCATAAATTTTGTAAGTGAAACTACACTTGATAGTATAAGGTTTTTTAATATTATAAGTGTATTATCTAACATTGATAACTCTAAAATAAAAATAATATATAGTAATATCCATTTTGCACATATTATATTATTCTAAAGCACAAGTGTCCTCCCGGTTTGTCTGTTTTCTCACGTGAACTGCCATTATCATAGCATTTAACATATTTTTTTATGCATCCTCCTATTAGTTAAGAAATTTAAAAAAATAAAATTTAATCAACTACTCTTATATCTAAGATAAATTATTTGAAATATCCTTTTAGGAGGTGAAAGTTTGAAATTATCTACTATGATCTTTAATCTCAACACTTTTCGTAAATTCATAGAATTTTGAATGAAATAGCAGTCCAAATACATGCTGAAATTTTTTGTTATGTGTGATTGTATATCTCAACAAATGTCACTCTTAAAAATTAAATTATGACATAGTACAGAGAGATTCATGAAGGAATAATTATGTTCAATCCTAATACATTAAAGAACCTCTTCCCAATCCTATTAGGGTTGTAAATGATTAAGGGTTAGATTAAAGAACCTCCTCTGCTTTCAATAAAAAAATTCCTTATCCAAAACAAGTGAAAATGGTAGAATTAGATTAGATACAAAAAAAGCTCTTAGATTCAACTTTTTGAAAGTAAACTTTCATTGCCGGTCGTGCAGCACAAGTACTAATAATGAATAGGTCATCTTTTCTTCCCATTATTACTTTTAAAACACAAAAAAAAAGTGAAAATGATTTTATTATTAATTTTGAGCATATGATTATTCAGGGAGAATTTAATATAATTAAGAAGTGTCTATGGTTGTGATTTTTCCACAATAAAACAACATGGCACTATGGCAGGACCAAAAAACAGGTAGAGAGGGCACACATTTTGGTTCACATTTATGCCACCTGTTACATAATTGAGAATGAAATAAAATTAAATAATATGAAAATGACTTGGGGTTGGAATGTTGGATAGTGTGGTTGAACATTCATAGTGGAATCTCAATCAGCTTGAAGTTGTCTATGATAGATTCCTAAATATACTATATGAACCCCTTTATTTGGATTTTTGTGTGGTGGTTGGTGGTGGGGAAATTTCAAGATTCCTTCAACTAAGTTTTTTTTCATCACAAACAAAAGAGAACACGACCATTTCATGCGTCTAGGTTGGACCGCTTGGAGTGGATGAGCAAATGAAATGGTAGTTTGCTTCACAAATTATGAATACTTTTAGGAGTTGAGTTTCAGACGGAAGATAAGTAAAAAAGAAAAGTTTTATGATCATGATAAAGAAAGTTTTATGGTCATGAAATATATGATTCTAAGCTTTAAATTTTTCTTCATTTTTCTCTAAACTTTAACTCGCAAATGAACATTTTAAAGTTACTTTTTCTACTATTATTGTCGGTAATTATAGAAATTATGGAGTATTTTATTTCGTTTTTTGTCTAGTATTGACTTCATGTTTTTATTCCAATTTTTATAAATATTTGTACCCAAAAAAAGTGAACAATAATGGAAAGATATGCAACAGGATGAAATCAAGGTCCACATTTATTGTCACACTTCTTTGTGTCACTCTATGTGCCAGAAGATATGATTGGTTAGAAAAATATTTAATAATTACAATTTTAACTTAAATAAGTTTTTTCAACCAATGTCACACTCCTTTGTGTCACTCCATATGCGAGAAGATATGATTGGCTAAAAAATATGATAGGATGGTAAATGGAATTATACAATAAGTATGACATCAGATGTGTTACCATGAAAATAATGTATAGATTCATAATTAACGAAAAAGAAAATGAATACATGATAAATATACAATCACTATTATAATAAAAAATAATGGTATAAAATGAAGACAAAGAAACATTTTCTTAAACCAAAAGACCCCAAGTAATTACAATAATATCATTCACAAGTATATATAATTATGATTCACTTAATCTGTTTGTGGTTGTCTTAATCTACTGTTTGTGACTCTGGGTGAAAAGCATGTTTTGGTAGGTAACCAATATTATCCTTCAACCATATGATCATGCTATGATGTCTCTCATTAATGTTGAATTGGAGCACAAATTTCAGTTCTTAAGTGCTTCCGTGTCCCATATTCCATTTTGCAAATTACTCTTCGATTATATAGTTAGTTAGGAGTGTGGGGATCCATTATTCCGAGAGTAATTGGGAAAAACTTCACATCTTAATTTAAATTTTAAATTAAGATTTAATGATTTAGATCTATTCATTAATTTAAAGTATTAAATTTTAATAGTTAGTTAGGAGTGTGGGGATCCATTATTCCGAGAGTAATTGGAAAAAACTTCACATCTTAGTCATCTATTCTAAGAAAATCTAATAGTTTAAATTTACTCATTAATTTAAACCATTAAAATTTAATAGAGTATATGGTTAAAATGTTAAATAAAATTTTCTGAGTTACTTTCAGAGTAAGTGGACCCAAACCAAAATAAAAAATTACATCCTTTCGTATAAATCTCAACCTAATGTTGTTCATTCATGAACAAAGAAATGCAATATAGTTTATCATTTGTTGCTTACTTATGTGACAATAACATGTGGTCCTTTCTGTTGTCTAGTAACTACTAAAAAGTGACTCCTATTGATTTAAATGTTGCTATAGAAAATTCATCTTAAGATTTAGGAGTACTAACTCCGTTCTGCATTATTTTTGGGTTCAGGGCCCCTCATTAATGAAAATTACATTAAATCTGATTAATTCAAGTTAAATAAAAAACAAGATACAACTTATAAGGAGATAAAATTCTCTTCACACTTTTCTCATTAGATAACCACTATGTCCTTCCTCTACAAGATACAACTTATTTATGAAATTTGTTTTTAGAGTTTCTTATAAGCAAATTAAAAAAATGATCTACACATAGCAGTTACTTATACTCTTAGAATACCATTTAGCATTTGCCTAAAATTTAATATTTTACACCTTAATTAGCAGATAACCCAAAACTAGAAATATGGTCAGAGGGGGTGAAATTTAGAAAGTTCATTAGATGGAAATTAAAAGGCACAAAAAGTAACAAGTGTAGCACTCATAGCAATCTAAATTTCCAATGGGTTTGGACACTTCACTCAATTAAATTGTCCAATTTCATTTGCCATAACCATCCTACTAAGTGGACTAGGCTTGAGTTTCTTTCTCCTCCTCGTACTACTCTTTGTAATAGCTTCCATTTGATTTATTCTTCTAGTCGGCATCACTGCCTCTTCCTCGATGCCAAACCTCCACATAAGAACATCACCAGTCAAGGATTCACCCTGGACCACTCTCCCTCCCTCTTTGCTAAGCCTAGCACTATGAATAGGAATCCTTTCATGTGTTGTAGTTTGTAATGGTGGTTTTGATCTTGGATAAGTATTACTTCTTCTAGGTGGCACCTTAGCTTTGGAAACCTCATTATATGAATAAATAGGTGCACAAAGACATACCCTTGTAAAGGTACTAGCAATCTTTAGAGAGGTAGATTTTCTTAGCTTCTTGTTCTTGTTGGAACTTGGTGTAAGGACTTGAGAGGTAGCAATTTGTGTTGATTTGGACATGCTTTTCCAAAGGGTAGCTATATCTATTGCTCTCTTATACCAAGGCTTCCTGTAATGTGAAATAAAGCACATGTCATGCATGATGAGTTCTTGAAATGGTGTAATTGCTTGATTCACACCCTTCACTATAGAAGCATCTATGGCAAATGGAAAATAATTAAGTTGAATTTATGTATAAAAAAAATCATAACCATAAGAACAATTTGTATGGTTAGGCTTAGGCCTGGTGTAACAAAGTTAATCATAACTTACCTATGCCATCTGAAAATTCCAAATTTAGCTTCATTGTTTGAAAAACTCTATAATGTAGGTCGGCCAGAGAATATAATTTCTTATCTTAGCTTGAGTTATAATTTGGGCTTGGTCTAATTCATTACATTATCAAAGTTGAAGGTCTTAATCTTACAATATTAAACCAATCAAAATGCTAGAATGTTGAGATTGTGCTTCCCATTTTGACCAACTAAGCCTTAGAGAAATACTGCTAGGAGAATATAATTTTGTCAACAAGATTTATATAGACTCCAAGCTTATCGATCTTAAAGTACAAATCTACATACTAGATTATAGTACTTGTAGAAAAAATTATGGTGAAAATTCCTAGAGATATTACTAGATCTTAAAGTACAAATATACCAAAATGCTAGAAATATTGCTAGGAATTTTCTCCATAATTCTCTCAAGGACTATAAACTATAGACTTGTATCTTAGATAAATATTACTAGGAACTTTGTTTTAACTTTTGCATGTATCAAGATTTAAACCCGGATTGGTAATTCTATCAATTGAATCTACTCCTGTCAACAAAAATGTGAAAATATTTTATTTTTAGTGTCCAAAATAACGCTCGGGTTTGAATTCTATTAAATATAGAATCAGAGTAATTTTACAATTAGTTGGGAGGATTTGGATTACACTAAAAAACTAATCCTACTCAAAATTAGTTTTAAAAAATTAAGTAAAAAAATGCTCAAATTTATTTGGTTTCGATTGAATCTGGATTTGTTGATTATCAGCTTGAATTTAAGCATCTAGCCAATTAGCTATGCATTGTGATTCTTTTGGGTGATAATAGATTTATTTTCCATGCAAAAACAACTAGATTGCACATGTTAGCAAATTCCGTTGCATTCAGGAAAAGTTATAGCTACATTAAATTGCTTGTCTCAACAATCTTACCTTCTAGTATCAGTATCATCTTTCTTTCAATCCAAATGTATATCTGGCTTCCATTGACATTGCTTTAAGCCAAAATTAAGAATTCATTATTGTAGTGTTATAGAAGGATCAAAATTTAATAATTTGGGCAAAGTCAGGCCAATGAGAGTGTATTATAGAAGCCAACAACTTTAAGGTTCATGAGTCATGCAAAAACTAAAATCATAAAGTAGTTGGCCAGCACTCCAATGATATCATGAATACCAACAAAGTGTTGGTCAAATGATGTAAGACTTTGTTAGATCCTCAGAAAAACCAATAAATCAAAGGTTCGATTCTTGATAGCGCCACTTGTTAGGAACTAGGATCACCTGTCCCAAAAAGTTCTCGTCTCCATGTACCAGAACAATCACATTCATCCATATGATATAAAAATATATTTTATGTTTTTATTATTTTTCTTTTCAGTTAGGTGTCACTTTTTAATTGGTTTGGTACATAAATGGGACACTAAAAGTGAGACAAGTGATCTTCATTCCACTTGTTAGGAGGGATATTCATACATCCCGAAAGAGATTAGTTCTTTACTCATATGGTGAGAAGATATCATTGGTAGTACAAAAAAATGATGAATCCATGATGCATGCATGCTACATTCACGTGCAATTTCTTCTCTTTTTTTCAGGTCATTATCTCATGTTCTCATCCAATCTTGGGCGTTGTTACTCACCAAACCTTTTAGCCCCACACCCACATGAAGATTATGTAAACTCATGAAGGAGAGGGACATTTAACACCAATTAGAAAAAAGAAGAAAAAATAAACTAGATCCTCATAAATTTGGAGACACTCAAAGCTGCATAATACAACTCTATAGTTTATAGTACTTGGTTAGTGTCCTTAAAAGTTGAAACAACTTGTGCCAACCTATAAAGGATAACTTGGTGGTATAAAGTTCCTGTTAGGGTCAGGGTTCAAGGAAGGGTTGGATCCACTATGTGAGTATATTCTAGGAAAGTCTTATCTCACATTTGCAAGAGTCGGATTCCGTGAAT
Organism: Lupinus angustifolius; assembly: GCF_001865875.1. Lineage (NCBI taxonomy): Eukaryota > Viridiplantae > Streptophyta > Magnoliopsida > Fabales > Fabaceae > Lupinus > Lupinus angustifolius. The sequence continues at coordinate 9,744,830 of NC_032026.1, read as the reverse complement.
TGAACATTTTGACCTTCTTGTTACATGGGAGCAACTTCTAATCATTTGTGCCAAGGCTCCCCTTTTAAAGTCTTGACTTCTGTTAACTTATTAAGGAGAAAAAATAAGTTACATTGTACTAAAAATTAAAGTGCAAGTTCTCAAGTCACTACAGATTGAGAAGTCTTTTATTAGCTCACTGGCTATCAGGTTCCCCTGAGCATTTCTTGCTCCAAGCACCCGAACCAGCTTTGCGCTCCCCGCGCTTTCTTTTATTCTTCGGAACATTCACATCTTTATATAAACAGGGCTTGAGAGTTGATTGCTCTTGAGACACAGCGGCAGAGTTTGTCGCTACATTAAAATCTGTCACGGAATTAGATGCAGGGTGCAGGTTTTCTTCTGCTTCAGTTTTCACAATGTCCTGAACCTTCTCAATGGGATTATGAGTTGCACTTAAAAAAGTGTGCTCCTCTGTCTCAGCTGCTTCATGTATCAATATATTGTCCACCATCTACAATAATCAATGTCACAAATGAAGATCTTCTGATAAGCACAATCACAAATAGTGAGAATAAACTTACAAGTTTAGTTATTAACATTATCTCAAGCAACACCTTCTATTAGGCTTGATATTTTATACAGATTCTAACAGTGTATGACATTATTTCAGAAGAATGGCATTCATAACTATATGCCAAAATCACGAGAAATAAATTATAGAAAATTGTTCATATGAAAAATACGGGCAGTGGGCATAATAAGATGGAAATGAAATTTGTCATTATTGTACTCTATTATTTATAATAATAAACCTTTCTTACATTTTACATATCAATATAAAGATCCAAACAGATCACATTTTATAGCATAAGTCATTTTATGTTCATCATTTCATAAGGAATTGACAATAATTTTTATAACTAAAATCGTGTAATCCATAGTTTTATAAAACTTACATTTTCACATAAGTCCCCAGTCAGGGGAGGATGGAGGGTGATATCAGCAGCAGACAATAATCCCACAGTGCTCTCTATTATATCAGGAACAACCGTAACTGCTCCATAACTCGAAACAGCGCTGTCAGGCATAATGAAATCTCCTAAATCAAAATCAGCTACATGCTGGTTTGAGTTATAAATATCCCTAACGGATACCGCGTTTCCATTCTCGGCAGAGATTGTAGGACTATGAGCAGAGCTACTCTGTACATCACCATGAGGAAGAAGACTCAAATTCTCCGATGAAGAAAACTTCGAGGCATTTTTGGACATGACCTCATCCACTTGATTCTTCAGCTTGTGGACCCTAGCATGTGCACTGTCAATTTCCCAAAGGAGCTGCTCCAGGGAAGCATCAGCGTCGCCAAACTCGAAGAATGTTTGATTATCATTAAGGCCAAATCTGTTTGTTGGATCAGCATGCACTTCTGTAATCACTATACCAAAAGATTAGTAACAAAATTAGTCATGAGTCCGATATAAGGACAAACAAATGGCAGACCGTAACTGCAACGATGAATAAATAAAATATGCTCACTTTCTGCAAGCCTCGTCTCAAAAAAAGAAGATAAGTCAACATACACAAACCACTAACATAATGAAGATTAGTAAAAAAAAATCGAACTTTTTATTTATTTTTATTGTTCTTTTCTCGTAAGGGAAAATAATACAAGAGACATTAATGTCATCAGTGACTTAACATGTTAAGCAGCAACAGTGGTAAGGTATGATTACACGCAAAAAATTCTAACCTGGATTACCGGAATCATCAGCCAAACAGCCATCCGGATCAGACTTCTTATGCTCTACAATAAGTAAAGGCAAAAGTCACACACTTCTCCCAAGTACTTGAGACAATTTTTGGTACACAATGAGGAACGACATGCAAATCAGGTACTAAGATAAACGAGTGCAAATATTTTTGTACCAAGATAGGAGAAAAGATTGTGATGTGATGTATATGATGTCATATCAGTTGTGTCCTCAACTTTCTTTCGTTTCCTTCTTTTTTTGGCCATTCTTCTGCACTGGTTACTTGAAAATGGCAATGACTTTGAACCAAAGTCTTCTAATGTAAAATGATCAGGTTCGGTATGTTTCCCTTTATCATATTCCGCAAGTTCTTTACTATATTTTAATGCTTGTGACTCAATTTCCTTGATTCGTAGTTCTGTCCATCTGCAACGCCACATTAGAGGCCGTATAAAATTCCTCCAATGATCTGTCAACTTCTTTTTCCTACAGTTGCACAGAAAATTAATATGCATAAATAACTCAAATAGCTCCTTAATGATTACTTAAATTATATTGTAATAAACACAAAATGTTCAAAAGACCGTGACTCAACATAAATTACCAACAAAATAGGTGTGGCGGTATACCATTGCCTCTTGATGATTAGCATAAGGAAATGGATTAATGGACTCTAAAAAGGATTCTAATATGGCAAATTTTCTAATATAAATGCAGAGCAAAAAAACTATAGGTGATGCATTACCTAAGGACCTGAACAGATGCAAGCTTGATAAAGAACCTATTCCACTGAAACATCAAAGTATGACACTGACACAGTGACACACCATCAAACCATACAGCAGAAGATTGTCATCTATAAAATTCCACCCTCTTAACCTCTTCTAAAAATCATTATTAACACAGTCTGTAAACATGTGAAGGTTTCAATTTTAAACTTTCTATTAACTATGTAATTTGAAAATTTGAGTCCTTAATGTGGATTTATGAGTAACTTTAATTAGCTGTCAACAAATTCATAAGATAGGGGTTCTTTGTTCTGATGTTGATTGCTAAATCTATGGCCAAGCAATAGGATTCAATGTTTATTGATTTCGGAAGGGGGAAAATCACCTCATCTGAAACGCATAACCAAAAGCGCCGAGGGTGCATGACGAGCCATTATCACCTATGAATTCAGACTCCACTTCAGTATCACTCAATCTAGAACAGTTTTCAGTGTCAGATGTAGTGTTAGCAAAAGAACTTGAATAATCAGTAGCATCGGGGTCCTCATTTTTATTCGCTGCCAAATCACCCTTATTTGTCCAGCTCACTATATCAACCTCCATGTCTTCGAAGACTTTTGCAGTGTTAATTTGTTCTTCAAGAAAGGGCTCCACCTTAACGGTGGACTTTTCACAGTGAGCCATGTAACTCAAATCCTTCTATACTGCTTTCTCTTTAATTGATGCACATCTTAAAGTGAATTTTGATCAAATTCAGAATTGTCTAAGAAAGAACGAGCAACGCCATCAGATTGTCTTCCACAAAATTAGCTCTTAAAGTTTGCCTGCTCAAATTCAGAATGTTCAAGAACATAAGTAAACTCAATCACTTCAAAACTAACTCATAAATATAGTATTGATATTGGTTTAATATCAATTAGCTAAAACAACAAATCTGCAGCTTCTATGCAAAAAAGGCTGTATAAACTTCAAATACTCGAAGGATTAAGCTTAAATCGGGAAGTTAACAGGACTAAAAGCCGCTGCAAGGGAGCCATAGTCTCCTGAGTATGTCGCACTAGTCAAGAAGCGAGTATGAAACAATTTTCATTTGACAATTATAACAGGGCGAGTTTGACTGCTTAGTGACTATGAAGTCATGTATTCAAATCACCTACAGAGGTAAGGTTGCGCACATCTAGTCTCCCAGACTCTGCTAAGTTGGAGCCTGGGTCGCCCTTTTAATGATAACGGTGAAAGAAACCAAATTCAGAATGTATTATAAAAACAAACATATAATATGAAAGAAACCAAATTGTTCATTATATTGCAATGACAATATAAACTCACTGGTACAGACAATTTTTTAAGTTCTTCCTTAAAAGAGCCACAGGAAGCTGCTTGCAATAAAAGCAAGTAAAATGATCAAATTTGTAATATAATTCAAACTTCCTAGTAAAAATAATTCATCAAAAAATCAGCATAATGTAAACCAATAATCAAAAACACCACTAGAGGCATTAAACGAGATAATTAAGTTAATGTACACAGAATCAGAAAGAGAAAGAAAAAAAAACAAGGTAAAATGCAGTATATAAACATTAACAATTATATATATACGTATGTATTACTATAAGTACAGTAACATTATAGCACCATATATGTGAATATATAAAATAGCAACACATATACAAGTTAAAAAAAGTAGCAAGTAGCTGTAGCAGCATGAATATGAAGATATATTTAAGTGTGTGAAAATTTTGAGTTGAGAGAGATTATGTGTAATGAAAGAGAGAGAGTACCCAGTGAAGGGAATAGAATAAAAATGAAAATGGTGATGAGAGGAAAAATAGTTGGCGGCGTTGGAGAAAGAAAGAAAGTGCAAGTGAACAAGTGAAACCAACGTTATGAATAAACCTAGGAGTCTCGCTTTCCTCGACACGTGTCTCACATGGCACAAATTTCATTCTTACGAGGGTAATAAACCTCCATTTAATGAAATTGTAAGATTATCTATATTATATACAAAGCTAAAACTTGAAATAATTTTCTTTATGGTATAATTTTCATACTCAACTTGTTGCATTTAGATTCAACTTTTGAACTTGATTCACATACACTTGAATATTTTCTCCCATTTGGCATGTGGTGAGAGAAGCTAATTCAGTCATGATGCTTAGAAAAACATGGTTTGAGTTAAGATATGGAGACAAAATATTTGATAAATTTCCTACCTTTTTTGCTCCTTTTATGCTAGATAGTATGTCCACTATTTATTGTAGGATCATGTAATCTATACTTTTGTTTCTTTGAGGGGCTTTTAAGCCCGCTATGATCACCCAGGAAAAAAACAGGAACAACCAATATATACGTTGAAAATGATTTTTATTACTTCACTTCACTTGTCAAATTATTATGGGGAGTAATTAGGTATTAACTAAACATAAATAAGTTGAAGGATAGTGGTTAATTTATTCCGTTTTCACTTAACCTCGAACATGCTTTATTGTGCTTTGTAATTATAAAAGAATGTCCGTGCATTGAGTCGTTCTTTCATATCATGAACTAACCAAAAATCAACCAAGATAGATCGTTTCAAGAGACCATACACCAACCAAGATAGATCGTTTCAAGATTCTTTTACCCAAAAATCAAACTCAAGTAAAATTTGAACCCGACCCATGACAACAGGTTTCTCCATTAAATCTAGATTGAGTTTTGATAAACATCTACGAGTTTAGTTTTCATTACCCTCATACTAAGAGCTCGTAAAGTCTCACATTATATACTATTTTAGGTACATTAAAGAATGATTCCAATATAAATTATGATTTAATATAAATTATTATAATCAAATTGAAAGTTTAAATGATATAATAAGAAATTATAATCAATCTTAAAATTAATTAATTTCGGATCAATTTCCAAAAATGAAATTTTTAAATTTTTAATATTAAACTCATGAGGAAATTGTAAAATAAAGTTTTATAATAAAATATTTATTTACCATAGTATAAATTAAATTTCTATACATTTCAACAAATAAGTGACCTTTGCACCCGAGCAAAGAAATCAAAGCAAAACAATAGCATCCATGCATCCTCTATGCCATAATTTTATAGGTCAATTCTTAGTTAGTGTTCAAATTAATTCTTGTTCTTTCTCCATTAATTCCATAACTTGAAATGATTTATTTTAATTTTTGCCTTATCTATACTTTTGTTTCTTTGAGGGGCTTTTAAGCCCTCTATGATCACCCGGAAAAAAACAGGAACAACCAATATATACGTTGAGAATGATTTTGATTACTTCACTTCACTTGTCAAATTATTATGGGGGAGTAATTAGGTATTAACTAAACATAAATAAGTTGAAGTATAGTGGTTAATTTATTCCGTTTTCACTTAACCTCGAACATGCTTTATTGTGCTTTGTAATCATAAAAGAATGTTTGTGCATTGAGTCGTTCTTTCATATCATGAACTAAAACTGACAATATTATAGGTTTTCACATAGTGAAAGTTGATTTTATTCTAGTTGGTTTATGAACCTTTTTGATCTATATATTATTTGGATTCATGCATCTAATCTAACCTGACTGTTGACGCTTTTGGTGAAGAGTGAGACTTCAGTCCAAAGTGTTGTAAAATAATAAAAGAAAAACAACATATATTAATATTTAAATCCTCTTTATTTAAAGTAAGATTATACTTTTATTCTTAAAACTCAAAGGAAAAAAATCACTTTTCTCTCTATCATTTGAGAGGAGGCTCACTACTTGGTGAGTATGGTTAGTAAGGAGTAAGGGTTTGTAGCTTGTTTTGCTTTGGCCTTTGCCCCAAATTCATAAAAAATATATAACTAGATATAAATAGGAGTATGGAAAACACTTTTTTGTTTGTTTTCGCAATAGTTATTACTAATAGACATAAAATAAGAGTACGAGTAAAAAAATAGTTAGTAAGGTGAGAAAAAAAGAGACTCAAATCGTTTGTTAAAACTTAAAACTTTATAATTTATATTGTAACAATTTTTTATCCAAAAACTTTAATTGACATCAAATTTGTTTATTTAAGATAAAATTTGAGGATACTTTAGTTTCCATCCAACATCAACTTGACCATTATTATAATTTTGAATGATAAAACTGAAACTGTTCACATTTGAAACTAAAAGTATAGGCCTCAAATTGTCGTAATATTTTGATTTTTGTTTCTCCCCACCATCAGTTTATAAGTATGTTGCTAACATATGGTAAAAAAGTTTCATTTTTAAAGACCTAACGCCTTTTTTGTCTTTGTTTTCTTTTCCTCACTCTACAAAAAAAACATTTAAACCAAAATTTACTCTATAAAAATGATAAAAAATGTACCATTGAAACCTTAAAGAGTATACGAGTTTTTTACATGTAAACGTTCATATTTAATTATTGTTAAATAATAAGTTAATAACCTAAATAAGGTTACATATATAAGGTTATTAACTTATTATTTAACAATAATTAAATATGAACGTTTACATGTAAAAAACTCGTATACTCTTTAAGGTTTCAATGGTACATTTTTTATCATTTTTATAGAGTAAATTTTGGTTATTAACTTATTATTTAACAATAATTAAATAAGGTTACATATATAAGGTTATTAACTTATTATTTAACAATAATTAAATATGAACGTTTACATGTAAAAAACTCGTATACTCTTTAAGGTTTCAATGGTACATTTTTTATCATTTTTATAGAGTAAATTTTGGTTTAAATGTTTTTTTGTAGAGTGAGGAAAAGAAAACAAAGACAAAAAAGGCGTTAGGTCTTTAAAAATGAAACTTCTTTACCATATGTTAGCAACATACTTATAAACTGATGGTGGGGAGAAACAAAAATGAAAATATTATGACAATTTGAGGCCTATACTTTTAGTTTCAAATGTGAACAGTTTCAGTTTTATCATTCAAAATTATAATAATGGTCAAGTTGATGTTGGATAGAAACTAAAGTATCCTCAAATTTTATCTTAAATAAACAAATTTGATGTCAATTAAAGTTTTTGGATAAAAAATTGTTACAATATAAATTATAAAGTTTTAAGTTTTAACAAACGATTTGAGTCTCTTTTTTTTCTCACTTTACTAACTATTTTTTTACTCGTACTCTTATTTTATGTCTATTAGTAATAACTATTGCGAAAACAAACAAAACAGCGTTTTCCATACTCCTATTTATATCTAGTTATATATTTTTTATGAATTTGGGGCGAAGGCCAAAGCAAAACAAGTTACAAACCCTTACTCCTTACTAACCATACTCACCAAGTAGTGAGCCTCCTCTCTCAAATGATAGAGAGAAAAGTGATTTTTTTTCCTGAGTTTTAAGAATAAAAGTATAATCTTACTTTAAATAAAGAGGATTTAAATATTAATATATGTTGTTTTTCTTTTATTATTTCACAACACTTTGGACCGGAGTCTCACTCTTCACCAAAAGCGTCAACAACCAGGTTAGATTTGATGCATGAATCCAAATAATATATAGACAAAGAAGGTTCATATAATATCAACTAGAATAAAATCAACTTTCACTATGTGAAAACCTATAATGTTGTTAGTTTTAGTTCATAATATGAAAGAACGACTCAATGCACAAGACATTCTTTTATAATTACAAAGCACAATAAAGCATGTTCGAGGTTAAGTGAAAACGGAATAAATTAACCACTATACTTCAACTTATTTATGTTTAGTTAATACCTAATTACTCCCCCATAATAATTTGACAAGTGAAGTGAAGTAATCAAAATCATTCTCAACGTATATATTGGTTGTTCCTGTTTTTTTCGGGTGATCATAGTGGGCTTAAAAGCCCGTCAAAGAAACAAAAGTATAGATTACACGATCCTACAATAAATAGTGGACATACTATCTAGCATGAAAGGAACAGAGCAAAAGTTAGGTAATTTATCAAACATTTTGTCTCCATATCTTAACTCAAACCATGTTTTTCTAAGCATCATGACTGAATTAGCTTCTCTCACCACAAGCCAAATGGGAGAAAATATTCAAGTGTATGTGAATCAAGTTCACAAGTTGAATCTAAATGCAACAAGTTGAGTATGTCTCTATAATTTTTGTCTATAAAGCAAGTTGTTGGAGTAACTTCATATCAGGAGCCCTCAAAATTTTGCATGAAGAATTTAACAAACACCTAGGAGCTTGGAAAATGCCATAATAGAGGCTCAAAAATAGTCTTGAATAATTCTACCACAAGCAGCTACATCAGAAAAAGAAAATGAATAAGCTTCATTCGAGTTAAGTTTCACCAAACCAACAGTTATTGGTTGAAGTGGTAGATGCTTGATTCCCCTTAAGCAAGGTCTCGAGTTCGAATTTTGTGGATGAAAAATATCCGCTAGGAGAGTCAGCCCCACATACCTGTAGATATTCCCGGCTCGGGCAGGATTGCTTCCAGTGCGAGAATACCTACGGGAAACCAAAAAATCTTCATCGCATTGGTAGATATAACTATAGGATTCAAACCTGTAAGATTGAAAACTTTGGTTAGATATAAGTTCTTTTTATACATTCTAAAACCTAGTTAGTATCTCTTTGAATTACTTTTTTCTTTCTAATTTTAATATATTTTGAGAAAGATCACTGAATGTTAGTTACTGGATTGAATATTCATGTTTGGTAGATGCATCAGAAAATATAAATATAAATATAGAGCAAATAAATATTGACAAAAATAAAACACAAGGTATGATAAGGCGAAAATGAAAATAAATCATTTCAAGTTATGGAATTAATGGAGAAAGAACAAGAATTAATTTGAACACCAACTAAGAATTGACCTATAAAATTATGGCATAGAGGATGCATGGATGCTATTGTTTTGCTTTGATTTCTTTGCTCGGGTGCAAAGGTCACTTATTTGTTGAAATGTATAGAAATTTAATTTATACTATGGTAAATAAATATTTTATTATAAAACTTCATTTTACAATTTCCTCATGAGTTTAATATTAAAAATTTAAAAATCTAATTTTTGGAAATTGATCCGAAATTAATTAATTTTAAGATTGATTATAATTTGGTATTATATCATTTCAACTTTCAATTTGATTATAATAATTTATATTAAATCATAATTTATATTGGAATCATTCTTTAATGTACATAAAATAGTATATAATGTGAGACTTTACGAGCTCTTAGTATGAGTGCAATAAAAACTAAACTCTAAATGTTTATGAAAACTCAATCTGGATTTAATGGAGAAACCCGTTGTCATGGGTCGGATTCAAATTTTACTTGATTTTGATTTATGGGTTCAAGTTTAGTACAATTAATATCCTACTTCGAATATGCTCTAAACAGACACATGATTGTTTTATATATTTTATAACTATGGAAGCTACTCTTTTTGAAATAAGTTAGTTTACCAAGTAAAGGAAGAAAGAAATAGAAGATAATTTCATAAAGAACATTCATGAATAATATAGGTTATCTGAAACACGATGAGGTCGAGGATGGTAGCATTGTTTTCTACCTGTTGAATTCGGTTCAATTTTAGAATTCGAATTTAAGAGTCAGATAAGCACAAACTTGATTTCGACTCTCCTCAACGTCATTCCTCACTCTTAGCCTCTCATTTCTCAAATAGAAAAAACAATTCAATTAAGCTCAAAACTTTGAAAGAAGTTAATCCTTATCAAGTCATTTTCACCTTTTAACCTATTATAATAAAGATTAACAAGTCTTATGTTAAATCAACTAATAATAAATAGTGCAATGAAAATTTACATGATTGATGTTTCCTATAAATTAATTTAATTGCAATGTGGGTGCTACATGTTTCTTTTCCAAATGCAATCTCACAAACAATCTCTTAAGATACACTAAAGAATATTAGCATATATAAGACACTTGTTGTTGTTATTATTTTAAGGAAAGTAAATATTCATTTGCCAATTCACTTAAACAACGTTGTTTCAGTTTTTTTTAGAAAAAGACACAAAATTATGTCGTTTTATGTTATTTTCTATCTTTTCATGAGCTCCAAGAAAAATACATATTTTAATCTATTAAAATTAATATTAGTATCATTTTAAATATATCACGAGAGACTTAAATAAATATTTACTCATCGTTACACTAAAATGGTAATTATTTTCTTTTACTCTTAAAGTAATTATTCAAAAAGAAACCTCACCTAAAAAAGTACCCCACTATAGAAATCTCAGGTTTAAACTAGATGAAAATAGTGGTCCGAAAAGAAAGGGGAAAATTAGAATAATCTTAGTTCTTATCTTTTTCTACATCATACTGAATGCAAAAATGGGTTTCACTTTTTGCCATATAATTTTGGCCAAATATTGTTTCTTTTTATGTTTGGCCGTAATATCTAGACATTACTAATATAAATTATATACTATTATTATATTATCTATTTGGATTATTCCTTCAAAGAATGACCTAATTATAATTAAATTAAATATAATAATGGATGTAGTTAATACATTTTTTTTAGTTTAACTTTTCATATATTTTTGGATACATATCTTTTCGTATATTTTTGGATTCATATCTTTTCATACATAATAATAATTAATAATTAATAATAATCTATACTAACATGCCTTTTAGGGAGAATGCAGTTAATACATTCCCTTCCTTTCTTCCATTCCCTCCATCTTCATTCTTCTTCAAAATCTTCACCCCATGACTTCACCACATTCTCTATACCCTACAACGCCGTTAACTTCTCCGTTTCATTTCTCACCCCGCTCTATTTTCTGATCCGTTACCGTTTGCAAGATCATGATGGAGATGATGAACGCCACCGTTGGCTCCGCCCTCGTTCTCCTCGTACCTTCGTTCCGGGAGATCCAAGTCGCCGCCGCCGCCTCCGCATTCATTTTCTTCGCTTATTTCTTCTTCACCTATAGAACCGATGATACCGCCGAAGATCGATCGCCTAACGATAAAGACAAGGTTATTTTCGTCATTGCGCAAATATATTTCACTGCTCTGTCGTTAATGCAATGCTGTTTTACTATTTCAATAATATCTGTGGCATGGAATCTGTTTGAATATTAGTTTCTTGTTTCGCTATTTTTTCCCGATTAAATATTATTTTATGAACTACTTGTTTCTCTCTCTCTAATTTTTAGAATAATCTTGTGCTTTGTGTTCATTTGATTAGGTTAGGTAAATTTTCCTTAACGGATCATTTGAGAATTCGGTTGTGAATGTGAAGGACACTTTAAGATAGTTTCGGTATATCTGTATGGGGCAGTTCATGGATAGTTTCAGACACTTTCAAACACTTCTTACTGTACTTTATTATTTCTTTACTTTCACTTTTTTTAAATTTTTATACCATTATAGATTATCGATGAATATGTCGCAATGGTAGATGGTGAGGCTCGGGGCAATAGTAAAGTTTACTTGACTCTTGACTTGGAGGTCATGGGTTCAAATCTAGTAGAAAATCTCTTCTCTTGTGAGGCTAAAGTTGCATATATCTACCCTCTGTACATCCCACTAGTTGGGAGCCTGAACCTCTCTTTTTTATGTGGCAATAATTAGATAAATATTTCCACTTTATTATGTTTCCACGTATAACTTTCAAAACACTATTCCTCTGTTTTGATTTAACATTTCTGCATTTATGTTAGTCTACTTTGTAACATAGTCATATCTTTTGCTATAATTTTGAAAGTTTGTCGGATCTTTGTGTCCATGTCTTGTCGTATTTGTGTGTCATGTGTGTATCCCTATCCATACCTCCTAGTTCAATTGTATCTCTGCCAAGTGCCAAGAAGGGCATATATACTTAAAATGTTTATCATAATGTATATAAGATGTGATATTGAAATGGTGTACTCAAATATTTGGTAAATGTTTGTTGTATTGTGTTTGCAATGGCTTAGTTTATTTTATATTGACCTTTTCCCTCAATTATTAAGTGGGTCAACATTTTTTCTTAATTTACTAGGTCTTGTGATGCTTCTTTATGTTTAGCGTGTTTTATGAGATGACTTTTAACTTTTTCAAATGATCCTTACATGTACGTGTACATACCTGATATCCTCACCTGTATGTCTGCATCATAGGCCACAAGTTATTTACCAGGTCTTTATCTTGTCATCACTAGTTCGTTTGCCGCTGTCACTTGTTAAAAATGAAAATATAGTTAGGCTGTATGACTTGATAGTAACTCAACATTTTCGTGTTAGTTGCTCCATGGAGTGATTTTTAACTTGTTAACACGCAGTTCTGCACTTATTTTGTAGATGGGCCTGTTGAAAGGGGATTCTCAAACCAATTCTGGGTACCTGATCAAGGTATTTACGTACTAGCAATTTTAGTCTGGACCAACATCCCAAAAAAAGAAAGCAGATTGCGTTAAGCCTTGCGTATAAATGCAAGTACTGAAATTTATTGATATTGGCTGGATTTTCTTGCTTTTTTGCAGTCAGAACTGTTGGCTGCAAAGAATCTCAGTGGTGCAAACTTAAATGGCACATCAGACCCTTATGCCATCATCACATGTGGCAATGAAAAGCGTTTCAGGTTTGATGATATAGTTATTTTTACCTTTATTTAAATCTATCTATCTTAAGGTATCTTAACCGTTATATTTTTAGCCTTCAACAACACGTTTTCTTTGTTTGAATTAATACCACAACTAGGTTTTACAATATCAGGATGTGGAAACAATATAGGCAGATACTTTTCAATTTTACTTTTGTACTGTAAACAACCTTATGTCCTCACTTTTCTTTTGATAATAAATTTGTTCTTGCCAGTCTTATTAGTACTCGACAATTGTAAATTTAGGGTTGATTTTTTAAGAGAAGCGATATGTCGTGCTTTAGAATAAGTACATGCTACGAAGATAGGGGTACATCACCTAAAGGTTCTAATGTGTGCACTCAGAATTGATCATAGAATAAAATGTTGTAAATGAAGAATATGAAAAGATGTTGAAGCTGCAAAAAAGATGTTGCACTTTAAATCGAATACAGGTACATTCAGAATTCTCATATAATAAAATGAAATGGAAGAATGTGAATTATAGGAGTCTGTTAAATTTGTGATGACAATATATGTTTTCCATATGGGCATATCTTATTCTTAGAAGAAAATTCTCATGCTAATGCAGTTCAATGGTCCCTGGTTCAAGAAATCCCATGTGGGGCGAGGAGTTCAATTTTTCTGTTGATGAACTTCCTGTCCAGGTAGCTGGCTTATCATCTATGCTTTGATTTACAGTAGTTATACCAAGTGTTTGAAGCTGATGAAAATAGTTTCAGTGGATTGTGAAGGACAATTCTTATCTAAGCAGATAGATGGTGCTATTCATGCTATTATTACAACTAAGCACTGAGATATTTCCTATAATGTATAAGTTGTTTTGTTTACTGTTTTTCTCTTTACCCGGGTTTATGTCCTTATCATCTGTTTTTCTCTTAACTGTACATTATTACGTTCATGTAAGTGCTATATAATTTTGGCTGCTGTAATGCTTCCGTGTTAGTTTTTCCATGTATAAATTGGTTTTATTTCATTAATGGCACAATTAACTCACCAGTTCTCTGTTGAGATAAATCTGGTGTGTATTATTCATTCTCCATAATTAATAATCTTGTAGTTGTTAGATGATCAATGTTTTGATAAGTGTGTCCACTGTATCCTATTTGGATTGAAGTTTGTTTTAATAACCTGTTTGTAGTCATACATTTAAAAAAATTAGACCAAAAAAGATGAGAAGAATGCTGAAAGTAAATATACCTATTCATTTGTAGTTTTCTGAAACTAATCAGTGTTCAGACATAATGTTTTGAGCCTTCACTCTGATTTATATCTTACAAAAGGAGGAGTGTTAACATATGTCCATGCTTCATTACACCATATGATTCTCAATTGACAGATAAAATCTGCCATGTAGGTTTTCGTGAAACTGACCTCTTTCCCTGCTGATGTAGCAGATCAATGTTACAATATATGATTGGGATATAATTTGGAAAAGTGCCGTTCTTGGTTCAGTGATTGTTCCAGTTGAAAGTGAAGGTCAAACTGGTGTAGTGTGGCATACTTTGGATAGTTCATCAGGGCAGGTAATACATGCTTTCAGAAGAAATTGTTTGGTTTCACCGTTTTGCTTGACTTATAGCTATATGAGCTGTAGAATTTTTCTGCCTCACAAATAGCTTTATAGATCTGTTCATTGATTGTCAGGTTTGTCTTCATATAAAAACAACAAAACGATCTGCAAATTCTTCCAGGTGGGCCTTTGGGTTTTATATTTCATTTTTTTTTTATTAATTTACATTTCCTTTTAGTGGTCTAATTACTCCTTACTCCTTATCTTGCTCCAAGATATGTTAGTGCTGTTATTATCACCACATGTTGGCCTATTTCTTATATTTATTAACTGACTTGACTATTAGAGTAAATGATTATGGTGGAGCCAACACTCGAAGAAGGATGCCTTTGGTAAAACAGGGGCCTACTGTAGTTCATCAAAAGCCAGGGCCTCTTCAAACAATATTTAATCTTCTTCCAGATGAGGTTACGGACAAAAACTATACTTTTTGGTTTCTTTATTAAGAGTTACAAGTATGGAGATTTTTGTCAAGCTATACACACAATATGAATTTCTGTAATTCTTCATTGTCTAGTCCTTTATGTGATAGTGTTTGCAGATCTAACGAGTGAAGCATCTAATTCAGGTTGTTGATCATGGTTATTCTTGTGCACTTGAGAGGTCATTCTTGTATCATGGGCGTATGTATGTCTCAGCGTGGCACATTTGTTTCCATTCCAATGTGTTCTCCAAGCACATGAAGGTCAGTCTATCCTTCTATTTTTCCTAGTTTGAGTGAACACTAGAGTTCATAGTTTCTTGTACAAGGTGGTTGATCCATCACTCAGATGTTGGCTGCTTAGTTTTATGATTTTCTTATAGCATTCGAGAGTATGATAAATATTGGACTAGGAGTGATTTACATTTCATGCCAAGTTTCTAGTTAGGCGAAACATTTGTATTATTTGTTACCGGGTTTGTGTGTGTATTTTTATTTACTGAAACTTATCTTTATATATGACCAAAGTAAAGTAGAGTAAATAACAACTTTCGTACCCATCCATAATGCCAATCTGTTAACGGTTTTTGTATTTATGGTGTCTTTTTCTTGTAACAGAAAGATCAGATATAAACTAAAAGTATGTTTTGGGACATTTGGCAGGTAGTTATTCCATTTGAAGATATAGATGAGGTGTGATCTCTATGGCCTTTTCTGCCCCTCCCTTCCCAACTTCATGCTTTAGTTACATTAAAAATTACATCTGGTGTAATTATTCTGTTTTACTTAAGATTCGAAGGAGTCAACATGCACTTATTAATCCTGCTATAACAATTATTCTTCGTATGGGTGCTGGTGGACATGGTGTCCCTCCTTTGGGAAGTCCTGATGGTTAGTAATTTGTTCTAAACACTATTTCATTATTGATTTTCTTGGTGGAACGTGTAAATATACTCTATAATGCAAATGCTTGTCCAGATTCTTCCATAAATAAATTTAATTGAGTTAAACATAAGGCATTTCAAGGGGTTTGATCCCTTTTTTCACGCAATTATAGATGTTTTATGTATGTTTCACAATGGCGTTTGGTACATGGTTGTATTCCGTTGTTATCAACTGACTTTCACACTTAAAGAAAAGTTATGACCATGTTTTCTCACAAATGACAGCCTTTCACAGATGATTTCATTACATAATTTTTCTTCTGTGTTTCAGGTAGAGTCAGATATAAATTTGCATCATTTTGGAACAGGAATCATGCATTTAGAAATCTACAATGTGCAGCAAATAATTTCCATGAAATGCTGGAAGTTGAGAAAAAGGTTACACCTCATGCTTAATCACTTTGGTTCCTTTATCTCAATTAAAAAATTACAGAGATTCTGTCTAATTCTTAAATAGTATGCTTCTTGTTCTAGAACCTACAAGAGATTCAAAATGAGCTATAATGCCTATATCATGTTGTACTTCATGAGCAAACAGTATGAAACTGATAAATCATATGCTCCAATGGCCAATGCACTAATTTTGCCTAATTATTCTAACCTTTTTGAAACTTTGGAGACTTGTTTAAAAAGCCTCAGGTCCCTCCACAACTGATAAGTATAGCTAATGTTAAGTTGAGCTTTAGTTGAGTATAGTTGCATCTGGAATTATGATGAAATCATGAGTTCACCAGATCATGACACCTTGCCACCTTGGTATACTTGTAAAACTTAAAACACCATAAATGTGAGTTATCATCATATGGGCAAAACTCGAAATCTCTTTTTTGTTAATACTATTTCTCTTTTCCTAACATAGATATGGTTGTTCTTTTATAAATAGAAGAATGATTACCTTAAATTTGTAACTGAAGAAACACTATATGATTGCTATCTCTGTTTCATAACTTTTTTTCTCCATTTGTTTATAATTTTTTTGTCATTAAAAGGGCATTGATTGCAAGGTCTCATTCATCACTTGTAAAGTAAGTGAAAATAGTTCATGTTATTAATGTTTTCGATGTACAGGAAAATGCAGAGTCAGAACTGCATGCACATAGCAGTTCTGTCCGTGGAGGTAAGATACTAGATAAGGTTCCTGAAGAAAGCATTCCAAAAGCTGGAAAACTCCAACCTTTTATCAAAGCAGAGGCTTTAGTTGGCATATACAATGTATGCATCATTTCTCCTTATGTCTTCATGAGTTTAACTATGATATCGATTATCAGCAGATAACCAGTGATCCCTCTTCAGGATGATTTTCCCTGCGCGGCTGAGCAGTTTTTTAACTTATTACTAAAGGACGATTCAAATTTTACGAACAAGTACCGCTTTGTGCGAAAAGATACCAATCTTGTGGTAAGTTTTCCCATAAGCTACTGATTCTTGTTAAAACTTAAAAGTTGTCAAATGGTTAGAATGAAAATCAAATGTGAAGTAAATCGAAACTTATGTTTTGCTAAATGGTTGGGTGACTGTTATTGATTGCAATGCAACGTACCTTAGGTTTGTCTGAGTATGATAAACTGCTGAGGTCCGCTGTTACTGAAAGCAAGGCCATAGACTGTATATGTTCTTTCTGAACAAAAAAATTTGGTTATCGCCCATGTTTCTAAAGTTTTTTGCTCTGTGGTTATGCTGTTTCCAGATAGGACAGTGGCATACAGCAGAAGAATATGATGGTCAAGTCCGAGAGATATCCTTCAGGTGCCTTTGTAACAACCCTATGTGCCCTCCGGACTCGGCTGTGACAGAGTGGCAACATTTTGTTCTATCACCTGACAATAAAAAAATGGTTAGATTGTTGATTTTATTTACTTTGATAATCCATGGAAGAATATTGATAAATGAATGATATTATGTTGGTTACTTCTGTGGTCTTTGTTAACCTTCACTAGTGTAACTCATATTCTTCTTTTTTACCATTTCTTCTTTTCGTTGATTTCGAAATATTTAATGGATGTTGCAACTTTTTAAAGGTGTTCGAGATTGTGCAGCAGATGCATGATGTTCCGTTTGGGTCCTATTTTGAGGTATGGAATACTTCAGACATCGTGTCTTTATGCTCAGAGCTTTTGCTATGTTTTCCTTTTAATATATTTTTGTTCATGAGATCTGAATTGTATCATTCCATTTCTTTATGTTTTTTTGAGTATTCATTAGCCATTACGTTAATAAGGTGGTATGATATGTGCACTAAAGAAAAGTTATATTCTCCAATGAGTAAGAAGGTTAAGTTGTAATACACTATCATTAAAGAGTTTGCTTGTAAACTATATGCCAGTGCTGCTTATTGTAAAGATAAACCTGAATTATTTTATTGGTTTTTGATTTATTCAATATAACCCTTATTGCAGTGGGTTTTTTGACTCATTTTAAATATAGCCATGGAAGTTCTACACATCTTAATATGTAATGGTAGAATTGATTCATATTTTACTCTCTGAAGGCACATTGGCATTGCACCTATAAGGGATTTGCATATTTAGAATTACTGTGAAGCTGCAGTGCACCAAACAACTACTGTACCTACCAAACTCACTTGTGCTCTAGTTTTTGTTAAGATGTACAATACTGTTTAGCTTCTAAATGGGAGCACATCTGCTGTCCCACACTTTGTGCCACTCCATGTGCCATGAGTTGTGATTGGTCAGAAAAAATATAGGCTGCCCAATGCATGAGGCTCCTACCTAGTGGGGACTGAAAATGGTAGATGTACGCAGCCTTACCTTCCACCGGGAGGAGAAGGATAGTCCCCATTTTCAATATCAAATGGAGTCAAACTCTTATTATTATCATCAGCTTTTGTTTAAAAGATGGCTTTTCCAATCTCAGGGAGAAAGAACAGGTCGTACACTTCAAAAATACCTCTTGTATAATATTAGGAAGTAAGTCCCACATAATCTGCCTCACTCTCATGTGGGTGATTTAAATACCTGTTAGGCTACTCCTATCATTGGCAATTGATTTTGAGATGAAACATTTACAATATTAGATGGCTACACCTCCGATAATGAGAACGACCAATTAGTCATTAAGGGATGAAAGAATAGAAAGTATGCTGATTATTATTGCTTCATGTGTGACCTATATGACCCCAATATATTATTCTATTCATTTTTCAGATGATAAATGATACAAAGTTCTTGTCAAACAGGTAGACTGTAGATGGACTTTGGAGACAGCTACCGAAAGTTCATGTACTCTGGACATCAAAGCGGGTAAGTTTTGGTTGAAGCTCCTGAATATTGGCCCACTTTTTATGTTCTTTAATGTTCTTATTTTATACACCTTTGAAACTTTTGAATCGGGAAAAACTAGAATTCCAGGGACTGAGGGTACCAAAATGAAGATCGTTTGGGGCATTTTAAAGGAAAAACTAATTTGGGGTCGATTCTTTCATCCACTTTATTGAAAATCTGTATGTTCAGGAAGCAGGACTAAAATGAAATTTTAAATTGTTTCTGCAGGTGTGCATATGAAGAAATGGTGTGTGATGCAATCCAAAATAAAGTCTGAGGCAGTCAAGGAGGTTGGTAGATTTTTGCTTGATTAACAAAGTTATTTCATTATTATGCAATAGTTGTAGGCATTAGCAGCATTTAATTAATAGAGGAGTTGTGTTCTTTGAATGTAGTACAAGAAAGACATAAAGGTGATGTTAGAAGTTGCTCATTCATATGTAAAGTCGCCTACTCCTGATGATGAGACTGATAATGCATCTTCATCGCCTGCTGCTGTTATCGAAAACTAGTAATATTTCTGGTGGCCTCAGATCAGGTTTTTATTTATCTTTGTAGTAGCGTAACTTCCTTGTTCCTTTGTTATTTAAATATATGTATATTTGATGGCAATGGGTTTTTGTGTAGCAGTTAGTGTATGTTGGTAACTTTCAGATTGTCCTCTTAAGAGGATCCTGCCGTTTCCACATTTGTTCTTGGAACGCTTCAGTGGAAATTGGAAATTGGAAAATGAAAAATTCTTATTTCTTTTTTTGACAATGAGATTTGTCTGCAAAATTTAGCAGCTAAACAAGTTGAAAGCGTTCTTTGACTTATCAGCCATCATAAAGTAATTCTTTGGTAGTTTTCAACTTTTCATTATCTGAGTGTGGAAAAGTGGAAATTTAAGCTAAAAGCCCAAACTCAAAGTTGCCGTCTCACGTTGGCTTTTCAATAATCGATTAATTGAAAAAGTTAAAATTACACAAAATACCCGTTGTAGACTTCCTTGAGTAAACTTTACCTACAATTGTTATAATCCACAATTTTTAATGAAAGTTAACTTACTGTTTTTAATTATGTAATCCTCCTCAGAATGATGTGGATTCGAACATGTTATTAATTATTTCTTATTTGCGACAAAGAAATAATACAAATCAGTGACTTGTTCATTACATATACAAGTCAATTAAAGCTTCCCATGTTAGGAGTGCGTGGCAATCGGCACTTCCCTTTTGGTTTTTACCAATCAATCTTTAATCTCACTAAATAAATTTGACAATGATTTGAATGATTGAATGAAGTTGCAATGTTCTATTAATCTCACTTCAATATTTATTGGAGTGATGTTCCTGGTATAACCAACGCATATAATTAAATGAACTTTCATTTGTCATCTATTTTGTCTCTTTATCAGTGTGTCGTCACCCGTCAAAAGGCATGCTTGATAAATTGGTGGAAAACATCTTTGACTTCCATTTTTAAAAAAGTGAAATATAGTGTAAAGATTTATACACAGTTATTGTATCATTCACCTTCCTTTGGAATACTTTATTTGAAAGTCAATGATGATCGGAAAATAAATGGTAGATAATGCAGTGACAGTATAAAAAATTCTTATATTGTTAGTATATACATATTTTTTCTCTTTTAAAAAATACAAATGTTTATGTGCATGTAACATTTGCATCTTAAATGCGACATTAGAAATATCTATTCTGGAGACTGGAACATAGATGAGGAAGCATGATATTTGCGAAAATTTCTAACGTTATAAATAATGTATGTTTCAAGTTGAATTCCTACAATTAATTTATTTAAATTTACAAAATTTTAAGTCAAAAAATCTTTGGTTTGCATTAAATTAACCCAGGAACGTGCTACGTGGAGCATTGAACCTGAATTAAATAAAATATGGTACAAGTAAAAAGCACAATACCCAAAGGTGTTTGGTTGAATGATGTCTTTTGAGGGTCCCGTTCTTTTAAGCCTTTTTTCTTACTGAGAAAACAAAAGAACATGTTAAATAAGTAGAAAGATAACACTCAAGAGATTGGTGCAATAATTAATTTAAAGTGATACTTGAAGAGATTGGTTTTATGAGAACACCACGAGAAACAAAAAATAATCAATTACCAAGATAAATTATGACTTTTTAAGCCAAATTGTATTGAGGGAAGTACAAGTACTAAACCTAATAGCAGAAAAACATTACAAATATATCAACCAAGTGTTTTAAACAACCCTTTGGTACCATACTGTCACACCCCAATCTGAGAAAGACCCAACATATCCATTTTACCTTGCCTAAAAATAATAAATTACGACTTTACATCCTTCAGAGTGGACACCTTGTTGAAAACTTGATCTAAAGTGAAATATTTTTACTGTTATTATCTAACTAGGCGACATAACCATGAGACAGCAATGTGAAATGTAAGGATAACGATTAACTTATAATGAAAATATACACTTAAATAATAAGCATAGGGAAATAAGGATACTTGAAAGCTCACAACACCTGCTTAAAATCAGAAAGGTGAGGGAGGGGGGCATCTTAATCAAGTTTTTAATTGTCTAACTCATACTAATATGGTTCACGGTACCAGTGAGCGACGACCAATTATATGCAGTTCGTCACTTTTTACATCATTATTATAAAATTTCTTTTAAGGAAACAAGTACATAGTATGCACTATGCAGTAAGGCGAATCCGGTACACCATATGTAAGCTGAATAAGGAATTATGTAATTATGGTTTAACTATATTAGCCACCGAGTATGGTGATAAATTTTCAACTTGGCACCTTTAGCCTGCTCAGGTGATAAAAAATTCAATAAAATTGAGAGTCACCATCCTTCTCAAATTTAGGTGAAGTGGTCTTGATGGGAGCCCAGATATCTGCACCATTGCTATCAGCAACTCCCATTGTTAATGAGACAGGAACAAGACATAACCCTCTACTCCTCATGCTGCATGGTTCCATACCCTGAAGAGACAACAATTCTATCACATGACTCCATTTGACACAAGACCATAGGTTCATTTATGATTGCAGAAAAGCCATCCAACAGATTATATCAAAGTTAAGAAAAATGATGATCTGTTAAATAATTTGATATGGCCTCTTTTTTAGCCTGTTAATTAACATCAAAAAATGTTTAGAGACAATTGGTTTTTCAACGAACTACTCCCTTTTAGGGTGTGTAACTCCTCCTCCCAACAAATGTTGTTCTCAGGAATTGAACATTTGACCTTTTGGTCTATCTGAAAATCCAGTGGCGTCTTATACTACTAGACTAATGCTTTGTTCGTATCCATTGTGTCATTAAATCTTTCACAAGTGTGATGTTGAAAAAACCAAATAAATAAATAAAAATTGGACTCATCTATACACTGATCCTACACCACTGTGGTATTGTTCATGCTCACCTGCATCTCGGTTTTTGGTGAACTTTCTAGGTAAGGAGCACTAAGCACCTGTCAAAACAGGAAGGGGAATTATTTGCACAAGATCAAAGTCATATTAAACATAGCTTTGAATTTGCAATATCTTGTTTATATGCATGCGTTTGAACATATAGAGTAACAATATACCTAGTCATCACTCTAATTTACATTTCCATTTGGTGACAAAAATGAGACCCTTTTTAACTTCATGGAGTCCCATTATACCACTTTTTACATTACTTCAGCTTCAATTTTTCAGTTGGGTATAAATGACATGGTCAGTGATATAAACTGGACAATAGAGATACTGAATATATATGAATCATATATTAGCATCAAAATTATCAGTGACACAAATTTAAGGAAAATGGACAATATGTTGTTTCATGAGTTGATAGGCAAGAATGGCCAAACCTTAACTTGTTGATGAAGGAACCCTATATATTCCATTGCCTCCTTTAGGACAGAAGATGTATCAGTCTGCAGTGAGAATTCGAGTTTTTAGACACAAAAACTTAGAATCTGTCAAATAATACATTGTGCAAGGAATCAATTACGGTATACCTTCCCATATGGCGAAACAAGTTGTTGCAGGGCAACAATTCGTTCGCCGAGCTTCTCCTTCCTCTCCTATAGAATAGGAAATATAAAAGAGACTCACTCCAAATGAAGAAAATCATAGATATGTCACAAATTTAAGCATCAAGGAACATGCAAGTTGAATATCAGCATAGCCTTTAAGAAAGAATAAAACATAGCTATTATAACCCTTTGAAATTCTTCTATTGATTGTGTGGTCCAGGTTAATAGGTTTAGCATTGGATTAAATATTGATCTAATCCTAAACTTAGTTTCTAATTAATGAAGTAAAAGAAAATGAAAACAATCATAAGATTGCTACATTCAAGCATTGATATGCAATAAAATGCATGCTTATTTGCTATGTACATTCAAAGATGATTATTTGCTATGATTCGGAAAGTTTTTAGAGTGTAATATCTATGCACTGTCAATTTACAAATTTATACATAGCTAGTATATTATTCACCATTAATTTGAATTACTTTTTTGAAAATTCAATGATGATTAAATTTGAATGGTAGATGATGCTATAACAGTGTAAAAACTCTTACATTGTATAAGCATGCATATTTTTCTCAAGTTTTTAATGAGAAGAGGCATCATTACATGCTTCTCCTAAGGCTTGGATATTGAAAGTAAAAAACATAGATGATAAACAAAAAGGAAAGAAAACTGTGTCAAAAACTAACACAAACCAGATGATGAAAAGAAACAAAAAGATACCTTTGTGGTGATAGATACATCAGCTTTTTGCCTTTTAGATGCAATAGAAGTATAACTACTTTGGTCAACAGAACAATGGCTCCTTTTATGTCCCATCATCTTTCTAACATCTATCCCTTCTTCTCTCTGGTAGCAAAAACAAAAACAGAGAACACTCTTGCATAAGCATAAAACAAGATAAAAGTAGTGGTACTAGCATGAATGATAAACGGCAACAAGTCTTAATATCATTAGTTGAAGTCGGTTACATGGATCAAATGAAGTCATAATACTCTATCGGATTAACGGATAGTAAATGCATGCAGTTTTACCTCACAAACGAAAATGTTGTTTCTAGCAGTAACTATCTATGTGGAATATCATAGTTATTGCTGGGAAAAATATTGGACACCCTTAATTAAAAATACTAACAGGTAGCCACTATAGCAGAACCAAAAATGAAAGTGGCCCCATGATGATAATGCTATGCTACAGCTTAATGAAATGCCAAGGGAAATGAAGTAGCCATGCATTCAAACCACACACAACACAAACATAAGCTCTCTTTTCAAAGGGGCCAAAGGACATAACATATAATATCATTGTCACAAAAACAATGATCACCATTTTCAACGGCTTTAGAACTAATCATAGTTCTTATATGGTCCAACTATATAATTACAAGTGTACGAGAATAGATTGTAACAACTTTACCCTATGTTTAGTTACAAAATGAAAATAGACCGAATAATTGTTAAAGGAATGAAAAGTTATGGAAATGAGGTAAATTTTTAGTTATTTGGTGCGAAAGAAAAGTTTAGTCCAAACAAGCATAAATATTCATGTGCTCAAATTTTTAAAAGGGCATTTTAGTGAGACTTTATGTCACTAAATTAAAAGTATGATTTTCCAAAAAAAGAATGCAGCTGATGCGTTTTTGTAACATTTGGGTGGGAAGTTTTTTTGGGTGGACCTACCACTTTTTCCCCACTCTTTCACTTTCCACTCAAACCAAGCGAAAGCTTTTCTCTTTTCTTCTTTTACCTTTCCTTACTTCATTTTTCACAATTCCACACATATTGCTAGTTCTCTTGTCCATTAATTAAGTAATGGGATACTCCAACCCTATATTTTGCATGAATCGATTGGCCAAAATGATGTTGATAGAGTAATCTTAGATGTTCAATATTACTCATCATCTCAAGTTTTCTTGAATTATGTTTGCTTGAGGAAAATGATTTGTGTTGGATTGATAGTTTAAAGTTTTGTATGTGTATTTGAATTATGTATTTTATTTTTATTATTTAGGTTCACAATTGTTAAGTTTTTTTGGTATAACTAATGATATTCTATCATCTTATACATAAGGAACTAATGTGTTTTTGTTGTCTTTTCAACAAGTATGATTCACTAGAATCTAACATTTAACTCTTAACTTAATACAATACTTGAGAATCCATGCAAATCTGAAACAGATCCGGGTCCAAATATACATGAACAAGAAAGAAGCAATAGTGTACTACTGATACTAATTCGGTTTCATTGTTATCCCTGACAATAACAAGGTTTAAAACAAACAATTTCTGGTGGGCCCGTCATTTGATTTTTAACAAAAAAAGACTATTAACCTTGCATCAGATACATGAATTAATGCAGGATCAACGCTCCAATTTCCCTAATCACCAACCATAAATTTATTTTTTTATCTTATAAAATTACAATTAGTTCATCGGTTAGTGAAAATGGCCACACTCGTTAATCTATCTACTAAAATGGGCAGATAATCTTCCCAACCACTTTTGTTTAATGTGATAGGATATCTTTCGAGGTTTATTGTTGTCCCTCCCAATAAGTATCACTACCAATAATTGAAGATCGAGTAAGGTGTTACGCCACTAAACAAACTGATTGTTGGTATAGGATATCTTAACTGACAACATGCATAAGGATATAAAAATAATTAATTTACATAAAAGATCCAAAGTGGGAAAGGCGCGTGGATTTGGTTTTGAGCTTGTGTTTTAGAAAAATCATAAATAGAAACACAGCCACTCATCATTTATTATGTACTTACAGGTATAACAATTCTCATTATACCTTCTCAAGATGAAGATACATGTTTTTTTAAGAGTAATGATGAATCCTATAATAAATCTTTTTACATTATAATAAAATAATTTATATCACTTGTAAACATAAACAAAATATCATTGTATGACAGATATTATATTTCTTAATAGTATATGAGGATTTGTATGATATATCATTTTTATTTTTTATATAGTACAAAAACAGAAAAGTGAAAATAAATTCTGAAAATTCCAGTAGTAAAAAAATAGTGTTTGAAAAGCAAAATAAAGAAAAGTGAGAGTAAATTTAATTAAAGAACTTACTGAAAACACAGAATCAGCATTGCAGAAGGAAAGAAGAAATGGTTGAAAGCAAAGCCCTTTCTCTTTAAGCTGTTTATTTAGGGTAGTGATGACTACAATGTTGTGGTGGGTATCTATTAATGGTTCTAAAAAATGCAACTTTAAGTAGTGGCTGTGATCATAATTTCATTTTCTAATACTTTTTATCAGAAAAATTCAAGAAGGCAAAAGTTACTAGCATAGGCATGTATAGGGTAATAAAGTTAGTAACATAGTGTTGTTTGAAAGCAATAATAGTGAGAAAGATAGTGTTGTGGGCAAGGAAAGGATTAAGGAAGAAGAGGAAGAGGGAGCAGGTAAATGTCTAAATGTGCTTATATAAAGCTATATATATAATAAATATATATATTATATACTGGTTACATAAGATTTTTTAATTAATAGTTGTCATATATATACTTGACAGCTAATGTCCAACCATGATAGACATTTTGGTTTTGTATTTTTTTTTTAAAGTAAATGAAAACTCTTAAACTTATTTTATTTGTAAGTAATTATTATCTATTTTTTTCCTACTTCTCCATTAATTTCGTCTGGATAATGTTAAATTATTGATATGCTAATAAGGAAATTAATGTTATCAAATTCACAATAATAATGATCGGTAGGGAGACTATCACTGGTAAAATTGATTGAAAAGAGTATGATAAATAAATTTCAAAATTAAATAATAATATTTCGATGGTTGAAATTTAAATAAAATACATATGTGGGAATTTTTCTTTTGTAGTATTTTGATATTATCTTTACATAAAAATCAATGTAACCAATAATTAAATTTTAAGAGATAATTAGAGTGAATGAAAATAATTCATAATAGATGTTTTTAAAAAACATAAATTTTAGAGAAATTTTATGGAGTTTCCCATATTTATTTAGGGGACATTTCTTCTATCCCAAATGTATCATGTATAATTTTGTTGTTATTGATCATAAAACATAAAATTATTATGTATTTACTTTTACTTTTATTATCAATAAAAAATAAGTGATACACATATTAGAGTGAAATTTTGACTCAATTTATTTATCACCATTTTAGCATAGTTATACCAAAGGAAAAAAACAATGAAAATTTAATGTTTAAAGTTATAACCATGATTAAAAGAAGAAAAACTTTAATATGCAAATAAATTAAAATGATATTGAGTTGTTACATGTAAATTTTTAAATAAAAAACATTGATTTATGATTTAAGTATCAGAATATAGGAGTATCACTTTCTCTTTTTAGAGAAGAAAAATGAAAACAGTTGCCCGAGAAATACTTTTCAAGTAACTAAAAATATAAAAAATACTTTTTAACATTATATTTTACTAGTGTGTACAGGCACTTCGTGGCCTGCTGGCGAATATTGTGTGATACTACATATTTAATTTTTATATATTATATTTTTTGTGTGTTTATGATAATGTTTAATTTAAGGTGAGATATATGGTTAATTAATGTATTGGTGGTAGTTGCTTAGGATTATATAGTTTTTTTGTAAATTAAATAATGTCAAGGGCAATATAGGAAATGAAAATTACACCATGAGAGAAGTTATTTCATATTTTGGCTTTATATATAGGGTAAATATATTTGGATTCCATAGATAACTGTATACTTTTTATCTATATGTTTTTGTAGATGTGATAAAACAAATATATCACCAAAGAATTCAAAATATCTTATAATAATTTTATTGGAGTCACATACAATATTTTATATTTAATACTCATCCTTAAAAATTAAAAATAACATTTACTTTTTTATCATTATATCATATAATTTTTCTATCGTCGCTTTTCTCTTTGATACATATTTTCTTATAAGAATAATAATAAGAATATTTTTATATGAAATAATGAATCTTAATGAATAAGAACTTTATACTAACAAAAGAACGTTCCTATACCCTTTAAATATTATGTCCGGTGGCTATTAAAAAAGCTATAAAAGGCTCCTCTTTTCATTTGTTAATTAACAAAATTAAACGTCTCTGTCACGAATCCTGATCTTCCGAGAAGACAAATTTTGTGACATAAAATTATTTTTTATTTAATAAATCCACCGTTGTATGTCAAGAAATTTATGTGGTAAAATACAAATTTCAAAATAAGTTTCATTTTTAAATAATACGATTAAAGAAGCTAATAATATCTCGTATGAGGGAATACTCACTTTAATTTAGAATTTTTTTTGTAAGTGCCAATTTGTTTTCTAAAAATATAAAATTTGAATTAGTAGTTAAAGATTATGAATGTGAATAAAAATAGTTATTCTTATAAATTAAATTTTCCAATAATTAGCCATAAAAAGTACTAAGAATGAATAATTCAAATCGTGTTTAATATATTTGGTGATTTTTTAAGTTTTTCCATTTTAGATAAACTAAATTAGTATATATAAAAAATACGTGGGACCAAAATAAATATGAGAGTAATATATATGCACCGATAATGTAAAGATTTATATATAATTATTATATCATATATAATTCATTATATTATTTCTTTTGAAAAGTAAACAATGACTACATATGAACCAATGATAATTATCAAACTTATACACGATAAGTATATATATTTTTTCTCAATAAATATTTACTTATATATATATTGATACTGTAAACTAATAGTTATAAATTATGAATGTGAGTTAAAATTGTTCATCCCATAGATTAAAATGTCCAAAAATTAGTTATATAGATGTTACAAATAAACAATTTGATTTATATTTAATATTTTTTATAATTATTTTGAGTTTTTTCAATTTTTCCGAAATCAAAATTTTATATGCAGAAATTAAGTATTTATTCTTTATTTTTTATTAATATATAATGGTAGTATTGAATGTATAAGTTATAATTCATAATTTATCTTCCAATAAGTTAAATTTTATTTATCCATGGCTTACTTTTCATTTTTATCATTACACAACTATAAAAATCATTTAAAAAACAAATGATAACTAAAAGTTATTATAAGTTGGTTGGTTTTGTACATTTTAATGGTAATCTAAGGGGAAAATAATTAACATTCATCCCATTTCAATTGGAATTGAGACATTAAGAGAAAAATAACTAACAAAATTAATTATATTGATTGGATTTTCTAGTATTTAGTTGCGAATGTGGCATATCTTATATAAGAGAATCTGAGTGGTTAAATTTCCTTTGAGATGATTATTGTGTATTGTGGATTTTGTTTCATGAATTTTTCTTCTTAAGAATCATTTATCCATGCGTATAACATGGGGGTTCATTTCAACACTGCTAACTATATTTTAAAAAAATAGGAACTTTTCATATTTGAATCATATTCACGCACACATAATTCTATTATTTTAGGAATCATATCATGTGGTGGAAGTTTACATCTTCATTATATCTTAGCTTATTCTGTTCTGATTATATCTTAGAAGATATATTTTAAGAGATTTATTTTTATGCACATGTACATTTTAATTTTGGCTTTATATATAGGGTAAATATATTTGGATTCCATAGATAACTGTATACTTTTTATCTATATGTTTTTGTAGATGTGATAAAACAAATATATCACCAAAGAATTCAAAATATCTTATAATAATTTTATTGGAGTCACATACAATATTTTATATTTAATACTCATCCTTAAAAATTAAAAATAACATTTACTTTTTTATCATTATATCATATAATTTTTCTATCGTCGCTTTTCTCTTTGATACATATTTTCTTATAAGAATAATAATAAGAATATTTTTATATGAAATAATGAATCTTAATGAATAAGAACTTTATACTAACAAAAGAACGTTCCTATACCCTTTAAATATTATGTCCGGTGGCTATTAAAAAAGCTATAAAAGGCTCCTCTTTTCATTTGTTAATTAACAAAATTAAACGTCTCTGTCACGAATCCTGATCTTCCGAGAAGACAAATTTTGTGACATAAAATTATTTTTTATTTAATAAATCCACCGTTGTATGTCAAGAAATTTATGTGGTAAAATACAAATTTCAAAATAAGTTTCATTTTTAAATAATACGATTAAAGAAGCTAATAATATCTCGTATGAGGGAATACTCACTTTAATTTAGAATTTTTTTTGTAAGTGCCAATTTGTTTTCTAAAAATATAAAATTTGAATTAGTAGTTAAAGATTATGAATGTGAATAAAAATAGTTATTCTTATAAATTAAATTTTCCAATAATTAGCCATAAAAAGTACTAAGAATGAATAATTCAAATCGTGTTTAATATATTTGGTGATTTTTTAAGTTTTTCCATTTTAGATAAACTAAATTAGTATATATAAAAAATACGTGGGACCAAAATAAATATGAGAGTAATATATATGCACCGATAATGTAAAGATTTATATATAATTATTATATCATATATAATTCATTATATTATTTCTTTTGAAAAGTAAACAATGACTACATATGAACCAATGATAATTATCAAACTTATACACGATAAGTATATATATTTTTTCTCAATAAATATTTACTTATATATATATTGATACTGTAAACTAATAGTTATAAATTATGAATGTGAGTTAAAATTGTTCATCCCATAGATTAAAATGTCCAAAAATTAGTTATATAGATGTTACAAATAAACAATTTGATTTATATTTAATATTTTTTATAATTATTTTGAGTTTTTTCAATTTTTCCGAAATCAAAATTTTATATGCAGAAATTAAGTATTTATTCTTTATTTTTTATTAATATATAATGGTAGTATTGAATGTATAAGTTATAATTCATAATTTATCTTCCAATAAGTTAAATTTTATTTATCCATGGCTTACTTTTCATTTTTATCATTACACAACTATAAAAATCATTTAAAAAACAAATGATAACTAAAAGTTATTATAAGTTGGTTGGTTTTGTACATTTTAATGGTAATCTAAGGGGAAAATAATTAACATTCATCCCATTTCAATTGGAATTGAGACATTAAGAGAAAAATAACTAACAAAATTAATTATATTGATTGGATTTTCTAGTATTTAGTTGCGAATGTGGCATATCTTATATAAGAGAATCTGAGTGGTTAAATTTCCTTTGAGATGATTATTGTGTATTGTGGATTTTGTTTCATGAATTTTTCTTCTTAAGAATCATTTATCCATGCGTATAACATGGGGGTTCATTTCAACACTGCTAACTATATTTTAAAAAAATAGGAACTTTTCATATTTGAATCATATTCACGCACACATAATTCTATTATTTTAGGAATCATATCATGTGGTGGAAGTTTACATCTTCATTATATCTTAGCTTATTCTGTTCTGATTATATCTTAGAAGATATATTTTAAGAGATTTATTTTTATGCACATGTACATTTTAGTAAGAGATATTAAAGTATTGAAGTGTCAAACTTATCAAATATGTAAGCGTTAGTCATCTATTCTTGTTAACTAGCTTTCATAATAGTATTCTAATATTATACTAGAGTAATTTCATGATACTGGATCACCCACAAATTTTTGTTCTGGATGATAGTGTTAAAATTTTGAAATATCACAATTGTTGAACACATGGGATATGAACCAGTGTTTGTTTAGTGTCAAATATATTTTTCATGAGAAACAAATTTGCTGAGTAATCACCATATGGAACAAAATGCTTACTAGTAGAGTGGTAATAGAAGAGAAATATAATGAAATAAGAGAAGTTGGAACAGAAATATGCTTTTTCTGTCATTTGGTCTAGGTGAGACTTTTAGATGTGAGAATTAAAATGGAGTTGGGCTCAATAAATTTCTATCTCCTCCAAAGTGAGGAGAGAATGAGAGGAAAGAGGGATTAATATATGTTGTCACAGACTGTATCTTAAACTATGTTTTGAACCCATAATATTGAAACAAAAATAAAAAAATAAAAAAATTTATTTTTTTAATTGATATAACATGTTTTCACTGATTCATAATATGATTATGACATAATTTGATATAACAAATTCTTGTTCGGGAAGAATAGGGGGAAAATATCACTTATTTATCTTATTTTTCTATATAAACAAACAACACTAAAATTCTTATATTTTTCATTCATTTCTCTATTTTCATTATCTCTCACATATTTCTCACTTTCTAGTTTCTTCTCTCAAATCAAATGGAATGTATTTAACCTATAATTAAAGTAACATCTACGACTTTAAAAAATATAAATTAGTACTCACATATAAAAAACGTGAGCCAAAATAATTTATAAAACATGTCCTAACAAATTTGACAGACTTCTGATTTTTCAAAGCATCCAAATAATTCTTTACTCAATAATAACAATAATAATAATTATACAGCCCTGTAAAATTGAAATAAAAGGAAGAAGTGTAGTTTCATTAATAAATAGATTTGGAAAAATAAACTAAAAAACTTTAAAAAAGTAATTGAATTATTTTGGCGGGAAACAGGTGGGGGTGTCTTGTCATGGCAGTTTTTCAGCATCGGGTAGGCTATGAGTTCACATCTGCTCCACATTTTGTGTTACTCAATATGTTATGGGCATATGATTGATAAAAAAATATATTTAAGTTAAAATTTAATTATTAAATATTATTATGACCAACCATAAACCCAAGGTATATAGTAACACAAAATATATGATACCAGATATGCTCCCGTAGTCTATACTGCCCTTCCCGACATTGGGTCCCACAATCTTTCTTATAATTTTTTTGGTACAAATTTTCTTTCTATTTTATTTTTATATGAATAAAGCTAACCCGTGACCCTACCACCCCACGCGCGGCCCGAGTTCAGTGTTTTCAAAACGCTTTTAAAACAATGTAAGAAGACACATCTGACATTATTCTAAAATCTTCACAACACATTAAAAATTAATTTAACAAAAACTTAATTCTAAATAATAATACTAAAAACGTAAATGTGATTATATACAAATACAACATATTAGATATATCTTTACACAAGTTTTTCTCCTGCCATACAACAACTCTGGATTGAGAGTGGGGTCCACTCAGCGGTACTTCTACGACCGTGCGCCTCAAAAGTCCACGAGCGAACATTTTTGTCAGGGTTTGCGGGCCATCCCATGCAGTGGGCCCACGCGGTTTTACTTTCATCGTTTCTCTTATTTTTCTTGTCCATGACTTTTTCTTTCTCCACCCATTCTTGTTTTGGTTATTTTTTCCACTTTCTTTAAAACACATGTTGAAGAAATGATGTCTCATTGCTCTTCTAATTCTTACTAGTTATTAGGATTTTCTTTATCTAACTCCCATAGTGTGAAAGATTTTTTTTATTTTCTAATTTATCATTCCGAAGATGAGTCGGGGTGCCAGAGTTATTTATCTTTTGCCATGAATGTCCTTTGTTTAAATTTTAGAAATGATATATTTACTTGTGATAATAAGATTATATACTCTACTCTATCAAGATTCCATTGGGATAAAAGTCTCGTGCAATTGGTTGTTGCACTTTTAAATTTATCATTTCCAACATAAAGTTCTTATTTTTTAAAATAACTCTCAAACTCATGAGTTTGTTCACCTACATTTTTATATTAATTAGGCTAAAAAAAATGTATCCCCTTTGTCTGGTGAGCAATTGTAAAAACATTTTCCCAAATAAAAATTATAATGATAAAAAAGGCTTGAGAATTGTATACTATGGTTTGTAATTAAGTAGTCAATGAAAGATTTATTAAATTAATGGCTTAATAATTGATTGAATTGTTAAATAAAACATTAAAAGAATGTTATCTTGTACATTTTAGTTTTATCATCTTATAGGAATAGGAGGGAGGGTGTAATTTTGTTGTTGTTAATGTTGTTGCATACTTGTACTTGAAGTGGTTAAAAGCTTCACGAGAAGAGAACTAGAAGAGTAGTTGAACAATGACCCCTGTTCTAACTTGATTTGCAAAATTATCTTTGTAGCTTCCTAAAATGGCAATAGATACAAATAAATGTGTGATTACCTACATAATTATTACTTGAATAACTCAATTGCAAATTCTAATACTCATGCATCAAGTTTGTTATGCATATAACTTATCCAAGGACCCTTCATAGATTCAGTTATAACATGTTATTTGCCATTAGAACACTATACTTGGAGCGAACTATTTAATTATATATAGTAACTTCACTAAACAGATTTATCTTCTACATATATATATTTAATAATAAAGACATCCCACCTTATCTATCATCTGTCTAGTTTATGTTAGAAGAAACATTCAAATAAAACTTAAAAGTAGTTTTCATTATTTTCATTTTTGGGTCAAACCAATGATATATACTCAATTATAGGTAAGATATTAATCTCATTCAAAATATATGGTTGTCCTCTAAATAAATGTTGCTGATAAAAATTGATATTTAACAAATTTGGATAATCTAAGGATTTGAAGAAAACTCACATTACAATACTAACACATTGGTGTATTTTGATTTGATTATTATAGTCTCAGTTTGGGTTTAATATTCTGTACATGGTAGTTGGTCTATCACACCTTAGTCACATACTAGGGATTAGAAGGCAACGGGAATTATGGCACAAAACAGGGAACATAATCTAATGACTAGTAAGGGAAGAAAACGACACCAAATCTTAGGGTGCAAATCTTCAACGTTATATATGCTGCAATAAAATATCAACTGTCCTATGAACCTTGATTTTCTACTTTTTCAGCCATGTGTATATCCACCACCACCAACAAAAATGACACGTATTAGGGGCTAAACTTATATGATAAGAAAATTGGATTTTGTTTGTTGTATTGGTGGTTTAATTTTGTACTGTATATTATCACAATTGAGTTTCAATAGGTTATTAAAAACATATTTATTATAAATTAGTCATATAAGAAGTTTAATTGTCTTAATAACGTCATAATTTATGATAAAATGAAACTTTGAAAATTGTATACTCATAACGAGTTAATTTTTTATAAGATTCTTCTAGTATCCGAAAATCACATTGGATCGTCACTAATCCTAATCTGAGTTAGGAAAATCCACTTATGAGAACAAAATGTCTATTTTCTTTATTGGCAAAAATCATACTTAAAAAAAAAACACATCCTTAAACATTTGAACTTTAGAACTTAGAAGTATTTTAATGATTCATTTTATAAAAATCTAATGTTTCAAATTTATGGATTAATTTAAATCATATGAATTATTAGATTTTTATGAAATAGAAGATGTGATTTTTTTTTAACTTACTATTGAAACGGTAGATCTTTTCTTTAATTTAAATTATTAGAATGAGAAAGGGTTAGAAGCCGAAAATATAGTTTCTTTAAAGTTAAATAAAAAAAATTCATTTTTTATTACCTCCATCGCCTAGAAAGATTTAATACTTGCTTTGACACTGACTATTTTTTTATATAAAAAAGTCTTCATTTTTTAATCTTTTTTATTCCTAAGAGTTCAAACTTAAATTGCGGGATGAAACCTAATACTGCTGAATAATATTTTAATGATGGAGATTCATTTACTTTAAGAATATTTGTATCTTAACCATTAATTTCAAGAAAATAATAATTTAAATTAGTGAATAAATTTAAATAACTTAAATTTCTGTAAGATAACTATGAAGTAAGTTTTTAAAACTTAATAAGAATAAGTGAATATATAGAAAATGAATACTAAGACTTCTGTAATCTACGAATTAATTACAATCATTGGAGTTTGTTACAATGTAAAATATCATTTTCAAGGGGCAAACTTTTACAGGGAAAACAACATCCTCCGTTTGTTGATTTAAAAGACACGAGTAATGGCAATTCTTTCCAAATATTTTAAGAGAAAAAAATGTATATGTTAACAGTTTAAGATAATTTTACATTGTTATTGTATTATCTATAATTCATTTTTAATTATTATTAACTTTTAAAAAATAATCCAAATGAATGGTGGGTGATGCACTAACTATGTATACATTTTTAAACTATCAGTGTATAACTTTAAAACTCTTATTTTAAATAGTAAAACAATATTTATCAATTACTCTTTGTTATAAGTAATTTATGTATCCATTTAATTTGGGGTCAAAATACAAATTGAAAGTAATTTTTTGAATACATGAACTCAGCCTTCACTAAAGAGGATCCATGTTCCATGGGAGAAGATGTTGCCCCAGTTGACATCCTTAACTAGATTAAATTGGTGGTGGGAATAGAAAATAGATTTAATATTTACATAATTTTATATTCACAATATATAGATATTGAACTCATAAAAAATCAAGGTGATGCAAATAACACTCGTCAAGCTACAAACTATGATAAATTATTACATAGTCCAAAATCAACTATTCAATCAAATTCCCATGATTAGTAATATAGTAGTCAATTAAAATTAAATGAGTTTATTTCAAAATAATAGCAAAAATGTAGTTAAGTATAATTAATCATCTAATCATAGGGTGATAAAGTATTTTTGGTAGTATAAAAGAGTCATGTAATAATTCTTCACACAGGAAGATCTCTTAACCCAATATGTTGGACCCAGTTCCCTCTTCGTTAAGGCCCAACTAATGTGGCTTGATCAGAAATTCAGATAAATGTACGATTATAGAAACTGTGCTCATCTATTTAATACAAAATATAAAATTTTATAAGTAAACAGGGTTCACCCTCATTTATCAAGAGCATATCACAAAGTTTATACCAATTTATATACTCCTCATTTTTATTTTTATTGATCAGAAAAAGTGAATTTAATATATATTAATTTTATATTTACTGACCAATAAAAATAAAAAGTAATTAAAGTGATACATATTTTAGGAAAGAAAATGTGTTCCCATTTATCATCAGGTGCTTTGCACGAAACCATATAATATATAGGTCAAATTTGCCTTCTATGCAAAGTTAGAAGGCTAAAATAATGATTTGGATATGCCTTTATCTATAATTTGATACTAAATATATTGTTATACACATTGAGATATGAAAACTCTTACAAGTTTAAGATTCGAGCTTACCATGACATCACAACTACTTAAATTCACGAGTTTGACAACCTTGTCTCTAACAACTACTCAATATCAATGTTTTACCGAGAAAAAATGTTGCAACAAGCTACAATAAGAAAAACAATTTATATAGTTATTAAATTATTAATCAATTCTGCTTGTTCCTAGGTAAAAATAGTTCGAAATGAATTTAACCTAAATCTATCATATTTAGAAATGAGTAATATATTAGTACAGCATTTATATTGAACAAAATTTTACATCTCTGAATATTCCTACCAATCCATTACTCTTGTTTAGAAATTTTATCTAATAGACTTTTCTAGGAGGTTGATTTTGTCACAATTGCTCAAGAGCTAAAGCAGATAGTATATAAGCAAGTAACTTATATATCATGCATTCAGTGTTAATTCAATACATAAAGTTCAATTCTATTAAAAATGTGAACTGGTGCATGAAGTGTTTGATGCACCAAAACATCTCAACTGAGTAGGTTAGATACTATTACTAACTTATGTCAAGGATTAAGGAAAATAAAGAACCTATTAGCCTTGGCTCTACTACCTTAACCTGTAATTTTTCGCATAGAGTACTACACCTGAGACATGCTGCTACTTATTCTTCCATGGTAAAGGGAAGAAGTAGAAGCAGATTAATAGTACATATGACATGATTACTATGTATGTACAAAAACATTACATTTGAGATAAAAGCATTTAGTGTTTGTCTGTAACAGCTCCATTTTTGTGACAATCAAGTAAGATATCACTGTCTATGTTACCTTGCTTACCACTAAAAAAGACAGAAAATCGAACATGAAGCAATAAACTTACACCTCCCTTTTTCTCTTTTCTGTTACAAAATGCGGGAAGGGGAGCACGGGGTGTAAATAAAATGTGCATTCATATAGTTCATACATACAGATATATATGTGATGCTTGGGGCACCCAGCACCCTTCAAATGATACATATAAAATTCATTTCGCTCTCATAGAATTTCATCATTTTAAGGCCATACCTGTCTTCTCCTTTGATTCTGCATGACGCACCAGGAACGCGCCATTGCACAGCATGGCAAAAGAATTCCAGCAAATTGAAGGAGTGATATCTGAAACTGCCATCAATCATTTCAAGTTAATTCTACCACACCCAGAAATTGCTAAAAATATCCGCGGCCTTATAGAGTGAGTCCCAAGTGATGAGAACAAAAAGTTAATCTTATCAACTTAGATAATTGACTAAAAAAGCATTCAATTCTTCTTGATTTTCAGTTATAAAATAATATTTCCTTTTACACATTAAATTAAATCAGAATAATTAAAATTCAGCCTGCAAATTATGCAGCCTTTTGTATAAACATAACATTTTTTAATTTTTCTCTCCTCAATAAGTTGACATGGAAAAATTCTAGCATCAACCTAGAGCACCCATGATAGCATTTGGTCAATCGCATCATTGATTATGATGCACTATGGTAGTTTATAATTAATCAATTATGATTGTTATCTAATGATTAATTATGTGATTAGCCTAGTGAACACAAGTTAGATGCTTTGGGTTTATGTAAGAATTTCTAGGTCACATAAAGGAATTATAAGAAAACGTGATCTCTTGGTGACTAAACAACAATCTTACTGATACACTGAGGCTCACCCTCTTGTGAATTCACATAACACTAAATACCAAAAACAAATGCATATTGCACGGACCTGTGATGTGTCAAGAAAGGAGGTTCTGAAAATATGCTACTTACGCTAAAGATGTTTGATGAATCTTTCCCGCGCGCAGAGTTTGCTGTTACCATTAAAGCTTGACGTATGAGCAAAATTATCACCAACTGCATGTATTTTCAGCCACGTCAGCTCCAAGAGGATGAAAAAAACATGATATAACATTAGATCTGTTTACTTACAGTGAGTGTGGCAGAGCGGAGGCATGCAATGCTACTGATTTGGGTAATAGCATAGTCCTCATACTCAGTTTGTAGCAACTGGTGCTCTGCTGAAGTCAGTGCTAGATGGAGATCAGAACTACGCCCCCATTCTTGCCTGGTGCATAGGAATCACATAAAACTCAGTGAAGGAAAAACTGGTCATAGATATAAAAAGAAGTATCGGCATAAGATTAGGACTATATACCAAGTTACCAACATCAGCATTACATCTCCAGAACCTGGAGCAGGCAATGCAAATGTGCAATATACAAAATATATGACATAGACACAGAATTTTGAATAGTGCAACGATAAGGGTGTATATTTAAAATAGCTTCTGGGAATGTCTATCAGGTTTGTGATATCTTAACAACATCCCTAATGAATTGATAACAGCTTAATTAGAATAAATCATAATACTGGGATTGTTGTAACTATCAAAAGTGAGACAAAGCAAGCATCCCTGTCACATGGATGACCTAAAGGTTGTTGCTAAAACATGTAAAATGAAAATCCCAACACTTGCTATGATGTCTAAGTTAGTTAAAATAAAATTACTCAAATTGGAGATGGCTACACGATTGAATTCAAAATTGACATTTCAACCACGATAAGGTAATCTTCTTGTTAGAATTTGCAATGGTCA
Organism: Lupinus angustifolius; assembly: GCF_001865875.1. Classification (NCBI taxonomy): domain Eukaryota; kingdom Viridiplantae; phylum Streptophyta; class Magnoliopsida; order Fabales; family Fabaceae; genus Lupinus; species Lupinus angustifolius. Next base: position 9,704,902 of record NC_032026.1, on the reverse strand, counting down.
ATATCTAATGGGAAAAGCAACTCATTCATTTATTCCTGCCTGCACAAAATCATCTATTGAAGAGCCTAACGTCCACAAGTTTATTTACCATGTTCAACCAAGTTTCTAAATTGCATACATGGCCAGTTTTATTGGTATATTTTAAAACCAAACAATTTTTGTGAATGAAGAATAAGCAGCCCATGTGCATTATTGAGTCAATTCCTAGGCTCACATAGAACATATTTCCAGCTCACAAATCTCATGCATGAAGCACTACCTTTCAAAACAGAAACTAAGAAGAGACCAAATTTATATCGGTTTCTGCAAATGAATATGGAATAGTACACCCGGTCACAACCAAATATTCCAGTACATCTTCAAAATTACCTTATATCAATTGCCATAATGTCATTGCTTCTGACTGGTGGAATAGAATAATTTGGTGAAAATGCCTAAAAAGAGAGAAAGATAGAGAACTCATAATTTCCAATTCCAACTTTAGGCAACTCAAAGATTTAGAAAAATAAAAGAAACACGAACGAGGCTAAATCCCCAACCTGGTTACAGATTTCGCAGATTATATTTCCTTTCTTATTGCACCATCTTTGGATACACTTCCTATGAGCAAACTGCATGGCAAGAACTAGTGAGCTAACATAGTCATAATCCAATTTCTAATAAAAACCACAAATATCAAAAAATTCACAAAAGCCCCTCTTCTTCCCCCTATTGTACAATTGCAGCATGAGCAAGCCATACACATGAAATAAAGATTCATGAACTGAAGAAACAAACCATGTGGGTGACTATTGAAATGCTTTCAATATCTTCAATTAAATTAGTTTAAGAAGGCATCAAGCCAAACACAGATAGTGTATTTCCACAGACTTAAGGTTTTCAACTATGAAAAGAAATACACAATTCTAAGACCAATGCTATCTATACCAATAAATAACCCAACAATAAATTGAATATACACAGTGTTTTAGCCCCTATATTGGATGCAACTGAAGCCTTCTTTTTCCACCAGAAATATAAACAAAAACCGCGTATCTGCTATCTATGAGTTGAGTTGCTTATTAAAACTTCCTTAAATTTTATTTTCAATATAAAAAAACACAACAACTCCAAAAATCACTTTGTACTTTTAGGTCACTTCACTTTCTTTTCATCGCGAGACAGAACAAAAAGAGAGATACTTCAGAGTTCAGAAACCAACATGTAACAGTTATTTGAGTATTTGAAAGCAAAACCATAAAGGGTAAGAGAGCAAAACCTTAAGAGAACCATTACATGAACAAGGTGCCTCCATATCTTGAACTTTATCTTCTTCCTGACATATTCTGCACTCTTCCACAACAACAGCAACATCATCATCAACCTTGTTTGAAGAAGAAGAAGAAGAACACCCATCTTCTTCTTCTTCTTCTCCTTCTCCACCACCATTACCTTTGTCAGAAACAGAACCTACCCCATCATCACACACTCTTCCACCCACTTCTTCAAATGGTCCAAAACAACGAGTGGAAGATGCTATAATCTGATCAATGCATACAATGAAGTTGTCCCCCATTTTTTTATGTGGTTTTTTTGTTGTGACATGAAAAGAAGAGTGAGAGTGAGAGTAGTTTATGGTGCGTGTACTACTTATGTACTTTGGTATAAAGAGAGAGAGAGAGAGAGAGAGAGAGAGAGAGGACAAATAAGGAGGAGTGAGAAAAAGGAGAACAGAAAGGGGTAACGCCACTCACAACATGCTTCTTTGGCGGAATTTACAAAATAAATGAATTAGTTTACATAAATGCCCCTATGCTTCTCCAATGGCTATGGTGGAAATTGGAAAAGGCTATGTTAAGTAATGAGCTTGCATCCATTATTCATGGATTATACCTCCCGAGTTGGAAGATAGTGTATTGTTTTATTTCAATCATAAAAAATTCTATAGTTTAATTTTTTTGGGTTATAATTAAGGGTATTTCTTAATAAATGGGTTAAATATATATACATATTAAATCAATTGAGTATTTAAATCAATGACGTACATTAATAAATATTAATTAAATCCAAATACCCCATATGTTTTGATACGTTAAAGTATTATTTTTCAAGATATCATTATATTTTTTAAACAATACCTTTGACATATTTATTAACATTTCCGGTTTTAAAGCTTATTTTTTATTAGCTCAAAGGTGTGTCACAAAAAGAGTTTTACATTGTGAAACAAGAATGTTATTCTTGTTAAATAGTGTTTGATGGGAATATCTTTGCATGGGCTATCGATATCAAATAGATGTTAATCCAATTTATATAGAGAAATTGAGACTAGAAAATCGTTGAAAAAATAATTAAGAAAGATTTAAAAATAAATATTTTGTTAATAAACATAATTTATGATAGAACAGTATTATGATTGATGATTGTGAGATGAAAGTGGCAATTAGTTACTATGTTAAGAAGAATCTACAATTTAAAGGAGCCCTAATTCATTGACATGAACTTGATGTGAGTTTGACAAGCTTCTTAAATTTTAAGAAACCATAACACTAAGTATGGAGAGAGAAAGGTACAATTGTTGGGGGCATTGGCTAGCAAAGATGGAGAGGTGTATTGGTGAGAGGAGGAAGAAGTCGAATATTATTAGAGAGTTGGTTATCGGAGAGAATGTGAGCACCAAAAAGGAGATAAAGATGAAAATTACAAGAAAAGAATATGAAGGTGAGCTATAAAAATGATGAGTTTAGTATTATTTTTTGAAAAATCCTTGGAGGAATGAAGAACATCATAGGGCCATCATGTTTGATACATTATAAAATTTGTTGGGTTTAATCCTTGAATGTGTACAAGAAAAAGGGTGATCTCCTTGTCTCAGAATAAATTAATCTCTAATATTGGTGGGGTGATTCTCTTAATACATTAAAAAGGATGTGTTTAATTATCATGTAATAAAATATGAGAGCATATTCAAGTTTAATTATTTGATGGATGTAATTCTATATGCATTTAATCAAATTAAAATTTTAGTATATACTTATTTTCTCACTTTAGATAAAAACTTAGTTTATAACAGTTTTTTCCGGTTATCATTATCATTATTTATACTATATATATCTATACTATATATAAAGCCAGAACTTGAAATAACTTCTATTATGGTGTAATTTTCATTTCTTATATTGCTCTTAATATTATTTAATTTTTACAAAAAAACTATATAATCCTAAGCAACTACCACCAATACATTCATTAACCACATATCTCACCTTAAATTAAACATTATCGTAAACACAAAAAAAAATATAAAGTACACTGAACACAAAAATACATTTTAATTCAAAAAAATAAAATATATGAAAATTGAATATGTAGTATCACATAATATTCGCCGGCAGGCATGAAGTGCCTGTACACACTAGTAATAATAATGACAAAATAGTTGTAACTTATAAGCCAATTTGATTAACATGTTTAAATTGAGTGAGGTTGATAATTTTCCCCTTACAAAAAATTCGAGTTTCAAACTGACATATTTAGTGTATGCTTTATATGAGTTTAACCTAGGTGAATTAACTAAAAAATGTATTTTTATTTTTTTACTTTTGTATAATAAAATAAAGATGACATGGAAAGGTGAATAAATAAATGACTTAAGCCAAAGAAATGTAAAATTACAAGTTCTCATTCAATCCCTATTTTAGCATAACTATTGTCTATAGAATATGGGTTGTTGCTGACCTAGAATTTTGGTTTTAGGAATGTGGGTTTGGAAAGTGATTGCTTGGAACTTGTTCAGATTATTTATGAAGAGATTCTAATTCAGATTGCTCAAATTTCATGTATGATCACTAACATTAGATTTCAGTTGGCTCATTCTTGAGTAGTTAAAGTACCATTTTTCACTAGAGAGGCTAATATGGTGACGAACTTCATAGGTAAATTGAGTTCTCATTCAATGGATGAGATAAAGACTTGAGATTCATCTCCAACAAAGTATCAAAAAAATATATATTATAGTTGGCTACTTCTCAACATTGGCATGGTTGCACTAAGTGATAACGGATAGAGATTACTTATTCTAAATGGTGTTCTATTCCATGTCCCAAGCCAATCAAAGTGTTACTTTTTATTTTTAAAATTTTTATTTTATACACATATCAATATGTAATTAGTTTGAAACGATAAATAAAACACTATTGAGTACAACTGATCCTCATATGACAATAACATGTGCGGTTGCTGGGCATAAAAACCCTCACCAATAGAAAGCCACATGTCTTATATTTATTTAACTAATATTGGGCACTAGGAACAAAATGGAAGGCTATCTTGTTTGATCGTCTTCTCAATCTTCTTCTTCCTCTCATTTCATTTTATTATAGGATTTAGCATGTTACTAAACTCCTTTTAGCAGGGATTCGATTATGGTTTTGTGATAAAAGTTCATTAGTTTCTTATTATTCTATGAACAATTTGTCTTATTGATTTGAGAGTGATTATCCATTTACGCCCCTTATCTTTTTTGTGGTTACTAATTTAGTCTGTGAATTTTTTTAAGTGATATTTTACTTCCCTACAAATTCAACGTCGAGTCACATTAGTCATTCCCTCATGTGGGCACTGTTAAATGTCACAAAGTTGTTGGCATGACATGTTAACTATTGACGTGGACCCTGATGGATGATCTTACGTGTACAATTTATCATATCAGCAACCCGCTAATTTTTTTTAAATTTTTTCTTGCTCAAAACGACATCGTTTATTTTAATTTTTTTTAAAATAAATTAATATTTAAATGTATTTTTTTAATATTGAACGACGCCATTTTGCAATATTTTTAATACATTAAGCAAAATGACGTCGTTTTGCGTAGAATAATTCCAAAAAAATATTAAGGAACAAAACAACGGTTTTGCTTCATCTTCTTTCTTAAAACGTTGAGGGTCAATTACAAACCCAAATTTCTTACAACATAAACCCTAACAAACTAATTTTATTATCTTGTTACATATGACATGAAAAACTATGGTGATGTGAACTCGAGTTGCACATCTCAAACAAGTTACGGTAATGTGAGTTCTGTAGATAGAAGATTTCGTCCTCCATTGTGCCATTGTAGAAGGCTTGCTTCTGCATACACATCAAAGACTATGAATAACCCAAAGAAACAGTTCTATGGATGTCCATATTTTAAGGTTCACATTGTTTTTGTTTTTATTGTCCATTTTATGTGAAGTTATGATTTTTGTTATTTTCTAGGTCTTAAACATTTTTCATTCTTCTATGGGGATGAAACAATTATTGTGTGAATTTTTTATGTGAGTTGTAGATTGAGAAAGAAATCAAGTCATGAAGGAAGAAAATGGGATTGATCATGTTAAAGATATGGATGATTTGCAAGCTAATATAAAAGAAATTCAAATGATCATGAAAGAACGTGTCATATGGTGCAGAAAAGTTGTAGTTGTGGTAGCTGTGTTTAGTTTGTTATCTGTTGTTAGTGGTTTTATGATTTGTATTTTCAAATGATATAGTATCAATAGAATGAAGTTATGTATGTTTTGGTTATGTTTCTATCATGTAATGAAATTATTGTTCTCTTTTATAAGTTATGTATTATCAATAAAATGAAGTTATGGTTTATGGAAGTTATGTAAGTTTTATATTATGAATGAAACGATCAAGTATGTTATCTGTTAGTATTTTACTGCACTATGGCTTTGATGCGTTCTATAAAGAATGCAGTCCAAATAACAACACAAAATGACTTTGTTGCAATGTAATAGTCATTTCTTAGCATTATAAAATACTTAGCATCCTAGTAATAAGTGCATATTGTCATCCTACCAATAAGTGCATTACAAAAAACATCAAAACAGTACATCACTATAAAAACATACTTAACATCTTAACAAGTGCATTACAAAAAAAATCATCAAAACACTACATAATTAAAAACACTACATAATTAAAAACTCTCCATCATTTATTCTTAGCATTCTTTGAATTAGTTCTTGGTGGCTTGAACCTTGAAGATTATTTTCTTGGTTTCACTTGAGCTTGGACTTGATACCCTTGCATGGATTGTGGTGGTTCCAATATACTTGAGGTTGGATTAGCTCATGGTTGGACTTGAGGTGACTCCATTGTGTTGTCATCCTCAAACTGAAATAGAATGTATATACATATTAATTTAGACTAGGAAAATGACAATGTAATTTAAATATCCAGGAATATGTTCTTACCAACATTGCTAGATATCTCACATGAGTTGGAATTCGAGCTGCAGTTCTGGAAGGTCCTGCAACAAGTATGTTCTGGGTTGAAGGTTTTCAGTTGATAAGTGTTGAACATGCTATCTATAGAATAAAAGGCAATCCAACCACAATATGGATTTACACAAACAGCCATTGCCCTCATCATATCATTCTTCTTCCATTTAATTTGTCTGCCCAAGAAAATGTTGTAGTCTTTCATAACATCTTTAAAAACCTTGACATTTGCAAACTCCATTCCAATCTCCAAATGTACATGTCCAAATCTATTGTTTTCAACATGGGGTGCTTACTACATGCATTCCCTTCATCATCAGTGGAAACATGTGTATGCATATATTCACTATTAGATGAATATCACCGATCCTCAAATGAAGCTATAGGTTGTTGAGGTTCATGTTCAACACCTTCAGCTTCTGGTTCAGCTTCAGTTTCAAGAACTTCGGGTACATGATCATTCACCTTATCAACAGCCTCAGGTTCGGGGATAACCTTTCTTTTCTTTGGCGGTGACTTCTTTTTCTTGGGTGATGACTTTTTTTTCTTCATGTCTAACTTCATTTTCTTTCTGTTGTTGTTGATATCTTCATGAACAAGGTAATCATTTTCATTTACATGTGCAAAATCTGGTGCAAATTCAGCTACATGATCAGCAGCAGGTTGATTAAATTTAGTTAGAGGTTCATAAGGTTGACTAAAAAGTTCACAATGTTGACTTAAAGGTTCATAAGGTTGACTTAAATGTTCAGAATGTTGAGTTGCAGGTTTAGTTGAAGGTTCAGAAGGTTGAGTTGCAAGTTCAGTTGAAGGTTCAGAAGGTTGAGTTGCAGGTTCATAAGCTTTGACAATAGGTTCAGAAGGTTCTGGTGCATCATCACAACTTCCTTCATGCATTGAATACATTTCTGAATCATTACCATCTTCAAATTGATACACAAATTTTGTGTATTTCTCATTCAACACAGGATGTTCAAAGTACACATGCATCTCATAATCACCAATGTCATCCACCTTATTGGCCTTCAACGCTGTAGCCACCATTTCATTGATATCTTTATCTTTCTCCAATACCATTTAATCCACTCTCCAAATATGGATCTTCAGGATTTTGCCAATACATTGCCTGGAAATCGTGATAACCACATTGAACAAATAATGCTTTCAAATCCATTAAGTTTACCAAATCTACATCCAAATGATGCATTCTCTCAATTTTTTGACCAATGTATTGGAAGTTGCCATCATTGTCCATGGCAAACCGACACCCATGATGATAAACCAAAACAATATATTTAGACATTTGCATGAATGTGAATATAATAAACAAATATTAAATTACAAATGGACCCCAACACAACCGGATATACAAATATTAAACTACAAATGGATTAAAAACAGAATTGGGACCACATGAAGCAAAAAGAAAAAACATAAGGGACCACATACATCGAAATCGCAGCTTCGCTTCTCTTTACAATCACAACCACAAACCAACAATAAACGTTTTACAATTTGAAGGGCAAAGAAAGTAAAGGGCAATTATGGTGAAGAAAAGTCGATTTCGTATGCTCTGAGTTTGGTTGAAAGGTGAAGAATATTGAATGAAATAAGGAAATGTACGAGTGAAGACGAATGAAGGAAGGTAGAAGATCGACCGACAGGTTGTTGTTTTTGTCAATACAAAACGACATCATTTAGTATAAAAATAAAAATAAAATATTTAAAAATAATAATTTTACAATAAACGATGTCGTTTTGAGATGGAAAAAAATTTAAAAAAATTAATGGGTTGTTGACATGGCAATTTGTACATGTAGGACCATCCACCATGGTCCACGTCAATAGTTAACGTGCTACACCAACACTCTGTGACATTTAACAATTTCCACATGACGGAAGGACTAACGTGACTCGACATTGAATTTATAGGGGACTAAAATATCACTTAAATTTTTGAGTGACTAAATTGATAACCATGAAAAAAATGAGGGACGTAAATGGGTAATCACTCTTGATATAATGGATACTTTTTTTCTTAATCTTATTGGATGTTTCATCATCATTTATATGTTTTGATGTCTTGTTTATTTATAAGTATGTATTTGATTTACAAAAGAAAAATTTAGGAAAGAAAAGTCGAGAATAGAAAATGAGTAAAAAATATATTGATTTTTTAGTTGTTTAATATAATAGAAAAGAAAAAAAATAAAGATAAAAAAATATATTTATTATTAATAATGACATTGACATATATTATAAGAGATGAGATATCACTAACACAAAATATGGTTCTTTTAATTCATATGAAGTTCAAAAAATCCATGGCTTATTTTTTCCAATTCAGTTTCATGCCTCTCACCATTTTTTCTTTTCTTTTCCTTTATTGAATACTAGCATGTTGTCTGTCAACTCGCTTTCCTATTATTTGTAATGTGTATTTTACATATTAAGTTGTATTATATATTATAATTTGTAGTTGAATATATATTCGTTTGAGGTAATTGTTCAATCTTAAAGAAATGATGCATATACATTTGTAACTTATCTCCAAGATAACTTCATGAAAGTTAGGTTAGATTTTTCCTTTATTAAGTAGTATAGATATGCAACTTATAATTAATATATTTAAGGTGGTTATATAGGATTATATGGTTTTTTTAAATTAAATTTTTGAAGGGCAAAATATGAATATGTAAATTATGTCATGATAATGATTACACTATGTTTTGACTTTATGTATAGTATAGAAGTATAGATATAGATACAACAAAACTATAAAGAAGATTATGTTCATTCCATAATTTATAAAAAAGATTCTTTTAAAATAAATTTATTGTTTGTTTAAGGCTTACACAAAACATGGAAGAAATAAGTTGTGCACTTCAAAAAAAAAAGGAAGTGAGTTGTGAGTTGGGATCTGCCTGAGTTGAAGCCTACTCGGTTGTGACACCGCCGCGCACTCTCCTCTCCGCGACTCATTCCGGCGAGGTTTGTTTATCCTCATTCTGTTTTGTTATTCCGATGAACATCAACATTTTAACAATAACGAACCAATCAAGTTCCATTTCCCTTCTACTTTTCCCCAAATTCCATACAAAGATAAAACAATATCATACTATGTCGATTTTGAAACGACTTTGAAAATGGTATATGCAATTCATAGGTGTCTTCTTTCGTTTGTTATATGCATAAACGTAAAACATAATGCGAATAAGCAAGAACAAGAGTAATATGTAGTTTTACTAGAGCCACATAGAGTTTATAAAAATGTCAATAAATACTCAACGCAATAGAAATGCCATTTTTTATTTTAATTTTATAATTCATGTGAAAATAGTGGCTCAGAGGCTGTACATTAGTGGAGTATGATGAGGGTAGAAGTTTACTGCTCGTAAGTAACAAAGAGTATATTTTGTGGATTTGAACCTGTGACATCCTGGTCATGACGCAAACAACCTTACCCTTGCGCCGAGACACACCTTTTTTTCCCATGATTCATATTGGACCAGAAGAATTCTCACTCTGGACTGGACCTCCCTTTGCCAATGGTCAAGCATGAAAAAGTTAATTATGTGAATGCAAAATTCAACGATGGTGGATCTAGACTCATGGTGATGAAATCCAACTCAGTGATTAGTGTATATGTTTGCAAAAGTGCTAAAGAGATTAGGTCTTTTGAACTCTCCAATGTTACATCTGCTATTCTGTCCCCTTGTGGAACTTATTTGCAAACCTTTTAAAAACCTTCAGCGCCACAAGAAAAGAATGTGATATTATGGAAAACGGAGACCGGCGATCCTGTTTATCAACGCTCCCAAAAGAACTTGACAAAACCTACTTGGTATGCAGTCATGAATTATGAAAACAGATAGAGTTCTTAGCAAATTTGGCTCTTACTCTGTAGTTCAAGTTATAATAAGTCATAACCTAGAATGATTTGGGAATTTGTCATCATATGGATGTTCATATATCTATGCTTTATTGAAGCATGCCTAACATTATCATAAGTTACAACAGCTTATGTTTTAACTGTCATGGTGTCTGTGGTTCAGGCCAGCAATTCAATTCAGCTCTGATGAAGCTACTGCATATCGGCTGGCTACTAACGAGGTGCAATTTTTTGACGGTCGGGATTTCTCTAAAGGAATTATCTCCCGATTAAGAGTTCCAGGAGTAGCTGCCGTCGAGCTTTCTAGCACACCTGGGTCTCATATAGCTGCATTTATTCCAGAATCCAAGGTTTGTGTCTGCCAACTTTATGCTTATGGTAGGCTTAGTTTAGTTTTCTGACAATGTAAATGAGAAATGGATCTTAAGTTTATTATATGTAAAATTCTATGAACCGTTATTGCATAAAGTTTTATATTTTTCACAACTGTCTTAAAGTTTGTTCTGTATTCTTGGATAGTTTAATGAACAAATTGGTCCGAGAATTATGTACTATATGTAAAATTATTTGTTCCAATCATAAAAAGAATTAAAATGCTAAATGGATATTGCTGATGCATTGTGTATTTAGGATGCGTAGTTGAGCCAAGTTGTTGGAGATAACTTGACTAATTTATTAAATTATTGAAACATGTAACATTCAAGAATACATTCCTTTTCTTCTATTTGTTTGGTTGAATCTTGATCTATGTATATTGTTTCAATTTCGTCTTGGATTTCAAGCATAGGATTTATGGAAGGGGCAAGTTGAAGCAAATGAAGAAATTCAACTATTCAGTTTAGAAATTGAGAAGTAGGGTCAAAATTGAGAAATTATGTATCTTCCTAGGACTGAGTAAAGTACTCTAATATAGTGTATGAAATCCTGTTGTCAAACATCGGTAAGAAATTTATAAAATAAAATTGTTAGTTATTGCAATATCATGTGTTTGTTAGATTGAATTGGTACCTTCTGAATAGCTGATGGCTAAATCATATGAAACCATATTGTCTTAAAGTCTTAAACACTGACTACATATCAAAGGGTATATATGAAGTTGTTTTCATATGCAATCTTCTGCGTTTGTTAGTCCCATCGGTAATCCATATTAATCAAGGTTAAATATAAAGGTTGAGAAGAGGCTTATATCTTGTGTGGTAGGCATCTAAAAATAATGACGACTTATCCCAGGTTTTTAATTTTTATTTGCACATACTGTGGAACCTTGTAGGGGATTCCTGCTAGTGTCAGATATTTGCATCTGGAAATGCTTCTCAAAGTCAAGCTATTGCTCGGCGGAATTTTTTTTGATGTTTAACCACCCAGCTTAAATGGAATCATGGTTCAACTGGGCTTCTAGTGGTGGTGCAGTCAGATGTTGACAAAACTAACCAGAGTTACTATGGAGAGTCAAAGTTATGCTATCTGACAACAGATGGGAAGCACGAAGGACTTGTTCCTCTTCGTATGTTCTTACTGTTAGTAAAATAAAAAGTGATAACTGGTTATATAATCTCCATAACAAGGATAATGTTTTTTATTTATTTTTAATTTGACAGGGAAAGAAGGGCCAGTTCATGATGCTCAATGGTCATGTTCAGGCTTAGAATTTGCTGTTGTATATGGGTGTATCCTTTTCCTTGTGATACACACAATATGAAGATAACAATGCATGGTAGTTCCTTTTATCTAGACAAGTGTATGCCAGTTCCAACTATTTTATATTTGCCGAAGATCCTGCAACTTGAAATACTGGACCAAGTTTGATGTGTTATACTTATGGTAAAGTCATCAACTCATCTTGGCAAAGTACTCAACCAATTCAATATATTAGGATGACTTTAGCCCCATGTGAGGAATGCTTTGAAAAAACACTAGAATTGCTTCTTTCTTTCAATTTGGTTTAACAAAATAAACCTTCTTATATGTTATGAATTTTAGTAAGCTATAATAGAAGTCAGATATTGGGTATTTTGTGCCTTCACATTATGTTCATCACTTTTTGTCTGTTCTTTATATATCACTTGAATGTTTTAATTTCCTTAACGTGTTTTAGTTATGCCTGCTAAAGCAACTATGTTTGACAAGAATTGCAATCCTCTACTGGAGCTTGGAACTGGTCCATATAACACTATTCGATGGAACCCAAAAGGGAAATGTATCCTCGCCTGATAGATTGGCATGCATAGTATTTATTGAAATAAATTAATTAGCAACTGCACATGTAGTTTCATATTTGTACTATTTTCCAAGTTTTGAAAATTAGAACAAATATCCGCTGTACTTCCATGTAACACATGCTCAAGCGTATGCAATATTGTAAATACATGCTTCTTATATTGAGTTCATATGTTTGTCTTGCTCATGTTCTAAGTATTCTGGGATTATTTAGATAAGAAGCAGCTCGCAGCAACCAAGGCGGAATGGTCTGTGACAAGTAAATGGTCTCCGGATGGGCGCTATTTCATGACAGCAACAACAGCTCCAAGCTTCAAGTTGATAATGGGTATGTTATATTTTGGCATCAGTCTACTCTTTGCTTCAAAATATACAGTTGTCTACAATTTTGTTTTCGGAATGTCAGTGTATGACTTCATCCTAGGCCAATTTTATGCTGTTCCATAGATTTAACCATATTAAGTGGTTAAGTTGAAAATTTATTGGGGATAGGTCACTAACCTAACTAATTTATGGGATAATATTTTGTTGATTGTTATATATCGGTTTCTGTCAAGGACCAACGTTTCTAAAAGCTTAAGCTCGAAGATGAAATCTTAAGATTGGTTTTATATGTCCAGCATCCTTTGGGCAATGCCTCTGTCCACTCTACCTAACGCTTATTTAACTTCCATTTAGAAGAATGAGTGATAAGGATCACACTCCTGACTGATTGGTCAAAGTAGCTTTAATACAATATCAAGATTGGTTTTATATCTGTGGAAGATTCAATTTTGTTGGCGATCATAGTCTCAAATCAAACCTATTCACACAAAAAAAATTCCTTGTATTGAAGGATCAAGATATTTCACTACAACGGGTCATTGTACTTTAAGAAGATGTTTAACAAGTTGTACCAGGTCAGTATTGTCTTTGAACTATCTCTTATTAAATGGTTTTTCTTTCGTCTTTCCCAGACATCATTAAATTGTACACAAACTATTCGCAGGTTGACTGGAAACCGGAGTCACCAAGCAAATTTGTTGACATCACAGAATTAATTAAGTCTCTAGACTTGGGAAAAGTTGAGGATAAAAAACCATCAGGTGCTATACCATGTTGGTCCTAATAATTCATTCAGTTCTGAGTTATATGTTTTGTTCTCTGAAGACCATGGACTAATTGCAGGTCAAGGACCAAAAACAGCCCAGGCTTCTACAAAAGCCTCTTCTGCCAATCCCCTGCCACAAAAACCTGCCGCATATCGCCCACGACATGCTAAGACTGCGGCTGCTATTCAGGCAGAGGTATACATAGTCTATGCTCAGTTATAAACTGTAAATATAGTCAACAATAGTTTTGTGCGATATAACTTATATATCGTTATGAAGTGTTTTTGGCACTTTAGAGTAGCCAAATGATCTGATATATACATTTTTATGATTCTTCCCTTCGACTCTTCGAGCTCTTGGTTTCATTTTTATTTAATGTCTCTAATGAATGCCAAAATGATTTGAATTTGCAGTTGCTTGGAGAGAGCACTGGAGAGTAAGTACCTTTATTTACTCTGTCTCTCTCTTCCATTGCTCTATGCTTCCTATGATTATATTCTGTCATTAAATGCTAACTATTGGTTAATTTAGATCATTGAGCAAGAACGCATTACGAAACAAGAAAAAGAGGGAGAAAAAGGCTGCTTCTGATGCCAGTGCTTCATGATTGAATCAGGATTCTTTCTAACTCGTTTGTAATCTGTTTTTTTACTACTTTGTGGAAGAATCTGAAAGTTTGAGGCTTCAAGTTTAGGTTTTTCCTAAAATTAATTGTATCTCATGTCCCCGGAGGCAAACTTTAGGCAGTTTTGAGTTCAAATTTTCAGATGGTTGATGTTTTTTGTGTTAGTGTTTGTGCTTTCAATCATTTCTCATTGGGATATAGATGGTGAGTAGAAGATAAATGGATGAGGTGAAATAAAAAAGTAGTGGGGTATTACATTATAGCACTTCCCTATAGGAGTATCTTATGAAACTCAAAATTTCAGTCACCATGTTGGCTAAAGGTTAAGACATATTTCATTATTCATCACTATGCAAACATATGAAAATCATGAGCAACCACAAATTTCTTTTGTACTTGGAAAGGACAAAATTCCTATTATTTATGTTGGCTTACAAATATTGTTTTCATTTTTCTAAGGGAAAAGTAAAGATAAGCTGGAGTTTGTGCTAGGTAGACTACTACTTTCTGGTATCATTCTTACCTGACTAAAACTAAGGGCACCCTCACAAAGAACTAAGGGCGCTACACAGAGTGCTTCCTGAGGCCAAAAAAGGAAAGCGAGTGGCAATATTGTAATTTGCTGATCCATCTTGTGAACATGAAACAGTGAAGTGGGTTAAAGCCAGTCTTAAAAAATCAGACAAATGAAGGGGAAATACTTTTTACACCAGTCTTTTTCTTGGTTTCACAGGCCTAAAGGCTTTCCTTTGATAAAATAAAATAATTCACTCAGACAATTTATCCACTTGAGTAGAATATAAAAAAAACCACTTATAAAATAATTCACTCACACAATTTATCCACTTGGGTAAAATATAAAACCTTGCATGTAAAAAACTATTTACAAGATTAATTTTTAGAGGATAATAGAGAAAATAAATGTTTAAAAGACATAAAATACACTTATTATGTGACTCTCGGGTTTTCTTTACATACCCTAAACAAGGGTAATTGACAAGGCGTGCATATATAATTGTTTCCTATTAACCACACTCAAGAGTAGTTGCTTAGTACTGTAAGGCAATTGGAGAGCTTATAACCTTTGTATATAAGTTATTTATAATTTATTTTAATAAATATATTAAAGCAACTTAAAGAAAATTAAATCTTTTAGGCTTATTTAAAAGAAGATGTTAGAATAAATGCTTAAACATGTCATATTCCAACACCTTGTACCACACAAATCTATCCATCCTAAAACATGACACTTGAGGAGCTGAAAGTATTTGTTACAGTGATGTTCAGACTGTATTACCTTCAGACCACTTCAAAGTTCTATAACATAAAATGTAACATAATCTTTCAGATCAGAACCACCAAAATTGCAAAAATCCATTATGCTAAATGTGTATCTCCTAATCAACAATCATATAAGTTACATTTCCACCATTACAATGATTCAAAATTGGGGAATTTAGAATGATGATATTGAAAGGCCACATGATAGTATCAGCCCTTGAATCTGATGCTTCTGCTGACATTTGCATTAATTCCAGATAACTCTCCACCATAAGGAGCTGTGGGCTTTCTGATACTCTGAACTTGTCCCTTGCGATTCTTAACAGCTTTTTGGTGCTTGAGCTGCAATTTGAGATAGCCAGGGAGAAAAAGTTAAACAACAAAATTTGAGGAAAAATTTAATCCCAGAGAATAACTGAATAAGTGCTTCGAGTTGAAGGACCTTGTAATTCTTTCTCGGATTCTTTTTATCCTTATTGCGACTTCGAGTCAGTCCCCTGTTCTTCAACATCTGCAGCATATTTGCAACAAAGTTTAACTAAAAGGTTTATATGAAATGAACAATTAAATTGAAAAGCATGGTTAGTATGGGTAAAAACCTGAGTAGAGATATAGCGTTTTCCTTCAACAGTCTCTGGCTGAGAGAAGGGTGCTGCAGGATTCCTACAAAAGCAAAGCAATCTTTATTTTCATATTAAATGGGGAAAGAATCTGAATAGAAAATAGCCAAGGTGTATTAATATTTTGGAGATATATCTTTTGAACAAGTTGAAAAAAGTCAAAAGGTACCAAACCATCACCTCGAATAACTTGCAGCTTTTGCAGCCAGTTTTTCAGCTCGCTGCTGTTCCACTTGTTTGTAAAATTCATTTTCTGAGTCCTCATTTTCAACATCATCCTCTTCATCAGAAACCTCATCAGATCCTACATCATTCATTTCATTATCATCATCAGCAACATCATCGTCCTCATTCTTGACTCCAGCACCAGCCAACACCTGAAGCTCATGTTTCCTTCGTCTTTCTCCAATATCATCTCTTTTAGGTAAATCATCATCACCAGAAACCACCTTACCCAAACAAAAAACAAAAAGAGCAATGAGATGTTCTATAAGCAGGTGATATCAAAATGAACATTTCTGAAGCCTAAAAAAGGGATTTCTTCTTCTCCTGTGATCACAAATAGCACAAGAATGTAGATGCTATACAACGTTAAAAATAAACAAACCAATAGCCTGGGTCAAAGATCAATGCAGTGGTTAACCTGATGATATATTATATCCTCTGTATTTATTAATATAACACTATTGTAATATGATGACAATATAAATATACTAATACATCTCCCTATAAGAGAGCCATCTCGAGACTTGTTGCAGGATATATTACAAGTATAACAAACAGATACACTTGCAAGCAGGACTTTCTGCACCAGTTTTATCATGCTCAGATTGCATTTATAACTTAATTCGTTTCTACCAGGAATAGGTAAACCTTGCAATGAAACTATTACTCAAATACCTTGCAACATGCAGGTTACTATGAATTACGAATGAAATTAGAATCACTCTCACAAAAATCTCGAGTTCAGTACCTTTGTTTTCTTCAAACTAGCATTAAGAATCTTGGATACTTTACTGGAACCATTAACCAATCTAGCTGCCCCCTTAACATCAGCAGCGTCATCATCAAAATCATCATAAGTTTCAAGCTGTCTGCAAATTTGGTAAATTACTAATGAGTTCCAAATGTTGGAAACATGTAAAAGATACAAGAGTAAGGCTATACCCATTAACTGGTCTCGAACGTTTTCGGGTGCTACTAGGCTTTGGAGCAATGGAACTGTACAAACCCTTTTGTTTAAGCTTTTCCTCAAGGGAAGCTCTAACTTTTAACATTTCCAAACTCTGCACGCTAACGCTATCCTTCTGTCATATTCAAGTTTATTTCAGTCAAATCAACAAAAATATCAAATAAATAGGGAACACTCTATAGGTATATTAATAAAAATCAACACAACTAATGCAAAGATGCAAAATGACACCATAGTTCATGATCTATAACTCACCTGATGCTTATCTTTTCTTGCTTTCTGTGTATTATCCTTTGAGGATTCCATTTTTTGTATCTCAACTAACTTCTGAGGCTGCAGCAATACATAATTTTTTTGGTCGGGTAAATTTTGAGATTATTATTTGAAAGATAAGTGTATAAGTCAAAATTAAAAAAGATAACTACCACTGCTTCATCCGGCAATCCATCAGAGACAAGAGGTTGCTCTTGGTTTTTAGTAAAAGAATTGGTATTTGATGGAGCATTTTCATTATCTGGCTTCACGACTCCTTCCAATTCATCACTTCTGGTAAGAATGTCCTCAAGTTCAACTGGAAGTTTAGAGTCTATTTGTTTTATCTGTTAGTGAGGCACATGTTAGAAAAATGGAAAATCGAAAGAAAGATAACTTCGTCTCAAATTTGATATTTGTGTGCAATCGTGCATTAATGGTGTAAATATTTACAGACAACTATGTCTACCGGTTGTTCTTGACATCACATTAGAATGTTCACACATTAATCTAGCATGAACTATAACCATTTCTCCAAGGTTTAAGCAAGGCTACCCATGCAGGATGCATGCAATACTATAAATTATCCAACAGCAAAATGTTTCCAATTAGTTAGTTGAGCCACTGATAATTATAAAACTGGAAATGAAGCAACATGATCGTGACAGGTTGAAACACTGATTATCTAAAAGACTGTACTAATTGAGCAAAGCTATTGTGTTGGCAAATATCTAATCCCTTAAATATGCTACATACAGATTACTACATCAACTGTCAATCCAGTATCGAAGAAAGCCAAGACATTTAAATAAATAATATTTTGCTTCTATCTAGAAGAAGATCAACCTATTAGTTATTCATGCCTACCATATTCATATAACAAGTAAGTAACTATGCAAACTAGATCTTTACAGTCATAGATGTTTGCCAAGAACAATACCTGGTCTACTAATATCTTGATCTCTTCAAGGCGAGCTATGACAGGATGATCATGGACTGGCTGCCCTTCAGATTTGAGGAGAAGGTAGAATGTTATAGCTTGACAATAGGACAGCAACAGAATCTGCTTCAACTCAAAATATTGCACTCCTCCTTCTATACCGATTTCTCCCTTTTTAACCTTCACAAAGGTAAAATCAAATCTAAGGCAAGGGTGTCATGCACATCCAATGGAAAGAAATAACTAGCGGAAACAAAAAGCCATCATGTATATGCAATGAAGATTATAGACCGCAGACTTTAAATTCTAAATAACATAGTAACACGTGGAAGACCAAGAGACAGAGTAGAAAACATCTAAAGCTTAAAAAGAGCTAAATTTTAATTATAATAAAAGTAGTATAATTCCTACCAGGAACCCAACATCTCTGTTGAAAGAACAAAACAAAAAAATCTAAGGCCAAAACAGAAAGAAATGACTAAGGCAAAGCAAACAGCCTACTACATTAATTAGCAATGAGAGACTAAAAACCATTTTCCTGTGACATGCAATTCTAAGTCATCAACACTGGGCATGCTGTTAGAAGGGTAACAGATATTAACTTCCATAACATGACCATGTTTTTATTTGACAAAACAGAAAGGTAACATTCGCTAAACTTTTTTTGGTTTCCTAGAGTGTGATCCCACCCAATAGGTGAGAGACTAATTTGCCAGGATATGGTTAGGCTAAAAACTAGTGACCCCTCCCAAAAAACATGCTTAAGGGACTCAAATCCCTTCCACTTCGACCAGCACATATTGGTTATATCCATTAAACTTTAACTGCTTTCGGCCTCTGAATTATTCTATAAATACAGGTCAAACACTTATTGCACTGTTTTCATCACTACTCCTACAGAAAATCGAAAGGAAGAAAAGCAGATCACACGATGAGGAAAAAAACCTTGCTCAAAAATGGGTTAATTTTGCATTCAAGCTGCTTGTGAGTCTCCTTAAGTTCTGACAACCAACCAACTAATTCTGGAGCAGACCTACAAAAGAGAAGATAATCATTTATCAGGAAGAAAGCATAGGAAAATACATTGTACAGTAAATTTGACATAGACTAGTTTTAGGGCCCCTCGTGTTTAGGTTTTGGATTCTTGGTAAGAGATTTATGTAAAATCAGAAGCTATTTTGTGTTTGACCACAAGTATGAAAAGCAATTTCACTTATCTCTCCTCTCTAAAGGAAATAAAAGTTTTTCCCATAAGCTAGAAACCAAGGAAACCAAAGCTGTGAAATCCTACCTAGACAAAATATTCAATTGCTCCTCCTTTGACAAAGCATTCAGGTCCTCAAGCTTGAAAGTCATATCTCTATCTGGTGACTCTATCGCTCCCTTATCTTTATCTGATGCATCCTGTAAAGATATAGAAGTTTACTACAAGTTTGTTGACACAAGCTGTACATCGTAAATTCGTAATGATATGCCTTCCTCAGATTTTGCCTCTCCCACATGTTTTACCTCCATTAACATACAAATTGACTACAGTTAGGGAACGAAGTAATGAGATAATCAGAAGCACTCACCTTCGAAGTAAATTTCTCATTATCTTTGTCTACACTAATATCCCCTAGGTCATAGTCTTCCATTGTTAATGATCTGGCCTTCTCCCTTTGAATTTGTAAAGCCAATTCTTCCTCCTCTTTTGGGGCCTCATCATCACTCGATTGAATCTGAAACCAAAATGTTACAATTATTCAACAAAAACAATAAAACTATATTGGAAAATAAGTAGGTCAGAAGTTAAACATGGATCTACTAGAAGAACAAGTATCACCAACGGTTCAAATATTACATATGGGGAAAATACTTTTCACATGCATGGCTCAAATCCCTCACCTCAAAATTACGATTCTCAGCACCGTGAGAGAACCTTTTCCCACCGAAAGTAAGTTTATTATCATCTTCCTCATCATCTTCATCATCATCATCTTGAATTTCATCATCACCTTCGCCAAATTTTGCACGTAAAAATTTTCTTTGCCTAATCACTAAACAAAAAATACACAAACAATTAGCAAAATAACAGATCTTGAATAAATTAAACTTCAACAACATTAAAAAATAACGAAGGGAAATAAGCAACAAATTTTGTTATGAGCCCAAATAGCATATATACTTAATAACAAAGAATTTGATCAATTTCAATCAAATCTAAAGTATTACTACGATAAATTTATATGTAAGTAAAAACATGTGCTTACTTTTTGCGACATCATCATTTGCATCATCGTCGTCCTCATTATCATCATCCTCATCATCGTCGTCATCCTCTTCATCATCCTCTTCATCATCCTCTTCATCATCATCATCATCCTTCAACGAACATTAAAAAGCAAAAGAAATGAGACTAAAAGCAAACATCATCAACTGTGCTGCTCTAGTTCTTAAGCAAACAAATTAACCACAAATAAGTGTGATGTGTCATGTTTCAATGAGTTAAAGAAAAAAGTTTCAGTTTCATATCATTGTCACAGAAAAGGGGGAAAAATTTAAAGCAACAAAAACCTTAATATCGAAAATAGGGAGCTCATCATCTTCATCCGAATCTCCGTCCTCGTCATTTACGTCAAGGGGAACAATGTCCCTCTGCTTATGAACTGCAAAAGAAAACCATCGTCATACAAGTAAATCAATTAGACACGGCAGCCTAGCGCACTTGGATTCTATCTAGTTGTACGCAGTATTGCAGTATTACTCTCGCAAGCTAAGAAACTGTTTCCAATATTTGATTGGAAAACATGACCTCAACGTCACAAGGCAAACAACTTTATCCTGCCGAGACTCCAACCTTATCATTATGCCGAGGCTCAACCTCCAGATTAATAATAATAAATGAAAAAGCTCATATCATCGTAAACCAAATAATCAACAAAAAATAAAGGGAAAAAAGAAAAAAAGAATTACACGCATCGATTTCGTCATCCATGTTGTCGAGAGCATCCTGGTCATATGAGTATTTGTCTTGTTTCTTCTTCTGATGACTTTTTCCTTCTTTTTTCCCCATTCTCAGTACTTTGTTCTACGAAACCAGAAGAAACCCAAAATTCTAAGAGCTGTGTATTTCAGAACTCAACAGAAGGAGTTGCCGCTATTCAACCAGAGCATAAGTAATAGGGTTTAGGGCTGAACGAAAAATAAATACAATAAAAAAATACAGGGTTTAGTTTTAAAAATGGATACAAACGTAATTTAATCCTAATAAATTAAACTGAAACTCCACATATTAAGGTTCTGACGAAATTTGAGAAATATATATGCATAGTGCATTATCTATAATTTATTTTTAATCATTGTTGACTCTTAAATAAAACTAATACAAATATGTGGTGGATGATACACTAATATATATTATCATTGTATGATCCATCAGTTATGTTATGTTATCATTGACGTTTTAAAAATAGTAATATATTGATTATATACACATCTTTATAATAACGATGCATTAATATTACACTTTATTTAATTACATCAATGAGTATACAAATCATCCATAATTCATGTATATATGTTGTACTCAAACAAGAAGATGATTTGCACACTTAACTCCTCTTGACGATCCTTAAAAATGAAGGAGCCACATCTGTCATTCTAGAGTTTATATCATTTCATGTATCATTAATTTCTATTGTTAGAAAAGTAAAACTTCAATTAGTATGACTAGTGAGAATAAAATTGTACATTGTGTGATACACATCTTGAAATAGAAAGTGTGATTCCGAAAATGAAAATGAATGTAAAATATTTTAAGAAAGTCGAGATATACTTAGCTAGATTTGAAGTAGTGAATGAGTGGAGTAGTTATCATACTGTGTAAGAATTGAATGTTCTCTACTAGGGCTCGGACTGAGGATTCTACCCTTGAAGTAGACTCACTTTCTCGGAGCATAAGAAAGGTCAAAACTATAAATATTCAAGGAGGTACATCGATGGAGATGGGAATGATGAAGGGAGATATGGACGCTAGTCGAGGAGAGAATGTATCTTACAAAGAAAGGCTTTTGAACCTGTCTCTTGCGGAGGCAGATTTCCTAGTGGAAGAAGATGAGGAGGACACGGTGGAAAATAGTTGGTCACAAGAAAAGGAGGACGGGACAAAGGATTTCAACCCTATTATAAGATACTGGTGTCGACGGAAGAGTTCCATGTATGGTGGAAGCATTAGAGGAAAGCTTTGGTAGTGAAACTCTTAGGTCTTATGTTATCCATGCAGGCGGTGGAGTCTCGCCTGAGGAGTTTATGGAGAGCAAGAAGAGCAGTACAAGTTGTGGACTTGTTGCATGGCTACTTTTTAGTGCATTTCTCAAATGAAGAGGATTATAATCACGCCTTGTACAAAGGACCATGGATGATGACAAATCACTATTTGATAGTCCAAATGTGGCGACATCTCTTTCTTTCGACAGGCAAAGAGGTTCGAAAGATAATGTTGGACCAGACTGCGACCGGGGAGCCTCCAACCACCAGGGAGTTCCATTGTTCCATTGTTACGTGGTTCAGCAATTTGCCTACGTCCACGGTTGAAGAGCAACAATGAT
>NC_032026.1:9676189-9681852 GCF_001865875.1 Lupinus angustifolius | reverse complement strand
TCATTTCAAACTCTGAGCTCAATTGAGCTTTTAAGCTTTTTATTTCTGACATGTTCTTACATGCGATCAACAGATAACAACATGGATTAGAATTCCTAACCTCCTTATAGAACTTTATAGTCAAAAGTTCTTAATGCGACTTGGATCGAGTTTGGGGAAGATGCTGAAAATTGATCACCTCGCGTCGCTCCATTCATGAGGTAAATTTTCCCGTATTTGTGTCGAGATCAACTTGAACAAAAAACTTGTCCCCAAAATCAAAGTTATAGGTATCACCCTCAACTTGAAGTACGAAGGTTTGCATCAGATTTGTTTCCAATGCGGGAAATATGGCCATCACAAGGACATTTGCCCCGAAAGGCCTCAAGAAGATTTGAATGTGGAGGTAGAAGCGGAGCAACAACATAATTTATCGATGCCTAACAATGGTGAGCACCCACAACCTAGATCTAGTAAAAAGGTTAGTGTCGGCAGCAAGAACAAGCAGCAACCAAGGGAGGACATCGGTAAGTCTCATCGCTTGGACTCCCCCAAAGAGATTAATGTGGTGGAAGGAAACCTAGAGAAGATTGATGAAGAGTTATTCGAGCCATGAGTGTTACTTACGCGTAATAATTTCAAGCGTAAAAATAAAGGTGACATTAATGAAGGGCGACATCCCAAAAGGTAGGATGAATCTTTCAACCATTCAGATGGGAGAGAACGACTCAAATTATTCTTGCAATCAATTAAACATAATTGAAGTGCAAGTTTCCAAGTCGCTGGGATATAATAAAACACGGAGGTTCCCAATATTTGCCACGTTGGAAGTGACTCCAAAAATGCAGGTGGGCCATCTGCTTTCATTTTTAGGAATTACTCTAGACCTGATCCCATGGATCCACATTCAAAAGTAATGGGGAACGGGCCTCTCAACCCAAATCAGGAAGGGTATGGAATAGTGAACCTGACTCACGCTAATCGACTACAACTTGTTCAATGAATTTTCCTCACAAATGATGGCAACATGGTTATTGAAACCCCTGTTGAATTGCAAAGATTTCAAGAGCATGACACTCAAATTGAAATGCAACAAAAAAGATTTGTGAAAATGCACAAGGGTGACATGGGGCCTCCAAACCCCACACAAATGCTTTGTTTTTATGAAGATTATGAGTTGGAACTGCATGGGTACAGATAATAAAGGTTTAAGTATGTTGATTAAAGATATCGAAGGTTTGTATTAAGTGTCATTTCTTATCTTGTTGGAAACCTAGATTAGTGGGGAGAAGGCAGAGAATGTGATCGGTAAGCTTGGCTTTGATGGTATAGCCAAAGTGGATGCTCGGGGTAGATCTGGTGTTTATGGGATTCGAATTCTTGGGATGTTCTTGTGTTACAGATTACATATCAAGCTTTAGCTATGGAGGTAAAGGAGAAGACGATACAACTTGGATTCTCTTTGCAATGTATGGTAGTCCGCATTACTCTCTTTGGGGCAGTTTGTGGATGAATGTTCGTGATTTGGCAGCAGAAATGGATAAGCTCTAGTGTGTCATTTAGGATTTTAATGTTGTGGCATCGAATGAGGAACAAATTGGTAGTAGTAGTCATTTTCCTCAAATATGGGCTACTGATTTTGCTGCTTTGATCAATGATTGTGATTTGATCAACTTGAGGTACATCGATCCGTGGTTTACCTGGCAACGTGGTCAGCCGAAGGAGAGATTGGATAGAGCTTTATCAAATTTGGATTAGAAACTGAAATTCCCCCATGTTACGGTTACTCATCTTAATCTGTTGAAATCATATCACTCTTTTCTCTTGTTGAATCTTTTGGGGTCGTGTGATCCAAATCTTAGGAAGATACCTTTCAGGATGCTTGCTGCTTGGTTGTCTCACCCCAATTTTGATACTCAACTTCGGTGTAATTGGGATGACCATCTACCTTGGAACGCAACTATCTCCAACCTTTAGGAAGGGTTGCAAATTTTGAATAAGGAAGTCTTCGGGAATATTTTTTGGAGGAAGAAAGGTTTAATTCGACGTCTTCATGGAATTACAAAAGCTTTGGGGAGAGGCCCTAATTCTTTTTTTGGAGAATCTACAATGACAACTTTGGGTGGAATATGAGGGTGTTCTTGGTCAGGAAGAACTTCTTTGGTTCCAAAAGTCTAGATCAAAGTGGCTTATTTATGGGGATAGGAACACACAGTTTTTCCATGCATCTACGATTAAAATGCCGAAGGAGGAAACATATCTCGACGTTGCAAGATGAGGAGGGTACCTAGATTCGTGAGATGGAGAAGCTGGAGGTTATGGCTACAACTTTATTTAAGAAGTTTATACGGAAGAAGGGGTATCCACACCTTACTATTTATCTAATAGTTTCCCCCTACTGTTGGATGCCCAATGTAATATGCTTGGTTCGGGGGTGACTGTGGAGGAAATTAGAAGGGTCGTCTTTAGCATTGGTAGCTATAAAGCTCCAGGCAAAGATGGCTTTCATGCTCTATTTTATTAGCACAATTGGAAAGTGGTGGGCACAAAGTTGTGTGATCTGGTCAGTAATGTGTTTCGCAATCTCGAGTTGGTTGAGAGTTAAACGGTACCCTTATAATGCTTATTTCGAAAGTGGAGCATGCTTGAAATTTGAAGGATTTTAGACCAATCAGCATTTGCAATGTGTCGTATAAATTGGTGACAAAGGTCCTTGCAGCCAAATTGAGAGGGGTGATGCATCACTTGATTGGGTCGTACCAATGTAGTTTCATGGGCAAACAGAGTAGTGATAACATAATCATTACATAAGAAGTTGTTCACTCGATGAAGACTAAAACAAGTCGGATTGGATGGATGGCTCTTAAGATTGATTTTAAAAAAGCATATGATAGGCTTTGTTGGAGTTTTGTGGAAGATACCTTGGCTGATGTAGGTTTTCCTGATCATATGGTGAAAGTTATCATGAGTTGTATCTCAAGCACATCTATGCATTTGCTCTAGAATGGTGAAGCTCTGGATCCTTTTAGATCGAAAATATGTATAAGGCAAGATGACCATATCTCCCCCTATCTTTTTGTTCTTTGTATAGAACAGTTGTCCCATCTGATTCTCGCGGCGGTTGAAGTTAGGCTGTGGAGACCTATAAACTCTACCATAATGGCCCAAGCTCTCTCATCTCTCTTTTGTCGGTGATCTGATTCTTTTGTCGAGGCTAATATGGATCAAGTGGAAGTTATTGCTACTTGTCTTAATCTGTTTTGTGCGAGCTCTGGCAAAAAAGTTAAAAAAGAGTAGACCATAATTTTCTTCTCTAAGAACGTGCATGAAAATATTTGGAATCAGATATCTTGGTGTTCCTATCCATCACTTCAAGTCTAAACGAGGTATCTACAATTATGTGCTGGAGAATGTTAGAAGAAGGCTTAATAATTGGAAATGTAATCAACTTTCTTTTGCAGCGATAGTTATTTTGACTAAGCCAGTCCTTCATGCGCTTCCTTCTTATATGATGCAAACCACCATAATATCGGTTTCAATCTATGATAATTTGGATAAAATCTACAGATCCTTCATTTGGGGGGAGGAGTATTAGACCCGTAAAACTCATTGGGTGGGATGGGAGGTGTTATGCAAGTCAAAGAAAGTGGGTGGTCTAGGCCTGCGCCATACTTGTTAATAATAATTTTATGATGAAAGTTGTTTGGAAGGTAATCAACAACAAGGAGGATCTCTGGGTGCAGACGGTGATATTGAAATATAAGTGTGAGAATGATTTAATCCTGGTTGTTAATGGGAAGGCTAGGGAATCCTTCTTTTAGAAAAGTATTAAAACTGGTTGGTCTCTTATAAAAGACAATATTCATTGGAGAGTTGGGAATGGTAAAACTATAGATTTCTGGAAGGATAGTTGGGTGCCTAATGAAGGTGCTTTATGCCCTTGCGTGGGCTACTATAATCTTGTCTTGGAAGGGCCCTTATAAGATTTCCTTCTTTTTGTGGCGCCTTCTCAATAATGGTCTGGCCACAAATGTTAAGCGATTCCAAAAATCCATTTCAGATTCAACAACGTGTTTTAGATGTGATAAGGACGAAACGATGTGTCATGTGGTGCAGGACTGCCCTATTGTCAAGGAGGTTTGGGTGAAGCTCTTGAATATCAGTGTAACAAATCATTTTTTCACAATGGGTTTTGCTAGATGGTGTAAAGACAATTTAAATTGTGATTCTATCAGAATTGTAGGGTTGGTTTGGAACATAGCCTTTTTTGGGTGGCTTTGGACACTATTTGGAAGCATATGAATCGTCATATTTTTTAGCAGAAAATTACCACTGTCACAATTGTGTGTATTGGAATTATGATTAGAAGTAGGGGTTGGGTGGATGCACTAAGGTTGGAGCAATCTGCGGTAGTGAGATCCACTAATCCGAACTTCCATATCATTCGTTGCTTCCCTCCGGATGTAGGGTGAGTGAAGTTGAACTCAGATGGTGCTTTTTCTTCCTCTTGGTGTAAAGCTGGCTGCGATGGTGTCATTCAGGATGATTGTGGTAACTTTGTGTTTGCATACTCAAAGCATCTAGGGCAATGTTCAGTCCTTCATGTTGAACTGTGGGATATTTTGGTGGGTTTGCACATTTTGGTGTAGAGAGGTTTCCAACATGTGAGTATTGAATCAAACTCTGTTGTTTGTATTAATTTGCTTGGAAAGAGGTGTGTTTTTCCTCATCTTTGTGCCCCTCTGGTTTCTCAGATTAATATGGAATGGCTAAGATCGAGAAAGTGATTTGGGGTCATGTGTTCCGGGAGGCAAAAAGTGTGGCTGATGGGCTGGCCAAGCATGGTCTTAATTTAGATAGCCAATTTAGAATTTTTGATTCCATTCATAGTTTTTGTTCTATAAACTTGCTTTTAGACAAAACCTCTATTATTTATTGCAGAGACATTTAGCTTTGTTTTCCTTTCTCCGTGGCTTTTCGGCCACTATATTCCATGGGCAAAGCTAGATTTTAAGTATTACTCTCATTTGAAAGGAAAATTATATATCTTGTAGGAAATGACCCATATTAGAATCATTTTTATTGTCATAAATGAAAACAAATAATATGAATCATTAAATTTTATTTAAATAGTCAAATTTAAGAGATAAATGTACATGATTTTTCAAGTGATCATATACTCGCTCACTAACTTTTAATATGAAAGAAAAAATGTATATACTTATAGTGTATAAATTTTATATATTATCAATGTATTATCTATTATTTATAGTTTATTATAATTGACTATTCAACAAATATAAATTTTATGATATACTGAATGTATATTTTTATTATTGTTGTATGACCCATAGATCTTATAACTTTTATATGACCATAATAAAAGTTTACAAGTCATAAAGTGTGTAATACTTTTTATTAATAATTGAATTTGCAAGTGTGACATATGTTCATTCTTATAGTGTACTACATGATTTGCAAGAGAATGATTTAGCCATATGGTATATGATCATGAGGGGGGAAATGTGTGTACTATGGATAAATAAAAAAATCATCAATACATAGATATTATCTATTCTATTTACTATTTAACAAAAAAACTTCTCTCACATATATGTGTCATCACTTCCTTGAATTGTCACATGTCACACTCACAACAAAAGTTTTATCACTCAAAGAATTCT
>NC_032026.1:9675767-9676089 GCF_001865875.1 Lupinus angustifolius | reverse complement strand
TGAGGAAGAGGATGAGGACGAGGATGGGGATAAGAGGAGGACGAGCATGAGCATTAGGATCGAATAAGGATGAGGATGAGCAAGAGGATGAGGACGAGAATGAGGATAAGAGGAGGACGAGCATGAGGATGCGATTGAAGATGAGGATGAGGATTAGGATGAGCATGAGGATGAGGATGAGGATGAGGATGAGGATGAGGATGAGGATAGGATCGGGATGAGGATGAGGAAGAGGATAGGATGAGGTTATGATGAGGATGAGGATGAGGATAGGAGTAGGATGAGAATGAGGATAGGATGAAGAGGAGGATGAGGAGGAGGA
>NC_032026.1:9674383-9674652 GCF_001865875.1 Lupinus angustifolius | reverse complement strand
GAGGATGAGGATAGGATGAGGATGAGGACAAATATTGGCTGAGGAAGTGGATGAGGATGAAGAGGAGTGTAGGATGAGGATGGGGATAAGGATGAGGTTAGGATGAGGACGAGGATAGGATGAGGAAGGGGATGAGGATTAGGAAGAGGATAGGATGAGGATGAGGAAGAGGAGGAGGATGAGCACGAGGATGAGGATGAGGATAAGGATGAGGATTAGGATAGGATGAGGATAGGATGAGGATGGGGATGAGGATAGGGATGAGGATG
>NC_032026.1:9672511-9674283 GCF_001865875.1 Lupinus angustifolius | reverse complement strand
TGAGGGTGAGGACGAAGATGGGATGAGGAAGAGGATGAGGACGAAGATGAGATGAGGATGAGGTTAGGACGAGGATGAGGATAGGATAAGGATGAGGAGGAGGATAGAGGATGAGGATGAGGAAGAGGATGAGGGTAGGATGAGTATAAGGATGAGGATGAGGACATGGATAGGATGAGGATGAGGACGAAGATAGCGTGAGGAAGAGGATGAGGATGAACAGGAAGGTAGGATGAGGATGGGTATGAGGATGAGGAAGAGGATAGGATGTGGATGGGGATAGGATGAGGATGAGGATGAGGATAAGGATGAGGAGGGGTATAGGATGAGGATGAGGATGAGGATTAGGATAGGATGAGGATGGGGATGAGGATGAGGAAGTGGATAGGATGAGGATGACGCCGAAGATAGGATGAGGAAGAGGTTGAGGATGAATAGGGGGGTACGATGAGGATGGGGATGAGGATGAGAATATGATGAGGATATGATGATGAGGAGGAGGAGGAGGATGAGGATGAGGATGAGGATGAGGATAGGATGAGGACGAGGATAGAATGAGGATGAGGATGAGGAGGAGGAGTAGGATGAGGAGGAGGATGAGGATGGGGACGAGGAGGAGGATAGGTGAGCATGAGGATTGGATGAGGACAAAGATGGGATGAGGAAGAGGATAGGATGAGGGTGAGGATTAGGATTAGGATAGGACTAGGAGAATAGGATGAGGATGACGAGGAGGATGAGCATGAGGATGAGGACGAGTTTAGGATGAGGAAGAGGATGAGGAAAGGATGAGGATGAGGATAGGATTAGGATTAGGATAGGATCAGGATGAGGATACGATGAGGATGAGCCTGAGCATGAGGATGAGGATGTGGATAGGATGAGGGTGAGGACGGAAATGAGGATGAGGATGAGGATTAGGATTAGGATTAGGAGAGGATGAGGATCGAGATGAGGATGACGATAGGATGAGGATGAAGATGAGGAAGACGAGGAGGATGAGGATGAGGACGAGGATGAGGATGAGGATGAGGATAAGGATGAGGATTGGGAGAGAATGAGGATATGATGAGGATGGGGATGAGGATAGGGATGAGGATGAGGATGAGGACGAAGATAGGATGAGGCAGAGGATGAGGATGATGAGGAGGATAGGATGAGGATGGGGATGAGGATGAGGATGAGGACGAGGAGGAGGATAGGATGAGGAGGAGGAGGAGGATAGGATAAGGACGGGGATAGGATTAGGAATTGGTGGATGAGGATGAGGATGGGGATAGGACGAGGATGAGGATAATGATGGGAATAGGAAGAGGATAGGATGAGGATGAGGATAAGGACGAGGATAGGATGATGACGAGGATGAGGATAGGATGAGGATGAGGATAGGATGAGGATGAGCATGAGCATGAGGATGAGGATGAGGATGAGAATGAGGAAGAGGATTAATGAGTATGAGGATGAGGATAAGAAGAGGATGAGGATGAAGATTGGATGAGGATAGGATGAGGATGAGGAATTAGGATAGGATGAGGATGAGCATGAGCATGAGGATGAGGATGAGGATGAGGATGAGGATGAGGATGAGGATGAGGATGAGGATGAGGTGAGGATGAGGAGGAGGATAGGATGCGGATGAGGATGAGGAGGAGGAGGAGGATAAGGATATGATTGGGATGAGGATGAAGATGAGGAGGAGGATTGGATGACGATGAGGATAGGATGAGGATGAGGACGAAGATGGGATGAGGAAGAGGATAGGATGTGGATGA
>NC_032026.1:9671397-9672411 GCF_001865875.1 Lupinus angustifolius | reverse complement strand
AGGATGAGGATGAGGATGAGGATAGGATGAGGATGAGGATAGGATGAGGATGCGGATTAGGATAGGATGAGGATAGGATGAGGGTGACGATAGGACTAGGATGAGGAGGAAGATATGATTAGGATGAAGATGAGGATGAGGATGAGGATAGGATGAGGATGAGGATAGGATTAGGAAGGGGATGAGGATAGGGTGAGGATGAGGATGATGGTAGGCTGAGGATTAGGATAGGATGACGACGGGGATGAGGATGAGGATAGGATGAGGATGAAGAGGACGGTAGGATGAGGATGGGGATGAGTATAGGATGAGGATGAGGAAGAGGATGAAGATAGGATGAGGATGCGGATGAGGATAGGATGAGGAGGAGTAGGAGAAGGAGGATGAGGATGAGGATGAGGATGAGGATGAGGTTGAGGATGAGGATAGGATGAGGATGAGGAAGAGGATAGGATGAGGATGAGGATAGGATGAGGGTGACGACGAAGATGGGATGAGGAAGAGGATGAGGATGAAGATGGGATGAGGATGAGGATAGGATAAGGATAGGATGAGGATGAGGATAGGACGAGGATGAGGAGGAAGATAGGATGAGGATGAGGATAGGATGAGGATGAGGATTAGGATAGGAGGAGGATGGGGATGAGGATGAGGATAGGATGAGGATAAGGATGAGGATGGGGATGAGGTTGAGGATGAGGATAGGATGAGGATGAGGAAGAGGATAGGATGAGGATGAGGATAGGATGAGGGTGACGACGAAGATGGGATGAGGAAGGGGATGAGGATGAAGATGGGATGAGGATGAGGATAGGATAAGGATAGGATGAGGATGAGGATAGGACGAGGATGAGGAGGAAGATAGGATGAGGATGAGGATAGGATGAGGATGAGGATTAGGATAGGATGAGGATGGGGATGAGGATGAGGATAGGATGAGGAGGAGGATGAGGATGAGGAGGAGGATAGGATGAGAATGAGGATAGGATGAGGATGGGGATGAGGATGGGGATG
>NC_032026.1:9670535-9671297 GCF_001865875.1 Lupinus angustifolius | reverse complement strand
AGGATGAGGATAGGATGAGGACGACGATAGGATGAGGATGAGGAATTGGAGGAGGAGGATGAGGGAGAAGATAGGATGAGGATGAGGATAGGATGAGGGCGAGGACGAAGATGAGGTTGAGGATGAGATGGAGGATTAGGATAGGATTAGGATGGGGATGAGGATGAGGATAAGATGAGGATGAGGATGAGGACAAAGGTAGGACGAGGATGAAGAGGAGGGTAGGATGGGGATGGGAATGAGGATGAGGATGAGGATAGGATGAGGAAGAGGATGAGGACGAGGATTGGATGAGGATGAGGATGGGATGAGGAATTGGAGGAGGAGGATGAGGATGAGGAAGAGGATAGGATTTGGACGTGTATGAGGATAGGATGAGGACGAGGATAGGATGAGGATGAGGATAGGATAAGGATGAGGATGAGGATGAGGATGAGGAAGAAGAAGAGGATGAGGAATTGGTGGAAGAGGATGAGGATGAGGATGAGGATGAGGATGAGATGAGGGCGAGGACGAAGATGGGGCTTAGGATGAGGATGAGGATGAAGATGAGGATTAGGATAGGATGAGGATGGGGATGAGGATGAGGAAGAGGATAGGATGAGCATGAGGATAGGATGAGGATGAGGACGAAGATAGGATGAGGAAGAGGATGAGCATGAAGAGGAGGGTAGGATGAGGATGGGGATGAGGATGAGGATAGGATGAGGATTAGGACAAAGATAGGATGAGGAAGAGGATGAGGATGAAGATAGGATGAGG
>NC_032026.1:9670078-9670435 GCF_001865875.1 Lupinus angustifolius | reverse complement strand
GGATAGGACGAGGATGAGGATGAGGACGACGATAGGTTGAGGAAGAGGATGAGGATGAAAAGGAGGGTAGGATTAGGACGGGGATGAGGATGAGGATGAGGATAGGATGAGGAAGAGGATGAAGATAGGATGAGGACGAGGATAGGATGAGGATGAGGATAGGATGAGGAATTGGAGGAGGAGGATGAGGAAGAGGATAGGATGAGGAGGAGGATGAGGAAGAGGATGAGGATGACGAGTTGGGTAGGATGAGGATGGGCATGAGAATGAGGACGAGGATAGGATGAAGATGAGGATAGGATGAGGAATGGGAGGAGGAGGATGAGGATAGGATGAGGATGAGGAGGAGGAGGAGGA
>NC_032026.1:9669051-9669978 GCF_001865875.1 Lupinus angustifolius | reverse complement strand
GGATGAGGATAGGATGAGGAATTGGAGGAGGAGGATGAGGAGGAGGATGAGGAAGAGGATAGGATGAGGATGAGGATAGGATGAGGATGAGGATAGGATGAGGATGAGGATAGGATGAGGATGAGGATAGGATGAGGATGAGGATAGGATGAGGATGAGGATAGGATGAGGATGAGGATAGGATGAGGATGAGGATAGGATGAGGATGAGGATAGGATGAGGATGAGGATAGGATGAGGATGAGGATAGGATGAGGATGAGGATAGGATGAGGATGAGGATAGGATGAGGATGAGGATAGGATGAGGATGAGGATAGGATGAGGATGAGGATAGGATGAGGATGAGGATAGGATGAGGATGAGGATAGGATGAGGATGAGGATAGGATGAGGATGAGGATAGGATGAGGATGAGGATAGGATGAGGATGAGGATAGGATGAGGATGAGGATAGGATGAGGATGAGGATAGGATGAGGATGAGGATAGGATGAGGATGAGGATAGGATGAGGATGAGGATAGGATGAGGATGAGGATAGGATGAGGATGAGGATAGGATGAGGATGAGGATAGGATGAGGATGAGGATAGGATGAGGATGAGGATAGGATGAGGATGAGGATAGGATGAGGATGAGGAAGAGGATGAGGATGACGAGGAGGGTAGGATGAGGATGGGGATGAGGATGGGGATGTGGATGAGGTAGAGGATAGCATGAGGATGAGTATGAGCATAGTATGAGGATGAGGACGAAGACGGGATGAGGATGAAGAGGAGGGTAGGTTGAGGATGGGATGAGGAAGAGGATGAGGACGAGGATGTGGATATGATGAGGACGTGGATAGGATAAGGATGAGGATAGGATGAGGACGAGGATGAGGATAGGATGAGGACGAGGATAGGATGAGGATAGGATGAGGAATTGGAGG
>NC_032026.1:9668142-9668951 GCF_001865875.1 Lupinus angustifolius | reverse complement strand
ATGAGGATGAGGATGAGGACAAAGATAGGATGAGGAAGATGATGAGGATGAAGAGGAGGGTAGGATGACGATGGGAATGAGGATGAGGATAGGATGAGGAAGCGGATGAGGATAGGATGAGATATTGGAGAAGGGGGATGAGGAAGAGGATAGGAAGAGGATAGGAAGAGCAAGAGGAAGAGGATGAGGATGACGAGGAGGGTAGGATTAGGATGGGGATGAGGATGAGAATAGGAAGAGGACGAGGATAGGATGAGGATGAGGATAGGATGAGCATGAGGATGAGGAGGAGGATGAGGATGAGGATGAGGATAGATTGAGGATGGGGATGAGGATGGGGATGAGGATGGGGAAGAGGATAGGATGAGGATGAGTATGAGCATAGGACGAGGATGAGGACGAAGATGGGATGAGGATGAGGACGATGATAGGATGAGGAAGAGGATGAAGATGAGGATAGGATGGGGATGAGGGGGAGGATAGGATGAAGATGAGGATGAGGATGATGACATGATGAGGGTGAGGATGACGGCGAGGATATGATGAGGATGAGGATAGGATGAGAAATTGGAGGAGGGGAATGAGGAAGAGAATAGGATGAGGATGATGATTACGATAGGATGAGGGCGAGGACGAAGATGAGGCTAAGGATGAGGATGAGGATTAGGATAGGATGAGGATGAGGATGAGGATGAGGAAAGGATGAGGGTGAGGATGAGGATAGAATGAGGATGGGGATGAAGATAAGATGAGGATGAAGAGGAGGCTAGGATGAGGATGAGGATAGGAGGAGGAGGAGGAGGAGGAGG
>NC_032026.1:9667600-9668042 GCF_001865875.1 Lupinus angustifolius | reverse complement strand
GGACAAGGATGAGCATGAGGATGAGGATAGGATGAGGATCAGGATGAGTATGAGGATGAGGATGAGGAGGAGGAGGAGGAGGAGGAGGAGGAGGAGGAGGAGGAGGAGGAGGAGGAGGAGGAGGAGGAGGAGGAGGAGGAGGAGGAGGAGGAGGAGGAGGAGGAGGAGGATGAGGATGAGGATGAGGAGGAGGAGGATATGATGAGGAGTTGGAGGAGGAGGACGAGGATGAGGATGAGGATGAGCGTGAGTATGAGGATAGGATGAGGATCAGGATGAGGATGAGGATGAGGATGAGGATGAGCGTCAGATGAGGATGAGGAGGAGGATAGGATGAGGATGAGGATAAGATGAGTAGGAGGGGGAGGATAGGATGAGGATGAGGATTAGGAGGAGGATAGGATGAGGAGGAGGATAGGATGAGGATGAGGATAGGATGAGG
>NC_032026.1:9666497-9667500 GCF_001865875.1 Lupinus angustifolius | reverse complement strand
AGGATGGGGATGAGGATGGGGATGAGGATGGGGATGAGGATGGGGATGAGGATGGGGATGAGGATGGGGATGAGGATGGGGATGAGGATGAGGATGAGGACGACGATAGGATGAGGATGAGGATGGGGATAGGATGAAGAGGAGGAGGAGGAGAAGGATGAGGATAGGATTAGGATGAGGTTAGGTTGAGGATGAGGACAAAGATAGGATGAGGAAGATGATGAGGATGGGGATGAGGACGAGGATGAGGATGAGGATGAGGATGAGGATGAGGATGAGGATGAGGATGAGGATGAGGATGAGGATGAGGATGAGGATGAAGAGGAGGGTAGGATGAGGATGAGAAGGAGGAGAAGGAGGAGGAGGAGGAAGAGAAAGAGGAGGAGGAGGGTGAGGATCAGGATAGGAGGAGGAGGAGGAGGATGAGGATATGGATAGGAGGAGGATGAGTATAGGATGAGGATGAGGATAGGATGAGGAGTAGGAGGAGGAGGAGGAGGAGGAGGAGGATGAGGATGAGGATATGGATGAGGATGAGGATGAGGAGAGGATGAGGATAGGATGAGGGTGAGGATGAGGATAGCATAAGGAAGAGGATGAGGATAAGGATGAGAATAGGATGAGGATGAAGACATGGATAGGATGAGGATGAGGACGAGGATAGGATGAGGATGAGGATAGGATGAGGGTGAGGATGAGGATAGGATAAGGATGAGGGTGAGCATGAGGGTGAGGATGAGGATAAAATGATGAAGAGGATGAGGATAGGATGAGGACATGGATAGGATGAGGATGAGGACGAGGATAGGATGAGGATGAGGATAGGATGAGGGTGAGGATGAGGATAGGATAAGGATGAGGGTGAGCATGAGGGTGAGGATGAGGATAAAATGATGAAGAGGATGAGGATAGGATGAGGACATGGATAGGATGAGGATGAGGAGAAGGATAGGATGAGGATGAGGATGAGGAAGTGGAGGAAGATAAGGATAGGATGAGGATG
>NC_032026.1:9664211-9666397 GCF_001865875.1 Lupinus angustifolius | reverse complement strand
TGAGGGTGAGGACAAAGATGAGGATGAGGATTTGGATAGGATGAGGGGAGGAGGATGAGAAGGAGGAGGAGGATGAGAAGGAGGAGGAGGATGAGGATAGGTTGAGGATGAGTAGGAGGAGGATAAGGATAGGGTGAGGATGAGTAGGAGGATTGGATGAGGATGACGATGAGGAAGAGGATGAGGATTAGGAGGAGGATAGGATGAGGATGAGCAGAGGATGAGGGTGAGGACGAAGAGGAGGATGAGGATGAGGACGAGGCTAGGATGAGGAAGAGGGTGTGGATAGGAGGAGGGTGAGGACGAGGATAGAAAAAGGGGACATGGATGGGATGAGGATGAGGATGAGGACGAGGATGAGGATAGGATGAGGATGAGCATGAGGATAGGATGAGGATGAGGAGGATGAGGATGAGGAAGAGGATGAGGATATGATGAGGATGAGGACGAGGCTAGGATGAGGAAGAGGGTGTGGATAGGAGGAGGGTGAGGACGAGGATAGAAAAAGGGGACATGGATAGGATGAGGATGAGGAAGAGCATGAGGAAGAGGATGAGGATAACACGAGGATAGGATGAGGATGAGGATAGAATGAAGAAGAGGTTGAGGTTGAGGATGTGGATAGGATCAGGATGAGGATGAGGACATTGACAGGATGAGGATGAGGACGAGGATAGGACGAGGAAAAAGGATGAGGATAGGATGAGGAGGAGGAGGAGGAGGAGGATGAGGATAGGAGGAGGATGACGTGAAGAGGATGAGGGTGAGGATGACGATAGGATGAGGATGAGGGTGAGGATAAGGATAGGATGAGGAGGAGGAGGAGGATATGGATAGGAGGAGGATGAGGAGGATGAGGATAGGATGAGGAGGAGGAGGAGGATATGGATAGGAGGAGGATGAGGAGGATGAGGATAGGATGAGGAGGAGGAGGAGGATATGGATAGGAGGAGGATGAGGAGGATGAGGATAGGATGAGGAGGAGGAGGAGGATATGGATAGGAGGAGGATGAGGAGGATGAGGATAGGATGAGGAGGAGGAGGAGGATATGGATAGGAGGAGGATGAGGAGGATGAGGATAGGATGAGGAGGAGGAGGAGGATATGGATAGGAGGAGGATGAGGAGGATGAGGATAGGATGAGGAGGAGGAGGAGGATATGGATAGGAGGAGGATGAGGAGGATGAGGATAGGATGAGGAGGAGGAGGAGGATATGGATAGGAGGAGGATGAGGAGGATGAGGATAGGATGAGGAGGAGGAGGAGGATATGGATAGGAGGAGGATGAGGAGGATGAGGATAGGATGAGGAGGAGGAGGAGGATATGGATAGGAGGAGGATGAGGAGGATGAGGATAGGATGAGGAGGAGGAGGAGGATATGGATAGGAGGAGGATGAGGAGGATGAGGATAGGATGAGGAGGAGGAGGAGGATATGGATAGGAGGAGGATGAGGAGGATGAGGATAGGACGAGGATGAGGATGAGCATGAGGATGAGGATAGGATGAGGCGGAGGAGGATGAGGTGGAGGAGGAGGAGGAGGATAGGATGTGGATGAATATAGGATGAGGATGAGTAGGAGGACGATGAGGATAGGATGAGGTTGAGTAGGAGGATAGGATGAGGATGACGATGAGGAAGAGGATGAGGATAGGATGAGGATGACGATGAGGAAGAGGATGAGGAAGAGGATGAGGAAGAGGATGAGGAAGAGGATGAGGAAGAGGATGAGGAAGAGGATGAGGAAGAGGATGAGGAAGAGGATGAGGAAGAGGATGAGGAAGAGGATGAGGAAGAGGATGAGGAAGAGGATGAGGAAGAGGATGAGGAAGAGGATGAGGAAGAGGATGAGGAAGAGGATGAGGAAGAGGATGAGGAAGAGGATGAGGATAGGATGAGGATGAGGAAGAGCATGAGGATAACACGAGGATAGGATGAGGAAGAGGATGAGGATAGGATGAGGGTGAGGACGAGGATAGAAAGAGGGGACATGGATAGGATGAGGATGAGGAAGAGCATGAGGATAACACGAGGATAGGATGAGGATGAGGATGAGGATAGAATGAAGAAGAGGTTGAGGATGTGGATAGGATCAGGATGAGGATGAGGACATTGACAGGATGAGGATGAGGACGAGGATAGGACGAGGAAAAAGGATGAGGATGAGGATAGGATGAGGAGGAGGA
>NC_032026.1:9662256-9664111 GCF_001865875.1 Lupinus angustifolius | reverse complement strand
GGATGCGGATGAAGAGGAGGGTAGGATGAGGATGAGGATTGGATGAGGACAAGGATAGGTTGGGATGAGGATGAGGATTAGGATAGGATGAGGATGAGGTTAGGATGAGGAAGATGATAGGATGAGGACGAGGAGGATGAGGATAGGATGAGGATGAGTATGAGGAGGATGAGGATAGGATGAGGATGAGTAGTAGGATAGGATGAGGATGAGGATGAGGATTAGGAGGTGGATAGGAGGAGGATGAGCAGAGGATGAGGGTGAGGACGAAGAGGAGGATGAAGATGAGGATAGCATGAGGAGGATGAGGATAGAACGAGGATGAGGATGAGCATGAAGATGAGGATAGGATGAGGCGGAGGAGGATGAGGTGGAGGAGGAGGAGGATGATAGGATGAGGATGAATATAGGATGAGGATGAGTAGGAGGAGGATGAGGATAGGATGAGGATGAGTAGGAGGATAGGATGAGGTTGAGAATGAGGAAGAGGATGAGGATGAGCAGAGGATGAGGGTGAGGACGAAGAGGATTAGGATAGGATGAGGAGGATGAGGATAGGACGAGGATGAGGATGAGGATATTATAAGGATGAGGACAAGGCTAGGATGAGGATAGGATGAGGGTGAGGATAGAATGAGGGGACATGGATAGGATGAGGATGAGGAAGAGGATGAGGATAACACGAGGATAGGATACGGATGAGGATTAGGATGAGGATAGGATGATGATGGGGATGAGGATGAGGGTAGGATGAGTATGAGGATAGGATGAGGGTGAGGACGAAGATGGGGTGAGGAAGAGGACGAGGACGAAGATCGGATGATGATGAGCATAGAACGAGAAAGAGCATGAGGATAGGATGAGGATGAGGATAGGATGAGGATGAGGATGGGGATGAGGATGAGGATAGAACAAGGATGAGGATGAAGATGACGATAGGTTGAGGTAGAGAATGAGGATGAAGAGGAGGGTAGGATGAGGATGGGGATGTGGATGAGGATAGGATGAGGACGAGGATAGGATAAGGATAAGGATG
The DNA here is from genome assembly GCF_001865875.1 of Lupinus angustifolius. NCBI lineage: Eukaryota > Viridiplantae > Streptophyta > Magnoliopsida > Fabales > Fabaceae > Lupinus > Lupinus angustifolius. Next base: position 9,663,075 of record NC_032026.1, on the reverse strand, counting down.
CGGATACGATGAGGATAGGATGAGAGGAGGAAGAGAAGGACGAGGGTAGGATGAGAGGAGGAAGGAGAAGAGGATAGGATAAGGATGAGGATGAGGATAGGATGAGGAGGAGGAGGAGGATGAGGATGAGGATGAGGACATGGATAGGATGAGGATGAGGATAGGATGAGGAGGAGGAGGAGGATGAGGATGAGGATGAGGACATGGATAGGATGAGGATGAGGATAGGATGAGGAGGAGGAGGAGGATGAGGATGAGGATGAGGACATGGATAGGATGAGGATGAGGATAGGATGAGGAGGAGGAGGAGGATGAGGATGAGGATGAGGACATGGATAGGATGAGGATGAGGATAGGATGAGGAGGAGGAGGAGGATGAGGATGAGGATGAGGACATGGATAGGATGAGGATGAGGATAGGATGAGGAGGAGGAGGAGGATGAGGATGAGGATGAGGACATGGATAGGATGAGGATGAGGATAGGATGAGGAGGAGGAGGAGGATGAGGATGAGGATGAGGACATGGATAGGATGAGGATGAGGATAGGATGAGGAGGAGGAGGAGGATGAGGATGAGGATGAGGACATGGATAGGATGAGGATGAGGATAGGATGAGGAGGAGGAGGAGGATGAGGATGAGGATGAGGACATGGATAGGATGAGGACGATGATAGGATTAGGAAGAGGATTTTGATAGGATTTGGATGAGGGGGAGGATAGGATCAAGATGAGGATGAGGAAGAGGACATGATGAGGGTGAGGATGAAGATGAGGGCGAGGAAGAGGATGAGGACATGATGAGGGTGAGGATGAGGGT
>NC_032026.1:9661869-9662156 GCF_001865875.1 Lupinus angustifolius | reverse complement strand
ATGAGGATGAGGATGAGGATGAGGATGAGGATGAGGATGAGGATGAGGATGAGGATGCGGATGAGGATGAGGATGACGATAAGGATGCGGATGAGGATGAAGATGAGGACAGGTTGAGAACGAGGATAGGATGAGCATGAGGACGAAGATAGGATGAGGAAGAGGATCAGGATGAAGAGGAGGGTAGGCTGTGGATGGGGATGAGGATGAGGATGGGGATGGGGATGAGGATGAGGATGAGGATGGGGATGAGGATGAGGATAGGATGAGGATAGGATGAGGATCAG
>NC_032026.1:9659449-9661316 GCF_001865875.1 Lupinus angustifolius | reverse complement strand
TGAGGAGGAGGATGAGGATGAGGATGCGGATGAGGATGAAGATGAGGATAGGATGAGAACGAGAATAGGATGAGTATGAGGATAGGAGGAGGAGGAGGAGGAGGATGACGATGAGGATGAAGATGAGAATGAGGATTAGGATTAGGATAGGATGAGGATAAAGATGAGGATAGGATGAGGATGAGGAGGAGGATAGGATGAGGATGAGGAGGAGGATGAGGATGAGGATGAGGTTGAGGTCGAAGATGGGATGAGGAAGAGGATGAGGATAAGGATAGGATGAGGATAAGGATGAGGATGAAGATTAGGATAGGATGATGATGGGGAGGAGGATGAGGATGAGGATGAGGATAGGATGAGGACAAGGATATGATGACGATTGGATGAGGAGTTGAGGATGAGGATGAAGAGTTGAGGAGGAGGATAGGATGAGGATGAGGAGGAGGATGAGGATGAGGATGAGGATAGGATGAGGACAAGGATATGATGACGATTGGATGAGGAGTTGAGGATGAGGATGAAGAGTTGAGGAGGAGGATAGGATGAGGATGAGGAGGAGGATGAGGATAGAAGGAGGATGAGGATGAGGGGGAGGACGAAGATGGGATTTGGAAGAGGTTGAGGACAAAGCTGCGATGAGGATGAGGATAGGACGAGGATGAGGATGAGGAAGAGCATGAGGACAAGGATAGGATGAGGATTAGGATGAGGATGAGCATAGGATGAGGAGGAGGACGAGGAGGATGAAGATGAGGATGAGGAGGAGGAGGAGGAGGATGAGTATAGGATGAGGATGAGGATAGGATGAGGAGGAGGATAGGATGAGGATGAGGATAGGATGAGGACGAGGAGGATGATGATAGGATGAGAATGAGGATGAGGACGAGGATAGGATGAGGATGCGGATAGGATGAGGATGCGGATAGGATGTGGATGCGGATAGGATGAGGAGGAGGACGAGGAGGTTGAGAATGACGATGAGGATTAGGATAGGATGAGGATGAGGATGAGGATGACGATGAGGATAGGATGAGGTTGTGGAGGAGGATAGGCTGAGGATAGGATGAGGACGAGGATAGGATGATGATGAGGAATTGGAGGAGGAGCATGAGGATAGGATGAGGATGAGGAGGAGGATAGGATGAGGGTGAGGATGAGGAAGAGGAGGGGGAGGAGGATGAGGATAGGATGAGGATGAGAATGAGGATGGGGATGATAATGAGGATGAAGATAAGATGACGACGAGGGTAGGATGAGGAGGAGCATAGGATGGGGAATTGGAGGAGGAGGATGAGGAAGAGCATAGGATGAGGATGATGATAGGATGAGGATGAGGACAAAGATAGGATGAGGATGAGGACAAAGAAATGATGAGGATGAAGAGGAGGGTAGGATGAGGACGAGGATAAGATCAGGATGAGGATGAGGTGGAGGACGAGGAGGACGAGGATGAGGATAGCATGAGGTGGTGGAGGAGGATAGGATGACGATGAGGAGGTGGAGAAGGATGAGGACAGGATGAGGATGAGGATGAGGATAGGAAGAGTATGAGGATAGGATGAGGATGAGGATGAGGGTGAGGATGAGGATGAGGATGAGGGTGAGGATGAGGATGAGGATGAGGGTGAGGATGAGGATGAGGATGAGGGTGAGGATGAGGATGAGGATGAGGGTGAGGATGAGGATGAGGATGAGGGTGAGGATGAGGATGAGGATGAGGGTCGAGGAGGAGGAGGAGGAGGAGTATGAGGATGAGGATGAGGATAGGATGACGTGGTGTAGGACGATAGGATGAGGATGAGGAGGAGGAGGAGGATGAGGAAAGGATGAGGATGAGGACAGGATGAGGATGAGGATGAGGATAGGA
>NC_032026.1:9656838-9659349 GCF_001865875.1 Lupinus angustifolius | reverse complement strand
ATGAGGATGAGCATGAGGATGAGGATGAGGATGAGGAGGAGGAGGAGGAGGATGAGGATGAGGATATGATGAAGATGAGGATGAGGATATGATGAGGATGAGGATTAGGATAGGATGAGGATGGGGATGAGGATGAGGATGAGAAGGAGATTGGATGAGGATGAGTATGAGGATAGGATGAGGATGAGGACGAAGATTGGATGAGGATGAAGAGGAGGGTAGGATGAGCACGAAGATAGGATGAGGACGAGGATGATGATAGAATGAGGAATTGGAGGAGGGGGATGAGGAAGAGGATAGGATGAGGATGAGGATAGGATGAGGACGAGGATAGGATGAGGATGAGGAGGAGGAGGAGGAAGAGGAGGAGGAGGATGAGGATAGGATGAGGATGAGGACGAAGATTGGATGAGGATGAAGAGGAGGGTAGGATGAGGATGAGGATGAGGATAGGATGAGGACGAGGATAGGATGAGGATGAGGAGGAGGAGGAGGAAGAGGAGGAGGAGGATGAGGATAGGATGAGGATGAGGACGAAGATTGGATGAGGATGAAGAGGAGGGTAGGATGAGGATGAGGATGAGGATAGGATGAGGACGAGGATAGGATGAGGATGAGGAGGAGGATGAGGATGAGGATGAGGATAGGATGAGGACGAGGATATGATGAGAATAGGATGAGGAGTTGAGGAGGAGGATAGGATGAGGATGAGGATGAGGAGTTGAGGTGGAGGATAGGATGAGGATAGGAGGAGGATGAGGATGAGGGGGAGGACGAAGATGGGATTTGTAAGAGGATGAGGACAAAGCTGGGATGAGGATGAGGATGAGGATTAGGAGGATGAGGATAGGATGAGGACACGATTATGAAGAGGACGAGAATAGGATGAGGATTAGGATGTGGATAGGATGTGGAGGATGAGGATGTGGATGAGGATGAGGATGAGGAGGAGGAGGAGGATGAGTATAGGATGAGGATAAGGATAGGATGAGGAGGAGGATAAGATGAAGAATTGGAGGAGGAGAATGAGGATAGGATGAGGATAAGGAGGAGGATAGGATGAGGATGAGGATGAGGAGGAGGAGGAGGATGAGTATAGGATGAGGATAAGGATAGGATGAGGAGGAGGATAAGATGAAGAATTGGAGGAGGAGAATGAGGATAGGATGAGGATAAGGAGGAGGATAGGATGAGGATGAGGATGAGGAGGAGGAGGAGGATGAGTATAGGATGAGGATAAGGATAGGATGAGGAGGAGGATAAGATGAAGAATTGGAGGAGGAGAATGAGGATAGGATGAGGATAAGGAGGAGGATAGGATGAGGATGAGGATAGGATGAGGAATTAGAGGAGTAGGATGAGGATGCAAAAGAGGATGAGGATGAAGAGGAGGGTAGGATGAGGATGAGGATGAGGATACGATGAGGATAGGGTGAGGACGAGGATAGGATCACGATGCGGATAGGAAAAGTTTGCGGATAGGATGAGGAGGAGAACGAGGAGAATGAGGAGGATGAGAATGAGGATGGGGATGAGGATAGGATGAGGATGAGGAATTGGAGGAGGAGGATAGGATGAGGATGAGGAATTGGAGGAGGAGGATAGGATGAGGATGAGGAATTGGAGGAGGAGGATAGGATGAGGATGAGGAATTGGAGGAGGAGGATAGGATGAGGATGAGGAATTGGAGGAGGAGGATAGGATGAGGATGAGGAATTGGAGGAGGAGGATAGGATGAGGATGAGGAATTGGAGGAGGAGGATAGGATGAGGATGAGGAATTGGAGGAGGAGGATAGGATGAGGGTGAGGATGAGGATGATGAGGAGGAGGAGGATGAGGATAGGATGAGGATGAGGATGAAGATTGGATGACGACGAGGATTGGATGAGGATGAGGATAGGATGGGGAATTGGAGGATGAGGATGAGGATGAGGAAGAGGATAGGATGAGGACAAAGATAGGATGAGTAAGAGGATGAGGATGAAGAGGAGGGTAGGATGGGGATGGGGATGAGGATGAGGATAGAATGAGGATGAGGATAAGATCGTGATGAGGATGAGGATAGGATGAGGAGGAGGACGAGGAGGATGAGGATGAGCATGACGATGAGGATAGGATGGGGTTGTGGAGGAGGATAGGATGAGGATGAGGATGAGGATGAGGAATTGGAGGAGGAGGATAGGATGAGGATGAGGAGGAGGATGAGGATGAGGAGGAGTATGAGGATAGGATGAGGATGAGGATGAGGATGACGATAGGATTAGGACGAGGATACGATGAGGATGAGGATGAGGATGACGATAGGATGAGGACGAGGTTACGATGAGGATAGGATGGGGAATTGGAGGAGGAGAATGAGGAAGAGGATGAAGAGGAGGGTAGGATGAGTATGGGGATTAGGATGCGGAAGAGGATAGGATGAGGACGAGGATAAGATCGGGATGAGGATAGGATGAGGATGAGGATTGGATGAGGAGGAGGACGAGGAGGATGAGGATGAGGATGAGGAT
>NC_032026.1:9656093-9656738 GCF_001865875.1 Lupinus angustifolius | reverse complement strand
AAGATGAGGATAGGATGAGGATGGGGATGAGGATGGGGATAAGGATGAGGAAGAGGATAGGATAAGGATGAGGATGAGGATGAAGAAGGATGAGGAACAGGAGGGTACGATGAGGATGGGTATGAGGATGAGGATTAGGATGAGGATAGGATGAGGACGAGGATAGGATGAGGACGAGGATAGGATGAGGACGAGGATAGGATGAGGACGAGGATAGGATGAGGACGAGGATAGGATGAGGACGAGGATAGGATGAGGATGAGGATAGGATGAGGATAGGATGAGGAGGAGGAGGAGGAGGATGAGGATGAGGATGAGGATGAGGATGATGATGATGAGGATAGGATGAAGACGAAGATAGGATGAGGATAAGGATAGGATGAGGAAGAGGATGAGGATAGGATGAGGAGGATGAGGAAGAGGAAGAGGATAGGATGAAGATGATGATGAGGATGAGGATGAGGATGAGGATGAGGATGAGGATAGGATGAGCACGAGGATAGGATGATGATAGGATGAGGAATTGTAGGAGCAGGTTGAGGATGAGGAGGAGGATAGGAGGAGGGTGAGGACGAAGATGGGATGAGAAAGAGGATGACGACGAAGTTGGGATGAGGATGAGGATTAGGATAGGATGAGGATGGG
>NC_032026.1:9654309-9655993 GCF_001865875.1 Lupinus angustifolius | reverse complement strand
TGAGGATGAGGAATTGGAGGAGGAGGATAAGGGAATTGGAGGAGGAGGATGAGGAGGAGGATAGGAGGAGGGTGAGGACGAAGATGAGGCTGGGGATGAGGATGAGGACGAAGATAGGATGAGGAAGAGGGTGAAGAGGAGCGTAGGATGAGGATTGGGATGAGGATGAGGACGAAGATAGGATGAGGAAGAGGGTGAAGAGGAGCGTAGGATGAGGATTGGGATGAGGATGAGGACGAAGATAGGATGAGGAAGAGGGTGAAGAGGAGCGTAGGATGAGGATTGGGATGAGGATGAGGACGAAGATAGGATGAGGAAGAGGGTGAAGAGGAGCGTAGGATGAGGATTGGGATGAGGATGAGGACGAAGATAGGATGAGGAAGAGGGTGAAGAGGAGCGTAGGATGAGGATTGGGATGAGGATGAGGACGAAGATAGGATGAGGAAGAGGGTGAAGAGGAGCGTAGGATGAGGATTGGGATGAGGATGAGGACGAAGATAGGATGAGGAAGAGGGTGAAGAGGAGCGTAGGATGAGGATTGGGATGAGGATGAGGACGAAGATAGGATGAGGAAGAGGGTGAAGAGGAGCGTAGGATGAGGATTGGGATGAGGATGAGGACGAAGATAGGATGAGGAAGAGGGTGAAGAGGAGCGTAGGATGAGGATTGGGATGAGGATGAGGACGAAGATAGGATGAGGAAGAGGGTGAAGAGGAGCGTAGGATGAGGATTGGGATGAGGATGAGGACGAAGATAGGATGAGGAAGAGGGTGAAGAGGAGCGTAGGATGAGGATTGGGATGAGGATGAGGACGAAGATAGGATGAGGAAGAGGGTGAAGAGGAGCGTAGGATGAGGATTGGGATGAGGATGAGGACGAAGATAGGATGAGGAAGAGGGTGAAGAGGAGCGTAGGATGAGGATTGGGATGAGGATGAGGACGAAGATAGGATGAGGAAGAGGGTGAAGAGGAGCGTAGGATGAGGATTGGGATGAGGATGAGGACGAAGATAGGATGAGGAAGAGGGTGAAGAGGAGCGTAGGATGAGGATTGGGATGAGGATGAGGACGAAGATAGGATGAGGAAGAGGGTGAAGAGGAGCGTAGGATGAGGATTGGGATGAGGATGAGGACGAAGATAGGATGAGGAAGAGGGTGAAGAGGAGCGTAGGATGAGGATTGGGATGAGGATGAGGACGAAGATAGGATGAGGAAGAGGGTGAAGAGGAGCGTAGGATGAGGATTGGGATGAGGATGAGGACGAAGATAGGATGAGGAAGAGGGTGAAGAGGAGCGTAGGATGAGGATTGGGATGAGGATGAGGACGAAGATAGGATGAGGAAGAGGGTGAAGAGGAGGGTAGATGATGAGGATTAGGATAGGATGAGGATGAAGAGGAGGGTAGGATGAGGATTGGGATGAGGATGAGGATTAGGTTAGGATGAGGACGAGGATATGATGAGGAAGAGGATATGATGAGGATGTGGATAGGATGAGGATGAAGATGAGGGTAGGATGAGGATGGGGACGAGGATAGGATGAGGATGAGGACAGGATGAGGAATTGGAGGAGGATGATGAGGAAGAGGATAGGATGAGGACGAGGAAGAGGATGAGGATGAAGAGGAGGGTAGGATGAGAATAGGGATGAGGATGAGGATGAGGACGAGGATGAGGATAGGATGA
>NC_032026.1:9653744-9654209 GCF_001865875.1 Lupinus angustifolius | reverse complement strand
GAGGATAGGAAGAGCATGAGGATAGGATGAGGATGAGGATGAGGACGAAGATAGGATGAGGAAGAGGATAGGATGAGGATGAGGACGAAGATAGGATGAGGAAGAGGATAGGATGAGGATGAGGACGAAGATAGGATGAGGAAGAGGATAGGATGAGGATGAGGACGAAGATAGGATGAGGAAGAGGATAGGATGAGGATGAGGACGAAGATAGGATGAGGAAGAGGATAGGATGAGGATGAGGACGAAGATAGGATGAGGAAGAGGATAGGATGAGGATGAGGACGAAGATAGGATGAGGAAGAGGATAGGATGAGGATGAGGACGAGGATGAGGATAGGATAGGATGAGGTTGTGGAGGAGGATAGGATGAGGATGAGGAAGAGGATGAGGATATCATGAGGATGAGGACGAGGATAGGATAGGGAATTGGAGGAGGAGGATGAGGATGAGGATGAGGAGGAG
>NC_032026.1:9652997-9653644 GCF_001865875.1 Lupinus angustifolius | reverse complement strand
AGGATGAGGATGAGGAGGTGGATAGGATGAGGATGAGGATGAGGATGGGGATGGGGATGAGGATGGTGAAGAGGATAGGATGAGTATGAGGACGAATATAGGATGCGAAAGAGGATGAGGATGAAGAGGAGGGTATGATGAGCATGGGGATGAGGATGAGGATGAGGGTAGGATGAGGACGAGAATAGGATGAGGATGAGGATAGGCTGAGCATGAGGATAGGATGAGGAGGAGGATGAGGATGAGGAGGAGGATAGGATAAGGATGAGGACGAGGATTGGGATAGGATGAGGATGAGGATGAAGAGGAGGAGGAGGATATAATGAGGGTGAGGACGAAGACGGGATGAGGAAAAGGATGAGGACGAAGGTGGGATGAGGATGAGGATAGGATGACGATGAGGATGGATGAGGGTGAGGACGGAAATGAGAATGAGGATGAGGATTAGGGTTAGGATAGGATGAGGATCGGGATGAGAATGGGGATGACGATGAGGAAGAGGATAGGATGAGGATGACTATGAATATAGCATGAGGAAGAGGATGAGGATGAAGAGGAGGGTAGGATGGGGAAGAGGATGAGGTTGAGGAAGAGGATAGGATGAGGATAGGATGAGGACGAGGACGAAGATGAGGCTGGGGATGAGG
>NC_032026.1:9651718-9652897 GCF_001865875.1 Lupinus angustifolius | reverse complement strand
ACGAAGATTGGATGAGGAAGAGGATGATGATGAAGAGGAGGGTAGGATGAGGATGGGGATGAGGATGACGAATGATGAGGACGAGGATAGGCTCAGGATGAGGATAGGATGAGGATGCGGATAGGATAAGGAGGAGGAGGAGGAGGATGAGGATGAAGATAAGATGAGGATGCGGATAGGATGAGGTTGTGGAGGAGGATGAGATGAGGAGGAGGAGGAGGAGGAGGATGAGGATGAGGAGGAGGAGTAGGAGGAGGATGAGGATGAGGATAGGATGAGGATGATGATTAGGAGGAGGAGGAGGATGAGGATACGATGAGGATGAGGATAGGATGAGGACAAAGATAGGATGAGGAATTGGACGAGGAGGATAGGATGAGAATGAGGATGAGGACAAAGATAGGATGAGGAAGAGGATGAGGATGAAGAGGAGGGTAGGATGAGGATGAGGATTCGGATGAGGATGCAGAGGAGGAGGATGATGAGGAAGAGGATATGATGATGAGTTGGAGGAGGAGGATGAGGATGAGGATAGGATGACGACGAGGATAGGATGAAGAATAGGAGGAGGAGGATGAGGATATGACGAGGATGAGGATATGATGAGGATAAGGATGAGGATGAGGATGAGGAGGGGGATAAGATGAGGATAGGATGAGGGTTAGCACGAAGATGGGATGAGGAAGAGGACGAGGACGAAGATGGGATGAGGATGAGGATAGGATGAGGTTGAGGATGAGGAGGTGGATAGGATGAGGATGAGGATGAAGGTGACGACGAAGATGAGGCTGAGGATGAGGATGAAGATTAGGATAGGATGAGGATGGGGATGAGGATGAGGAAGAGGATGGGATGAGGATGAGGATGAGGAAGAGGATAGGACGAGGATGAATACGAAGATAGGATGAGGAAGTGATGAGGATGAAAAGGAGGGTAGGATGAGGAGGAGGACGAGGAGGATGAGGATGAGGATGAGGAGAGGATGAGGATGAGGATGAGGATAGGATGAGGTCGTGGAGGAGGATAGGATGAGGATGAGCAGAAGGATGAGGATAGGATGAGGACGATGATAGGATGAGGAATTGGAGGAGGAGGATGAGAAAGAGGATAGGATGGGGATGGAGATGAGGATGAGGACGACGATGGGATGAGGAAGAGGATGAGGACGAAGATGGGATG
>NC_032026.1:9651364-9651618 GCF_001865875.1 Lupinus angustifolius | reverse complement strand
ATCGGGTTGAGGATGAGGATGAGGATGAGGACGAGGATGAGGATGAGGATGAGGAAGAGGATAGGATGAGGATGAGCTTGAGGACGATGATAGGACGAGGAAGAGGATTAGTATAAAGAGGTGGGTAGGATGAGGATGGGGATGAGGATGAGGATGAGAATAGGATGAGGAGGAGGAGAATGAGGAGGTTGAGAAGGAGGATGAGGATAGGATGAGGATGAAGAGGAGGATAGGATGAGGATGAGGATGAGGCG
>NC_032026.1:9650612-9651264 GCF_001865875.1 Lupinus angustifolius | reverse complement strand
GAGGAGGAGGAAGAGGATAGGATGAGGATGAGGATGAGGTTAGGATGAGGATGAGGATAAGATAAGGATGAAGATGGGATTATGATTAGGATATGATAAGGATGGGGATCAGGATCGGGAGGAGGATGAGGATGAGGATAGGATGACGATGAGGATGAGGATGAGGATGAGGATAGGATGAGGATGGGGACGAAGATAGGATGAGGAAGAGGATGGGGATGAAGAGGAGGGTCGGATGAGGATGGGGATGAGGGATAAGATAGGATGAGGAGGAGGAGGATGAGGATGAGGATGAGGATGAGGATAGGATGAGGATGGGGACGAAGATAGGATGAGGAAGAGGATGGGGATGAAGAGGAGGGTCGGATGAGGATGGGGATGAGGGATAAGATAGGATGAGGAGGAGGAGGATGAGGATGAGGATGAGGATGAGGATAGGATGAGGATGGGGACGAAGATAGGATGAGGAAGAGGATGGGGATGAAGAGGAGGGTCGGATGAGGATGGGGATGAGGGATAAGATAGGATGAGGAGGAGGAGGATGAGGATGAGGATGAGGAGGAGTAGGAGGATAGGATGAAGATGAGGATGAGATAGGATGAGGATGGGATGAGGATGAGGACGAAGATGGGATGAGGAAGAGGATGAGGAC
>NC_032026.1:9649832-9650512 GCF_001865875.1 Lupinus angustifolius | reverse complement strand
AGGATGAGGATGAGGACATGGATTGGATGAGGACGATGATAGGATAAGGAAGAGGATGAAGATAGGATGAGGATGAGGATGAGGATGACAAGGAGGATAGGATGAGGATGAGGGGGAAGAGGAGGATGAGAATAGGATGAGGAGGAGGATAGGACGAGGATCAGGATAGGATGAGGAAGAGGATGAGGATGAAGAGGAGGGTAGAATGAGTATGAGGATGAGGATGAGGATGAGGATAGGATGAGGATGGGGATGAGAATGAGGAAGAGGATAAAGATAGGATGAGGAAGAGGATGAGGAGGAAGAGGAGAGTCGGATGAGGATGAGGATGAGGATAGCATGAGGACGTGGATAGGATGAGGATGAGGATAGGATGAGGAGGAGGTGGAGGGGGATGAGAATATGGATGAGGATAAGGATGAGGATGAGGATAGGATGAGGATGAGGATGAAGATGATGATAGGATGAGGATGAGGAGGAGGAGGAGGATGAGGATAGGATGAAGATGAGGATGAGGAAGAGGGTTGGATGAGGACGAGGATAGGATGAGGATATGATGAGGAATTGGAGCAGGAGGATGAGGAGGAGGATAGGATGAGGATACGGATGAGGAGGAGGATGAGGATGAGGATGAGGATAGGATCAGGACGAGGATATGATGAGGAGTTGGAGGATGAGGA
>NC_032026.1:9649067-9649732 GCF_001865875.1 Lupinus angustifolius | reverse complement strand
AAGATAGGATGAGGAAGAGGATGAGGATGAAGAGGAGGGTAGGATGGGGATGGGGATGAGGATGAGGATAGGATGAGGACGAGGATAGGATCAGGATGAGGACAGGATGAGGAGGAGGAGGATAAGATTAGGATGAGGATGTGGATGAGGATAAGTTGAGGATGAGGATTATAATCAGGATAGTATAAGGATCGGGAGGAGGATGGGATGAAGAATGAGGATTGGGATGAGGACGAGAATATGATGAGGATTTGGAGGATGAGGATGAGGATAGGATGAGGATGGGGATGAGGATGAGAAGAGGATGAGGAGGACGAGGAGAGGAGGATGTGGATAGGATGAGGATGAGGATGAGGATGAGGATGAGCATGAGGATGAGGATAGGATGATGATGAGGATAGGATGAGGAGGAGGGGGAGGTTAAGATGAGGAGGAGGATGGGATGAGGAGGAGGATGAAGAATGAGGATTGGGATGAGGACATGGATTGGAGGAGGATGATAATATGATAAGGAAGAGGATGAAGATAGGGTGAGGATGAGGATAGGATGAGGATGAGGATAGGATGAGGATGACGAGGAGGATAGGATGAGGATGAGTAGGAGGATGAGGATAGGATGTGGATGAGGATAGGATGAGGAGGAGGATAGGATGAGGATGAGGGTA
>NC_032026.1:9648291-9648967 GCF_001865875.1 Lupinus angustifolius | reverse complement strand
GGATAGGATGAGGATGAGGATAAGATCAGGGTGAGGATGAAGATGAGGATGAGAATGAGGATAGTGATGAGGATGAGGATGAGGATTAGGATTGGACGAGGAAGGGGATGAGGATGAGGAAGAGGAAAGGATGAGGATGAGAATGAGGATGAGGATAGGATGTGGATGAGGACGAAATGAGGATGAAGAGGAGGGTAGGATGAGGATGAGGATGAGGATAGGATCAGGACGAGGATGAGGATAGGATATGGAATTGGATGAGGGGATGAGGAAGAGGATAGGATGACGATGAGGATGATGATAAGGATGAGGATAGGATAAGGATGAGGACAAATATAGGATGAGGAAGATGATGAGGATGAAGAGGAGGGTAGGATGAGGATGGGGATGAGGATGAGGATAGGATGAGGATGAGGATGACGAGGAGGGTAGAATGAGGATGAGGATGAGGATAGCATGAGGGCGTGGATAGGATGAGGATGAGGAAAGGATGAAGATGAGGATAGGATGAGTAATTGGAAGAGGAGGATGAGGATGAGGAGGAGGATAGGATGAGGACGAAGATAGGATGAGGACGAAGATAGCATGAGGATGAGGATAGGATGAGGAGGAGGATGAGGAGGAAGAGGATGAGGATGAGGATAGGATGAGGATGAGAATGAGGATAAGAATGAGG
>NC_032026.1:9646693-9648191 GCF_001865875.1 Lupinus angustifolius | reverse complement strand
AGGATGAGGATGAGGATGAGGATGAGGATGAGGATGAGGATGAGGATGAGGATAGGATGATGTTGTGGAGGAGGATAGGATGAGGATGAGGAGGAGGAGTAGGATGAGGGTGAGGATAGGATGAGGATGAGGATGAGGAAGAGGATAGGATGAGGACGAGGATTGGATGAGGATTAGTTTAGAATGAGGAATTGGAGGAGGAGGAGGATGAGGATGAAGATGAGGACGAGGATGAGGATCGGACGGGGATGAAAAGGAGGATAGGATGAGGATGAGGATAGGATGAGGGTGTGGATGAGCATATAAAGAGGAAGAGGAAGAGGATAGGATGAGGATGAGGACATGGATAAGATGAGGCTGAGGATGAGGAAAAGGATGAGGATGAGGATGAGGATAGGATGAGGAGGATGAGGTGGAGGAGGATGATGAGGATAGGATGAGGAGGAGGATGAGGTTGAGGATAGGACGAGGATGAGGATGAGGATGAGGATGAGGAGGAGGATATAATGAGGATGAGGAAGCGGGTGAGGATATGATGAGGATGAGGACGAGGATAAGGATAGGATTAGGAGGACGATGATGATTAGGATAAGGAAGAGGATGAGGATAGGATGAGGGTGAGGATGAGGTCGAAGATAGGATAAGGATGATGACATGATGAGGACGAGGATGAGGATTGGATGAGGATGAAAAGGAGGATAGAATGAGGATAAGGATAAGGATGAGGATAGGATGAGGGTGTGGATGAGGGTAGAATGAGTAGAGGATGAGGATAGGATGAGGATGAGGATGAGGACATGGATAGGATGAGGCTGAGGATGAGGAAAAGGATGAGGATGAGGATGAAGATAGAAGAAGGAGGAGGAGGAGGATGATGAGGATAGGATGAGGAGGAGGATGAGGATGAGGATAGGATGAGGATGAGGATATGATGAGGATGAGGACGAGGATAGGATGAGGGTAGGATGAGGATGGGTATGGGTATCGGGATGAGGATAGGATTAGGAGGTGGATGAGGATGAGGATGAGGAAGAGGATGAGGATTAGGATAGGAAGAGAATGTGGGTGAGGATAAAATGAGGAAGATGATAGGATGAGGATGAAGATGACGATAGGATGAGGATGAGGGTGAGGATGAGGATGAGGATAGAATGAGGAAGATGATAGGATGAGGATGAGGATGAGGATGACGATGTAGATGAGGATGGGGATGAGGATGAGGATGAGGATGGGGATGAGGACGAGGATAGGATGAGGATGAGGATGGGGATAGGATGAGGAGGAGGAGGAGGAGGAGGAGGAGGAGGAGGAGGAGGAGGAGGAGGAGGAGGAGGAGGAGGAGGAGGATGAGGATGAGGATGACGAGGAGGGTAGGATGAGGATGAGGATAGGATGAGGACATGGATAGGAGGAGGATGAGCATAGGATTAGGATGAGAATAGGATGAGGAGTAGAAGGAGGAGGAGGAGGAGGAGGAGGAGGATGAGGATGAGGATGA
>NC_032026.1:9646135-9646593 GCF_001865875.1 Lupinus angustifolius | reverse complement strand
GTAAGAGAATGAGGATAGGATGAGGACATGGATAGGATGAGGATGAGGACGAGGATAGGATGAGGATGAGGATGAGGATGAGGATAGCAGGAGGGTGTGGATGAGGATGTAGGTGAGGATGGGGATGAGGATGAGGAAGAGGATAGGATGAGGATTAGGACGAAGATAGGATGAGAAAGAGGATGAGGATGAAGAGGAGGGTAGGATGAGGATGAGGATAATATGAAGACGTGGATGAGGACATGGATAGGATGAGGATGAGGACGAAGACAGGATGAGGAAGAGGATGAGGATGAGGACGAGGATAGGATGAGGATGAGGATAGGATGAGGAGGAGGAGGAGGATGAGAATAAGATGAGGATGAGGAGTAGGAGGAGGAGGATAAGGATTAGGATGAGGATGAGGATGAGGATGAGGATGAGGATGAGGATGAGGATGAGGATGAGGATGAGGATGA
>NC_032026.1:9640756-9646035 GCF_001865875.1 Lupinus angustifolius | reverse complement strand
GATGAGGAGGAGGATAGGATGAGGGTGAGGATGAGGATAGAATGAGGAAGAGGATGGGGATGAGGATGAGGAGGAGGAAATGGATAGGATGAGGATGAGGACGACGATAGGACGAGGAAGAGGATGAGGATGAGGATGAGGATGAGGATAGGATGAGGAGTAGATGAAGGAGGAGGAGGATGAGGATAGGATGAGGATCACGATGAGGATGAGGATAGGATGAGGACGAGGATGAGGAGGAGGATAGGATGAGGAAGAGGACATAGATGAGGATGAGCATGAGGACGAGGATAGGATGAGGATGAGGATAGGATGAGGATAGGATGAGGATAGGATGAGGATAGGATGAGGATAGGATGAGGATAGGATGAGGATAGGATGAGGATAGGATGAGGATAGGATGAGGATAGGATGAGGATAGGATGAGGATAGGATGAGGATAGGATGAGGATAGGATGAGGATAGGATGAGGATAGGATGAGGATAGGATGAGGATAGGATGAGGATAGGATGAGGATAGGATGAGGATAGGATGAGGATAGGATGAGGATAGGATGAGGATAGGATGAGGATAGGATGAGGATAGGATGAGGATAGGATGAGGATAGGATGAGGATAGGATGAGGATAGGATGAGGATAGGATGAGGATAGGATGAGGATAGGATGAGGATAGGATGAGGATAGGATGAGGATAGGATGAGGATAGGATGAGGATAGGATGAGGATAGGATGAGGATAGGATGAGGATAGGATGAGGATAGGATGAGGATAGGATGAGGATAGGATGAGGATAGGATGAGGATAGGATGAGGATAGGATGAGGATAGGATGAGGATAGGATGAGGATAGGATGAGGATAGGATGAGGATAGGATGAGGATAGGATGAGGATAGGATGAGGATAGGATGAGGATAGGATGAGGATAGGATGAGGATAGGATGAGGATAGGATGAGGATAGGATGAGGATAGGATGAGGATAGGATGAGGATAGGATGAGGATAGGATGAGGATAGGATGAGGATAGGATGAGGATAGGATGAGGATAGGATGAGGATAGGATGAGGATAGGATGAGGATAGGATGAGGATAGGATGAGGATAGGATGAGGATAGGATGAGGATAGGATGAGGATAGGATGAGGATAGGATGAGGATAGGATGAGGATAGGATGAGGATAGGATGAGGATAGGATGAGGATAGGATGAGGATAGGATGAGGATAGGATGAGGATAGGATGAGGATAGGATGAGGATAGGATGAGGATAGGATGAGGATAGGATGAGGATAGGATGAGGATAGGATGAGGATAGGATGAGGATAGGATGAGGATAGGATGAGGATAGGATGAGGATAGGATGAGGATAGGATGAGGATAGGATGAGGATAGGATGAGGATAGGATGAGGATAGGATGAGGATAGGATGAGGATAGGATGAGGATAGGATGAGGATAGGATGAGGATAGGATGAGGATAGGATGAGGATAGGATGAGGATAGGATGAGGATAGGATGAGGATAGGATGAGGATAGGATGAGGATAGGATGAGGATGAGGATGAGGAAGAGGATGAGGATGAGGGTAGGATGAGGATGAGGACGAAGATAGGATGAGGATGAGTCTGAGGACGACGATAGGATGAGGATGAGGAAGAGGATGAGGATGAGGATGAGGATAGGATGACGATGAGGACAAGGATAGGATGAGGAAGAGGATGAGAATGAAGAGGAGGGTAGGATGAGGATGAGGACGAAGATAGGATGAGGATGAGTCTGAGGACGACGATAGGATGAGGATGAGGACGAAGATAGGATGAGGATGAGTCTGAGGACGACGATAGGATGAGGATGAGGACGAAGATAGGATGAGGATGAGTCTGAGGACGACGATAGGATGAGGATGAGGACGAAGATAGGATGAGGATGAGTCTGAGGACGACGATAGGATGAGGATGAGGACGAAGATAGGATGAGGATGAGTCTGAGGACGACGATAGGATGAGGATGAGGACGAAGATAGGATGAGGATGAGTCTGAGGACGACGATAGGATGAGGATGAGGACGAAGATAGGATGAGGATGAGTCTGAGGACGACGATAGGATGAGGATGAGGACGAAGATAGGATGAGGATGAGTCTGAGGACGACGATAGGATGAGGATGAGGACGAAGATAGGATGAGGATGAGTCTGAGGACGACGATAGGATGAGGATGAGGACGAAGATAGGATGAGGATGAGTCTGAGGACGACGATAGGATGAGGATGAGGACGAAGATAGGATGAGGATGAGTCTGAGGACGACGATAGGATGAGGATGAGGACGAAGATAGGATGAGGATGAGTCTGAGGACGACGATAGGATGAGGATGAGGACGAAGATAGGATGAGGATGAGTCTGAGGACGACGATAGGATGAGGATGAGGACGAAGATAGGATGAGGATGAGTCTGAGGACGACGATAGGATGAGGATGAGGACGAGTATAAGATTAGGAAGATGATGAGGATAGGATGAGGGTGAGGACGAGGATGAGGATGAGCATGAAGATGTGAATGAGGACGAGGATAGGATGACGATGAGGACAAGGATAGGATGAGGAAGAGGATGAGAATGAAGAGGAGGGTAGGATGAGGATGAGGGTAGGATGAGGTAGAGGATGAGGACGAGGATAGGATGAGGATGAGGATGAGGATAGGATGACGATGAGGACAAGGATAGGATGAGGAAGAGGAAGAGGATGAGAATGAAGAGGAGGGTAGGATGAGGATGAGGGTAGGATGAGGTAGAGGATGAGGACGAGGATAGGATGAGGATGAGGATGAGGATAGGATGACGATGAGGACAAGGATAGGATGAGGAAGAGGAAGAGGATGAGAATGAAGAGGAGGGTAGGATGAGGATGAGGGTAGGATGAGGTAGAGGATGAGGACGAGGATAGGATGAGGATGAGGATGAGGATAGGATGACGATGAGGACAAGGATAGGATGAGGAAGAGGAAGAGGATGAGAATGAAGAGGAGGGTAGGATGAGGATGAGGGTAGGATGAGGTAGAGGATGAGGACGAGGATAGGATGAGGATGAGGATGAGGATAGGATGACGATGAGGACAAGGATAGGATGAGGAAGAGGAAGAGGATGAGAATGAAGAGGAGGGTAGGATGAGGATGAGGGTAGGATGAGGTAGAGGATGAGGACGAGGATAGGATGAGGATGAGGATGAGGATAGGATGACGATGAGGACAAGGATAGGATGAGGAAGAGGAAGAGGATGAGAATGAAGAGGAGGGTAGGATGAGGATGGGGATGAGGATGAGGAAGAGGATAGGATGAGGATGAGTAGGTGCATAGGATGAAGATGAGGACGAAGATGGGATGAGGATGAAGAGGAGGGTAGGATGAGGATGGGGATGAGCATGAGGATGAGGATAGGATGAGGATGAGGATGAGGATAGGAGGAGGATGAGGATAGGAGGAGGATGAGGATAGGAGGAGGATGAGGATAGGAGGAGGATGAGGATAGGAGGAGGATGAGGATAGGAGGAGGATGAGGATAGGAGGAGGATGAGGATAGGAGGAGGATGAGGATAGGAGGAGGATGAGGATAGGAGGAGGATGAGGATAGGAGGAGGATGAGGATAGGAGGAGGATGAGGATAGGAGGAGGATGAGGATAGGAGGAGGATGAGGATAGGAGGAGGATGAGGATAGGAGGAGGATGAGGATAGGAGGAGGATGAGGATAGGAGGAGGATGAGGATAGGAGGAGGATGAGGATAGGAGGAGGATGAGGATAGGAGGAGGATGAGGATAGGAGGAGGATGAGGATAGGAGGAGGATGAGGATAGGAGGAGGATGAGGATAGGAGGAGGATGAGGATAGGAGGAGGATGAGGATAGGAGGAGGATGAGGATAGGAGGAGGATGAGGATAGGAGGAGGATGAGGATAGGAGGAGGATGAGGATAGGAGGAGGATGAGGATAGGAGGAGGATGAGGATAGGAGGAGGATGAGGATAGGAGGAGGATGAGGATAGGAGGAGGATGAGGATAGGAGGAGGATGAGGATAGGAGGAGGATGAGGATAGGAGGAGGATGAGGATAGGAGGAGGATGAGGATAGGAGGAGGATGAGGATAGGAGGAGGATGAGGATAGGAGGAGGATGAGGATAGGAGGAGGATGAGGATAGGAGGAGGATGAGGATAGGAGGAGGATGAGGATAGGAGGAGGATGAGGATAGGAGGAGGATGAGGATAGGAGGAGGATGAGGATAGGAGGAGGATGAGGATAGGAGGAGGATGAGGATAGGAGGAGGATGAGGATAGGAGGAGGATGAGGATAGGAGGAGGATGAGGATAGGAGGAGGATGAGGATAGGAGGAGGATGAGGATAGGAGGAGGATGAGGATAGGAGGAGGATGAGGATAGGAGGAGGATGAGGATAGGAGGAGGATGAGGATAGGAGGAGGATGAGGATAGGAGGAGGATGAGGATAGGAGGAGGATGAGGATAGGAGGAGGATGAGGATAGGAGGAGGATGAGGATAGGAGGAGGATGAGGATAGGAGGAGGATGAGGATAGGAGGAGGATGAGGATAGGAGGAGGATGAGGATAGGAGGAGGATGAGGATAGGAGGAGGATGAGGATAGGAGGAGGATGAGGATAGGAGGAGGATGAGGATAGGAGGAGGATGAGGATAGGAGGAGGATGAGGATAGGAGGAGGATGAGGATAGGAGGAGGATGAGGATAGGAGGAGGATGAGGATAGGAGGAGGATGAGGATAGGAGGAGGATGAGGATAGGAGGAGGATGAGGATAGGAGGAGGATGAGGATAGGAGGAGGATGAGGATAGGAGGAGGATGAGGATAGGAGGAGGATGAGGATAGGAGGAGGATGAGGATAGGAGGAGGATGAGGATAGGAGGAGGATGAGGATAGGAGGAGGATGAGGATAGGAGGAGGATGAGGATAGGAGGAGGATGAGGATAGGAGGAGGATGAGGATAGGAGGAGGATGAGGATAGGAGGAGGATGAGGATAGGAGGAGGATGAGGATAGGAGGAGGATGAGGATAGGAGGAGGATGAGGATAGGAGGAGGATGAGGATAGGAGGAGGATGAGGATAGGAGGAGGATGAGGATAGGATGAGGATGAGGATATGGGGATGAGGATGAGGATAAGATGAGGATGAGGACAAAGATAGGAAGAGGAAGAGGATAAGGATGACGAGTAGGGTAGGATGAGGATGGGGATGAGGATGAGGATGAGGATGAGGATAGGATGAGG
>NC_032026.1:9638581-9639189 GCF_001865875.1 Lupinus angustifolius | reverse complement strand
GACGAGGATAGGATGAGGATGAGGAAAGGATGAGGAATTGGAGGAGGAGGATGAGGATAGGATGAGGATGAGGATGAGGAGGAGGATGAGAATGAGGATGAGGTTTAGGAATTGGAGGAGGAGGATGAGGATGAGGATGAGGATAAGGATGAGGAGGAGGGTGAGGACGAAGATGGGAGGAGAAAGAGGATGAGGACGAAGATGGGATGAGGATGAGGACTAAGATGGGATGAAGATGAGGATAGGATGAGGATGAGGATGAAGATCAGGAGGAGGATTGGATAAGGATGAGGATGAGGATATGATAAGAATGAGGATGAGGATGAGGATTAGGATAGGGTGAGGATGGGGATGAGGATGGGAATGAGGATGAGGATGAGGATAGAATTAGGATGAGAATGAGGATGGGGACGAGGATTAAGATGGGATGAGGATGGCGATGAGGATGGGGATCAGGATGAGGAAGAGGATAGGATGAGGAGAAGTATGAGCATAGGATAAGGATGAGGACGAAGATGGGATGAGGAAGACGAGGAGGGTAGGTTGAGGATGGGGATGAGGATGAGGATGAGGATAGGATGAGGACGAGGATGAGGATAGGATGAGGA
>NC_032026.1:9635838-9638481 GCF_001865875.1 Lupinus angustifolius | reverse complement strand
ATGAGGATGAAGAAGAGGGTAGGATGAGGATGAGGATGAGGATAGGATGAGGATGAGGATGAGGATAGGATGAGGATGAGGATGAGGATAGGATGAGGATGAGGATGAGGATAGGATGAGGATGAGGATGAGGATAGGATGAGGATGAGGATGAGGATAGGATGAGGATGAGGATGAGGATAGGATGAGGATGAGGATGAGGATAGGATGAGGATGAGGATGAGGATAGGATGAGGATGAGGATGAGGATAGGATGAGGATGAGGATGAGGATAGGATGAGGATGAGGATGAGGATAGGATGAGGATGAGGATGAGGATAGGATGAGGATGAGGATGAGGATAGGATGAGGATGAGGATGAGGATAGGATGAGGATGAGGATGAGGATAGGATGAGGATGAGGATGAGGATAGGATGAGGATGAGGATGAGGATAGGATGAGGATGAGGATGAGGATAGGATGAGGATGAGGATGAGGATAGGATGAGGATGAGGATGAGGATAGGATGAGGATGAGGATGAGGATAGGATGAGGATGAGGATGAGGATAGGATGAGGATGAGGATGAGGATAGGATGAGGATGAGGATGAGGATAGGATGAGGATGAGGATGAGGATAGGATGAGGATGAGGATGAGGATAGGATGAGGATGAGGATGAGGATAGGATGAGGATGAGGATGAGGATAGGATGAGGATGAGGATGAGGATAGGATGAGGATGAGGATGAGGATAGGATGAGGATGAGGATGAGGATAGGATGAGGATGAGGATGAGGATAGGATGAGGATGAGGATGAGGATAGGATGAGGATGAGGATGAGGATAGGATGAGGATGAGGATGAGGATAGGATGAGGATGAGGATGAGGATAGGATGAGGATGAGGATGAGGATAGGATGAGGATGAGGATGAGGATAGGATGAGGATGAGGATGAGGATAGGATGAGGATGAGGATGAGGATAGGATGAGGATGAGGATGAGGATAGGATGAGGATGAGGATGAGGATAGGATGAGGATGAGGATGAGGATAGGATGAGGATGAGGATGAGGATAGGATGAGGATGAGGATGAGGATAGGATGAGGATGAGGATGAGGATAGGATGAGGATGAGGATGAGGATAGGATGAGGATGAGGATGAGGATAGGATGAGGATGAGGATGAGGATAGGATGAGGATGAGGATGAGGATAGGATGAGGATGAGGATGAGGATAGGATGAGGATGAGGATGAGGATAGGATGAGGATGAGGATGAGGATAGGATGAGGATGAGGATGAGGATAGGATGAGGATGAGGATGAGGATAGGATGAGGATGAGGATGAGGATAGGATGAGGATGAGGATGAGGATAGGATGAGGATGAGGATGAGGATAGGATGAGGATGAGGATGAGGATAGGATGAGGATGAGGATGAGGATAGGATGAGGATGAGGATGAGGATAGGATGAGGATGAGGATGAGGATAGGATGAGGATGAGGATGAGGATAGGATGAGGATGAGGATGAGGATAGGATGAGGATGAGGATGAGGATAGGATGAGGATGAGGATGAGGATAGGATGAGGATGAGGATGAGGATAGGATGAGGATGAGGATGAGGATAGGATGAGGATGAGGATGAGGATAGGATGAGGATGAGGATGAGGATAGGATGAGGATGAGGATGAGGATAGGATGAGGATGAGGATGAGGATAGGATGAGGATGAGGATGAGGATAGGATGAGGATGAGGATGAGGATAGGATGAGGATGAGGATGAGGATAGGATGAGGATGAGGATGAGGATAGGATGAGGATGAGGATGAGGATAGGATGAGGATGAGGATGAGGATAGGATGAGGATGAGGATGAGGATAGGATGAGGATGAGGATGAGGATAGGATGAGGATGAGGATGAGGATAGGATGAGGATGAGGATGAGGATAGGATGAGGATGAGGATGAGGATAGGATGAGGATGAGGACAAAGATAGGATGAGGATGAAGAGGAGGGTAGGATGAGGATGGGAATGAGGATCAGGATGAGGATAGGATGAGGAAGAGGATAAGGATAGGATGTGGACGAGGATAGGATGAGGAATTGGAGGAGGAGGATGAGGAAGAGGAGGAGGAGGAGGATAGGATGAGGATGAGCATGAAGATGAGGACGAGGAGGAGTATGAGGATAGGATGAGGATGAGGATAAGGATGAGGATGGGATGAGGATAGGATGAGGATGAGGATGAGGATAAAGATAGGATGAGGATGAAGAGGAGGGTAGGATGAGGATGAAGAGGAGGGTAGGATGAGGATGAAGAGGAGGGTAGGATGAGGATGAAGAGGAGGGTAGGATGAGGATGAAGAGGAGGGTAGGATGAGGATGGGGATGAGGATGAGGATGAGGATGGGGATGGGATGAGGATGAGGATGAGGATGAGGACGAATGTAGGATGAGGATGAAGAGGATGGTAGGATGCGGATGGGGATGAGGATGAGGATTGGATGTGGACGAGGATAGGATAAGGAGGAGGATGAGGATGTGATGAGGATGAGGATGAGGATCAGGATAGGATGAGGATGGGGATGAGGATGAGGAAGAGGATAGGATGAGGACAAGTATGAGCATAAGATGAGGATGAGGACGAAGATGGGATGAGGAT
>NC_032026.1:9635191-9635738 GCF_001865875.1 Lupinus angustifolius | reverse complement strand
GAGGACGAAGATAGGATGAGGAAGAGGACGAGGATGAAGAGGAGGGTAGGATGAGGATGGGGATGAGGACGTGGATAGGATGAGGATAGGATGAGGATAGGATGAGGACAAGGATAGCATCAGGATGAGGATAGGATGCAGATAGGATGAGGAGGAGGACGAGGAGGATGCGGATGACTCTAGGATGAGGTTGTGGATGAGGATAGGATGAGGATGAGGAGGAGGAGGAGGAGGAGCATAAAGATAGGATGAGGATGAGGATGAGGATGAGGGTGAGGAAGAGGATAGGATGAGGACGAGGATAGGATGACGATGAGGATAGGATGAGGAATAGGAGGAGGATGATGAGGATGAGGATCACGAGGAGGATAGGATGAGGATGAGGATGAGAAGGAGGGTACGATGAGGATGAGGATGAGGATGAGGAGGAGGATGAGGATGAGGATGAGGATGGGGATGAGGAGGAGGAGGAGGAGGAGGAGGAGGATGAGGATAGGACGAGGATGAGGATAGGATGAGGACGAGGATAGGATGAGGATGAGGATAG
>NC_032026.1:9634836-9635091 GCF_001865875.1 Lupinus angustifolius | reverse complement strand
AGGATATGATGAAGATGATGATATGGTGAGGATGAGGATTAGGATAGGATGAGGAGGAGGACGAGGAGGATGAGGATGACGTCGAGGAGGAGGATAGGATGAGGAGGAGGAGGTGGATTAGGATAGGTTGAGAATGAGGATGAGGATGAGGTTGTGGAGCAGGATAGGATAAGGATGAGGATGAGGATGAGGAGAAGGAGGAGGATGAGGATAGGATGAGGACGAGAATGAGGAGGAGGATATGATGAGGAAGAG
>NC_032026.1:9634067-9634736 GCF_001865875.1 Lupinus angustifolius | reverse complement strand
TGAGGAT
The DNA here is from genome assembly GCF_001865875.1 of Lupinus angustifolius. Taxonomy (NCBI): domain Eukaryota; kingdom Viridiplantae; phylum Streptophyta; class Magnoliopsida; order Fabales; family Fabaceae; genus Lupinus; species Lupinus angustifolius. Next base: position 9,634,729 of record NC_032026.1, on the reverse strand, counting down.
GGGGATGAGGATGAGGATGAGGATAGGATGAGGACGAGGATGAGGATAGGATGAGGACGAGGATAGAATGTGGATGAGGATAGGATGAGGAATTGGAGGAGGAGGATGAGGAAGAGGATAGGATGAGGATGAGGAAGAGCATGTGGTTGAAGAGGAGGGTAGGATGAGGATGGGGATGAGGTTGAGGAAAGGATGAGGATAGGATGAGGACGAGGATAGAATGTGGATGAGGATAGGATGAGGAATTGGAGGAGAAGGATGAGGAAGAGGATAGGATGAGGATCAGGAAGAGGATGTGGTTGAAGAGGAGGGTAGGATGAGGACGGGGATGAGGTTGAGGATAGGATGAGGATAGGATGAGGATAGCATCATGATGAGGATAGGATGCAGATAGGATGAGGAGGAGGACGAGGAGGAGGAGGAGTAGGAGAATGAGGATTTGGATGAGGATGAGGATGAGGACGAGGATAGGATGAGGATAGGATGAGGATAGGATGAGGAATTGGAGGAGGAGGATGAAGATGAGGATAGGATGAGGATGAGGATGAGGAGGAGCATAGGATGAGGATGAGGAAGAGGATAGGATGAGGAATTGGAGGAGGAGGATGAGGAGGAGGATAGTATGAGGATGAGGATGAGGATTAGGATAGGATGAGGATGGG
>NC_032026.1:9633188-9633967 GCF_001865875.1 Lupinus angustifolius | reverse complement strand
ATGAGGATGAGGAGGAGGATAGGATGAGGATGAGGACGAAGATAGGACGAGGAAGAGGATGAGGATAGGATGAAGAGGAGGGTAGTATGAGGATGGGGATGAGGATGAGGATAGGATGAGGAGGAGGACGAAGATGGGATGAGGAAGAGTGTGAGGACGAAGATGGGTTGAGGATGAGGATAGGATGAGGATGAGGATTAGGATGAGTGTGGGACTAGGATGAGGAGGAGGATAGGATGAGGAGGAGGACGAGGAAGAGGAGGATGAGGAGGGTAGGATGAGGATGAGGATGAGGATGAGGATGAGGATGAGGATGAGGATGAGGATGAGGATGAGGATGAGGATGAGGATGAGGATGAGGATGAGGATGAGGATGAGGATGAGGATGAGGATGAGGATGAGGATGAGGATGAGGATGAGGATGAGGATGAGGATGAGGATGAGGATGAGGATGAGGATGAGGATGAGGATGAGGATGAGGATGAGGATAGGATGAGGATGAGGATTAGGATGAGGATAGGACTAGGATGAGGACGAGGTGTGAAGGGCTTGTATGAACATGACCCTGATTTTGGTACACCCTATGCCAAGTGCATGAATTCAGCCCGTGAGGGTTATTATAGGCATGAAGGGTTATCTTTTCATGCCTTTTGATTATGGCAATGCAAACCGAATTCCTTTCTCTATATATATGACCCAAATGCACAAGGAATAAAGTAGATTGAATTTTATGTTAAATAAATCATTGTTAGTGAGTTTTCTCCTAGCTTCTTGGCTGA
>NC_032026.1:9632088-9633088 GCF_001865875.1 Lupinus angustifolius | reverse complement strand
CTCATCCTCATCCTCATCCTCCTCCTCTTCCTCTTCGTCATCCTCATCCTAATCCACTTCCTCATCCTCTTTCAATCGTCATCCTCGTCCTCATCCTATCTTCATCATCCTCCTTATCCTATCCTCATCCTATCGTCATCCTTGTCCTGATCCTATCCTCATCCTCATCCTGATCCTATGCTCATCCTCATCCTCCTCCTCTTCCTCTTCCAAATCCAATCCTCATCCTCATCCTCATCCTCATTCTCATCCTATCCTCATTCTCATTCTCGTCCTCATCCTATCCTCATCCTCGTCCTCATCCTATCCTCATCCTCATCCTATCCTCATTCTCATTCTCGTCCTCATCAAATCCTCATCCTATCCTCATCCTCATTCTCGTCCTCATCCTATCCTCATCCTCCTCTGCATTCTTATCCTCGTCCTCCTCTGATCCTCATCATCATCCTAATCTCCATCCTAGTCCACTTCCTCATCCTCATCCTATTCTCATCATCATCCCTTCCTCATCCTCGTCCTCATCCTATCCTCATCCTCATCCTCATCCTCATCCTCATCCTCGTCTTCATCCGATCCTCATCATCATCCTAATCCTCATCCTAGTCCACTTCCTCATCCTCATCCTATTCTCATCCTCATCACTTCCTCATCCTCGTCCTCATCCTATCCCCATCCTCATTCTCGTCCTCATCCTATTCTCATCCTCCTCCTCATCCTATCCTCATCCTCCTTCTCGTCCCCGTCTTATCCTCATCCTCTTCCTCATCCTCATCCTCATCCTCCTCGTCATCCTATCCTCATCCTATCCTCATCCTCATTCTCATTCTACTCCTCATCTTATCCTCGTCCTCATCCTCATCGTATCCTTATCCTCATCCTATCCTTATCCTCATCCTCATCTTCATCCTCATTCTCGTCCTCATCCTTTCCTCATCCTCATCCTCATCCTCATCCTCATCCTCATCCTCATCCTCATCCTCATCCTCATCCTCATCCTATC
>NC_032026.1:9630986-9631988 GCF_001865875.1 Lupinus angustifolius | reverse complement strand
CTCATCCTCATCCTCCTCTACATCCTATCCTCATTCTCATCCTCCTCCTATCCTCATCCTCACCCTCATCCTATCCTCTTCCTCATCCTCATCCCGATCCTATCCTCATCCTAATCCTCATCCTCATCCTCATCCGCATCCTCATCCTCGTCCTCATCCTCTTGCTCATCCTCATCCTTATCTGATCCTCATCCTCATGCTCGTCCTCCTCTTATCCTCTTCCTCATCCTCATGCTCTTCCCCATTCTCATCCTCATCCTCATCCTCGTGCTCTTCCTATCCTCATCCTCGTCCTCTTCCTATCCTCATCCTATCCTCATTCACATTCTTTTCCTAATCCTATCCTCTTGCTGCTCCTCGTCTTCGTCCTCATCCTTCTCCTCCTCCTCATCCGATCCTCATCCTGATTCTACTCCTCAGCCTATCCTCATCCTCAGCCTATCCTCATCCTCATTCTCGTCCTCATCCTATCCTCATCCTCATTCTCGTCCTCATCCTATCCTCATCCTCGTCCGCATCCACACCCTATCCTCATCCTCATCCTCGTCCTCATCGTTTCCTCTTCCTCATCATCATCCTCATCCTCATCCTCCTCCTGATCCTCCTCTTCATCCTATCCTCATTCTCATCCTCCTCCTATCCTCATCCTCATCCTCATCCTAATCATCATCCTAACCTCATCCTCATCCTATCCTCTTCCTCATCCCGATCCTATCCTCATCCTCACACTCATCCTCATCCTCATCCTCATCCTCGTCCGCCTCTTATCCTCATCCTCGTCCTCATCCTCTTCCTCAACCTCATCCTCATCCTCATCCTCATTCTATCCTCATCCTATCCTCATCCTATCCTCATTCTCATTCTTGTCCTCATGCTATCCTCTTCATCATCCTCATCCTCATCCTCCTCCTCCTCCTCCTCCTCATCCTATCCTCATCCTCATCCTCATTGTACTCCCCATCCTATCCTCCTCCTCATCCTATCCTCACTCTCATTCTTGTC
>NC_032026.1:9630610-9630886 GCF_001865875.1 Lupinus angustifolius | reverse complement strand
ATCCTATGCACTTCCTCATCCTCATCCTCTTCCTCATCTTCATCCTAATCCTCATCCTCTTCCATATCCTTATCCTCATCCTCATCCTCATCCTCTTCCTATCCTCATCCTTATCCTCTTCCTATCCTCATCCTCATCCTCATCCTATCCTCATTCTCATTCTCCTCCTCATCCTATCCCCTTCCTCCTCTTCCTTATCCTCATCCACTTCCTCATCCTCCTCCTGATCCTATCCACATCCTCATTCTCGTCCTAATCCTATCCTCATCCTCATCC
>NC_032026.1:9630137-9630510 GCF_001865875.1 Lupinus angustifolius | reverse complement strand
TCTCGTCCTCATCCTATCCTCCTCCTCATCCTAATCCTATCCTCATTCTCATTCTCCTCCTCATCCTCCTCCTCATCCAATCCTCATTCTCATACTCCTCCTATCCTCATTCTCATCATCATCCTCATCCTAACCTCATCCACATCCTCATCCTCGTCATTATCCTCGTCCTCATCCTCATCTTCGTCCTCATCCTATCCTCTTCCCCATCCTATCCTTATCTTATCCTCATCCTCATTCTCTTCCTCATCCTATCCTCATCCTCGTTATCATCCTCATCCTATCCACGTCCTCATCCTCATCCTCTTCCTCATCCTCATCCTCATCCCCATCCTCATCCTCATCCTCATCCTCATCCTATCATCATCCTCAT
>NC_032026.1:9629275-9630037 GCF_001865875.1 Lupinus angustifolius | reverse complement strand
CATCCTCATCCTCATCCTCATTCTCGTCCTCCTCTTATCCTCATCCTCGTCCTCATCCTCTTCCTCATCATCCTCCTCTTCCTCATTCTCATCCTCATCCAATCCTCATCCTCGTCCAATTCCTATCCTCATTCTCATTCTTGTCCTCCTCCTATCCTCTTCCTCATCGTCATCCTCATCCTCTCCCACATTCTCATCCCCATCCTAACCTCATCCTCATTCTCGAACTCATCCTATCCTCATCCTTGTCCTAATCCACGTCCTATCCTCATCCTCATTATCGTCCTAATCCTCATCCTATCCTTATCCTCATTCTCCTGCTCATCCTATCCTCATCCTCATCCTCATCCTCTTCCTCATCCCCGTCCTATCCTAATCCTCATGCTATCCTCATCCTCATCCTCATCCTCATGCTCATTCTCGTCCCCTCATACTCATCCTCATCGTCTTCCTCTTCCTCATCCTCATCCTCATCCTCCTTCTCATCCGATCTCCATCCTCTTCCTCATCCAATCCTTATCCTCATTCTCATCCTCATTCTCATCCTATTCCTCATTCTAATCCTCATCCTTATTCTCGTCCTCATCCTATCCTCATGCTCATCCTATCCTCATTCTCGTCCTTATCCTATCTACTTCCTTATCCTCTTCCTCATCCTCATCCTATCCTCATTCTCATTCTCGTCCTCGTCCTTTCCTCTTCCTCATCCTCATCCTATCCTCATTCTCATTCTCGTCCTCGTCCTTTCCTCTTCCTCATCCT
>NC_032026.1:9628737-9629175 GCF_001865875.1 Lupinus angustifolius | reverse complement strand
ATCCTCATCCTAATCCACATCCTCATCCTCATCCTATTCTCATCCTCGTCCTCATACTCCTCCTCATCCCATCCTCATCCTCATTATCATTCTCGTCCTCATCCTATCCTCATCCTCGTCCTCATCCTTGTCCTCATCCTATCCTTATCCTCATTCTCGTCCTTATCATTTCCTCATCCTCGTCCTCATCCTTACCTCATCCTCATCCTCATGCTCATCCTCAACCTATCCTCATTCTCATTCTCGTCTTATCCTATCCTCATCCTCATTCTCGTCCTCATCCTATTCTACTCGTGATCCTCATCCCATCCTCATTATCCTCATTCTCATTCTCGTACTCATCCTTTCCTCTTCCTCATCGTCATCCTCATCATCCTCCTCCTCTTCTTCATCCTAACCTCATTCTCATCCTCATTCTCATCCTCATCCTCATCCTCA
>NC_032026.1:9628254-9628637 GCF_001865875.1 Lupinus angustifolius | reverse complement strand
CATCCTATCCTCATACTCATTCTCATCCACATCCTATCCTCGTCCTCTTCCTTATCCTCATCCTCCACCTCATCCTATGATTATCCTCATCCTCATCCTATACTCATCCTCATGGTATCCTCATCCTCATTCTCGTCCTCATCCTAACCTCATCCTCATCCACATCCTTATCCTATCCTCATCCTCATTCTCGTCCTTAGCCTATCCTCATCCTCATCCACATCCTCATCCTATCATATCCTCATTCTCGTCCTCATCCTATCCTCCTCCTCATCCTAACCTCATCCTCATCTCCATCCTATCCTCATCATGTCCTCTTCCTCAACCTCATCCTATCCTCTTCCTTATCCTATCCTCATCCTCATCCTAATCATCATCCTCAT
>NC_032026.1:9626843-9628154 GCF_001865875.1 Lupinus angustifolius | reverse complement strand
TCATCCTCATCCTCATTCTCATCCTATCTTCCTCTTTATCCTCATCCTATTCCTCATCCTCATCCTCATCCTTATCCTCATCCTCATCTTCATCCTCATCCTATCCTTATCCTATCCTCATCCTCGTCCTCGTCCTCATCCTCCTCTTCATCCTATCCTCATTCTCATCCCCCTCCTATCCTCATCCTCATCGTCAACCTCATCCTCATCCTCATCCTCATCCTCATCCTCATCCTCATCCTCATCCTCATCCTCATCCTCATCCTCATCCTCATCCTCATCCTCATCCTCATCCTCATCCTCATCCTCATCCTCATCCTCATCCTCATCCTCATCCTCATCCTCATCCTCATCCTCATCCTCATCCTCATCCTCATCCTCATCCTCATCCTCATCCTCATCCTCATCCTCATCCTCATCCTCATCCTCATCCTCATCCTCATCCTCATCCTCATCCTCATCCTCATCCTCATCCTCATCCTCATCCTCATCCTCATCCTCATCCTCATCCTCATCCTCATCCTCATCCTCATCCTCATCCTCATCCTCATCCTCATCCTCATCCTCATCCTCATCCTTATCCTATCCTCATCCTCGTCCTCGTCCTCATCCTCCTCTTCATCCTATCCTCATTCTCATCCTCCTCCTATCCTCATTCTCATCATCATTCTCATCCTAACCTCATCCACATCCTCATCCTCGTCCTCATTCTCGTTCTCATCCTCATCTTCATCCTCATCCTATCCTTATCCTATCCTCATCCTTATTCTCTTCCTCATCCAATCCTTATCCTCATCCTAATCCACCTCCTATCCTCATCCTCATTATCGTCCTCATCCTATCCACGTCCTCATCCTCATCCTCGTCCTCATCCTATCCTTATCCTATCCTCATCCTCGTCCTCATCCTATCCTTATCCTATCCTCATCCTCGTCCTCATCCTATCCTTATCCTATCCTCATCCTCGTCCTCATCCTATCCTTATCCTATCCTCATCCTCGTCCTCATCCTATCCTTATCCTATCCTCATCCTCATCCTCTTCCTCATCCTCATTCTCATCCTCCTCCTATCCTCATCCTCATCCTCATGCTAACCTCATCATCATCATCATCCTCATCCTCATCCTAACCTAACCTCATCCTTATCCTCATCCTCATCGTCATCCTCATTATCGTCCTCATCCTCATCCTCATTATCGTCCTAATCCTATCCTCATCCTCATCCTCATCCTATCTCTATCCTCATTCTCGTCCTCATCCTCATCCTCTTCCTCGTCCCCATCCTATCCTCATCCTCATCCTCATTCTCGT
>NC_032026.1:9625618-9626743 GCF_001865875.1 Lupinus angustifolius | reverse complement strand
CATCCTCATCCTATTCTCATCCTCATCCTATCCTCATCCTGGTCCTAATCCTATCCTCATCTTCATTCTCGTCCTCATTCTCCTCCTCATCCCATCCTTATCCTCATCCTCATTCTATACCTCATCCTATCCTCAACCTATCATCATCCTCATTCTCGTGCTCATCCTATCCTCATCCTCGTCCTCATCCTTGTCCTCATCCTATCCTTATCCTCATTCTCGTCCTTATTCTATCCTCATCCTCGTCTTCATCCTTACCTCATCCTCATCCTCATGCTCATCCTCAACCTATCCTCATTTTCATTCTCGTCTTATCGTATTCTCATCCTCATTCTCGTCCTCTTCCTATCCTCATCCTCTTCCTCATCCTCGAACTCATCCTATCCTCATCATCATCCTCATCCTCATCCTCATCCTAATCCACATCCTCATCCACATCCTATCCTCATCCTTGTCCTCATCCTATACTTATCCTCATTCTCATCCTCATCCTATCCTCATCCCCATCCTCTTCCTCATCCTCATCCTATCCTCATCCTCATTCTCTTCCTCATCCTCTTCCTCATCCTCATCCTATCCTCATACTCATTCTCGTCCACATCCTATCCTCGTCCTCTTCCTCATCCTCATCCTCCTCCTCATCCTATCATTATCCTCATCCTCATTCTCGTCCTCATCCTATCCACATCCTCATCCTCATCCTATCCTCATCCTCCTTCTCGTCCTCAGCCTATCCTCATCCTCATGCTCATCCTCCTCCTCATCCTCATCCTATCCTCATCCTCATCCTCATTCTACTCCTCATCATATCTTCTTCCTCATCCTCATTCTCATTCTCGTCCTCATTCTATCCTCCTCCTTATCCTCATTCTCGTCCTCATCCTATCCTCATCCTCATCCTCATCCTCATCCTCCTCCTCCTCCTAATCCTCATTCTCTTCGTCATCCTCATTCTCATTTTCATTCTCGTCATCATCCTATCCTCATCCTCATCCTCCTCCTCATCCTCATACTCATCCTAATCCACATCGTCATCCTCATCCTATTCTCATCTTCATCCTCGTCCTAATCCTATCCTCATCCTCATTCTCGTCCTCATCCTATCCTCATCCTCGTCCTCATCCT
>NC_032026.1:9625226-9625518 GCF_001865875.1 Lupinus angustifolius | reverse complement strand
TATCCTCATCCTCATTCTCGTCCTCATCCTATCCTCATCCTCGTCCTCATCCATGTCCTCATCCTACCCGTATCCTCATTCTCGTCCTTATCCTATCCTCATCCTCGGCCTCATCCTAACCTCATGCTCATCCTCAACCTATCCTCATTCTCATTCTCGTCTTATCCTATCCTCATCCTCATTCTCGTCCTCTTTCTATCATCATCCTCTTCCTCATCCTCGTCCTCATCCTATCCTCATCATCATCCTCATCCTCATCCTCATCCTAATCCACATCCTCATCCACATCCTA
>NC_032026.1:9624825-9625126 GCF_001865875.1 Lupinus angustifolius | reverse complement strand
CATTCTCTTCCTCATCCTCATTCTCGTCCTCATCCTATCATCATCCTCTTCCTCATCCTCATCCTATCCTCATTCTCATTCTCTTCCTCATCCTCATTCTCGTCCTCATCCTATCATCATCCTCTTCCTCATCCTCATCCTATCCTCATACTAATTTTCGTCCACATCCTATCCTCGTCCTCTTCCTCATCCTCATCCTATCATTATCCTTATCCTGATCATATACTCATCCTCATGGTATCCTCATCCTCATTCTCGTCCTCATCCTATCCTCATCCTCGTCCTCATCCTCATCCTATCC
>NC_032026.1:9622930-9624725 GCF_001865875.1 Lupinus angustifolius | reverse complement strand
CCTTGGACCAAACATCTTGAGTGAAATAGGTTGTATTTTTGGCTTTCTTCATGCCTCTTAACTTGGCTGCCCAAGAGCCTCTTCATCATCAAAATATCACAATTAAACTTGGATGTATCATCATCACACTCCTCTCCACTAGATGGTTCGGATTGGGACTCAACGACACCATTAGTGATCACCATTGTCCTTTTTGTAGGACATTGAGAGGCAATGTGACCATGGCCAAGACACTTGAAACACTTCACATTTCTAGTCTTCCCATTGGTCTCCATGGTTGGTTGGGTGGTTTTGTGGCTGCCCATGGCCTCCTTGCCCTTAGGGCTCTCCCTTTTTTGCTCATCTCTCCAATAGTGGGATTTTGACGAACTAGAGGAGTACTTAGACTTCTTCCTCTTAATTTGTTGCTCCACTTCGATGGCTTTCTGAACCAAGTCATCTAACTCCACATATGGCTGCAATTCCACCACATCTTGGATATCTGGATTCAACCCACGAAGAAACCTAGCCATTGTTGCTTCACGGTCCTCATTGAGGTTGGACCTAAGCAAGGCTAATTCCATGGCTTTGAAATATTCATCTACTGTTTGGGACCCTTGAGTGAGCCTTTGTAGCTTGTTATGCACATCTCTATTGTAAGAATGAGGTACAAACCTCCTTCTCATTGCTCTCTTCATTTCAGCCCATGTATCAATGGCTACATCTCCACATCTCACTCTATCTTTTTGGTGCTGATCCCACCAAACCATTGCATACTCTTGAAATTCAAGGGCTGCCACCTTGACTTTCTTTGCCTCTGAATAGTTGTGACAATTGAAGACTTGTTCCATCTTCAATTCCCATGCTAAATATGCCTCTGGATCACTCATCCCCAAGAAAGTAGGGACTTTGATCTTAACACCATCCAAATCTCCTCTATGCTCACGGTTTGGGCTTGTATTTGCACCCTCTCTTTGCCTTCCATGTCCACGAATTGGGCTAGCATGACCACGGCCAGGGCTGCCATGGTGCTCTCCATGTCTCCTTCCATGGCCACGGTTTGTTCCATCATGGCCACGGCTGCCATGTCTCCTTTCACTATTATAGGCACTTGAATAATTGTACCTATCCTCATGTCTCGGCCTCTCCTCTCTCCTAGGCCTCCTTCTTCTTCTTTCATGGTTATGATTACCATGATTTTGTTCATCCAGCCTTCTATCATAATGGATCCTCAACTCCTCCAATTGTTGTTGAAGAGTTCCTCATCCTCATCCTCATGCTCGTCCTCATCCTATCCTATCCTCATCCTCATCCTCATTCTCGTCCTCATCCGATCCTCATCATCATCTTCATCCTCATCCTCATTCTCGTCCTCATCCTATCCTCATCCTCGTCCTCATCCTTTGGTCATTCTCATCCTATCCTCATCATCTTCCACATTCTCATCCTCATCCTATCCTAATCCTCATCCTCTACTCATTCTCATCCCCATTCTACACCTCATCCTATTCTCATCCTCATTCTAATCCTCATCCTATCCTCTTTCTCATCCTCATTTTCGTCCTAATCCTATCTTCATCCTCATCCTCATCCTCGTCCCCATCCTATCCTCATCCTCATCCTATCCTCATCCTCGTGCTCATCAACATTCTAATCCTCATCCTCATCCTATCCTCATTCTCATCCTTATTCTACTCCTCATCCTATCCTCATCCTCATTTTCGTCCTCATCCTATCCTCATCCTCGTCCTCATCCTATCCTCATCGTATCCTCATCCTCATCCTCATGCTCGTCCTCATCCTATCCTCATCCTCA
>NC_032026.1:9622042-9622830 GCF_001865875.1 Lupinus angustifolius | reverse complement strand
TCATCCTATCCTCATCCTCTTCCTCATCCTCATCCTATACTCATCCTCTTCCTCATGCTCGTCCTCATCCTCAGCCTCATGCTCGTCCTCATCCTATCCTCATCCTCATCTTATAGTTATCCTCATCCACATCCTCTTCCACATTCTCGTCTTCATCCTGATTCTCGTCCTCTTCCTATCCTCATCCTCATCCTATCCTCATCCTCATCGTCATGCTCGTCCTCATCCTATCCTATCCTGATCCTCATCCTCATCCTCATGCTTGTCCTCATCCTATCCTCATCCTCATCCTCATCCTATCCTCATCCTCATTCTCGTCCTCATCCTATCCTCATCCTGGTCCTCATCCTCTTGGTCAACCTCATCCTACCCTCATCCTCTTCCCCATTCTCATCCACATCCTATCCTCATCCACATCCTCTACTCATTCTCATCCTCATTCTACTCCTCATCCTATCCTGTTCCTCATTCTCATCCTCATCGTATCCTCATTCTCATCCTCATCCTATCCTCATCATCGTGCTCATCCACATCCTATTCTCATCCTCCTTCTCGTCCTAGTCCTATCCTCATCCTCATCCTCATCCTATCCTCATCCTCATCCTCATTCTCGTCCTCAACCTCTTCCTCATCCTCATCCTCATCCTCATGCTCGTCCTCATGCTATCCTCATCCTCATCATATTCCTCATCCTATACTTATCCTCATCCTCATCCTCTTCCACATCCTTGTCCTCATCCTCATTCTCGTCCTCATCCTATCCTCATCCTCATCCTATCCTCATCCTC
>NC_032026.1:9620159-9621942 GCF_001865875.1 Lupinus angustifolius | reverse complement strand
CTATTCCTCCTCCTCATCTCATCCTCATCCTCATCCTATCCTCATTCTCGTCCTCATCCTCGTTCTTATCCTCTTGGTCATCCTCATCCTATCCTCATCCTCATCCTCTCCTCATTCTCGTCCTCATTCTACTGCTCATCCTATCCTCATCCTCATTCTCATCCACATCCTATCCTCATCCTCATTCTCGTCCTCGTCCTATCCTCATCCTCATCTTCATCCTATCCTCATCCTCATCTTCATCCAATCATCATCCTCATCCTCATTCTCGTCCTCAGCCTCTTCCTCATCCTCATCCTCATCCTCCTCCTTATCCTATCCTTATCCTCATCCACATTCTCATCCTCATCCTATCCTCATCCTCTTCCTCATCCTCATTCTACTCCTTATCCTCATCCTCGTCCTCATCCTCGTCCTCATCCTATCCACGTCCTCATCTTCTTGGTCATCCTCATCCTATTGTCTTCCACATTCTCATCCTCATCCTATCCTCATCCTCATCCTATACTCATTCTCATCCTCATTCCCGTCCTCATCCTATCCCCATCCTCATTCCCTTCCTCATCCTATCCTCATCCTCATCCTCATCTTAGTCCTCATCCTATCATCATTCTCATCCTCATTCTCGTCCTCGTCCTATCCTCATCATCTTGGTCATCCTCATCCTATCCTCATGCTCATCCTCATTCTACTCCTCATCCTATCCTCATCCCCATCCTATGCTATCCTCTTTCTCATCCTCATTCTACTCCTCATCCTATCCTCATCCCCATCCTCATCCTATCCTCATTCTCATTCTCGTCCTCATCTTATCAACTTCCTCATCCTCTTCCTCATCCTCATCCTATCCTCATCGTCGTCCTATCCTCATCCTCATTTTCGTCCTCATCCTATCCTCGTCCTCGTCCTAATCCACATCTTATCCTCATCCTCATCCTCCTCCTCATCCTCCTCTTCATCCTATCCTCATTCTCATCCTCCTCCTATCCTCATCCTCGTCCTCCTCTTATCCTCATCCTCGTCCACATCCTCTTCCTCGTCCATATCCTCTTCCTCTTCTTCATCCTCTTCCTCATCCTATCCTCATTCTATCCTCTTCCTTAACCTCCTCCTCCTCCTCCTCATCCTATCGTATTCCTCATCCTATCCTCATCCTCATTCTCTTCCTCATCCTCGTCCACATCCACATCCTATCCTCATCCTCATCCTCCTCCCCATCCCCATCCTCATCCTCATCCTCATCCTCATCCATCTATATCCTCATCCCAATCCTATCCTCATCCTCATCCTCGTCCTCCTCTTATCCTCATCCTCTTGCTCATCCTCATCCTCTTGCTCATCCTCATCCTCATCCTATCTTCATCGTCATTCTCGTCCTCCTCTTATCATCTTCCTCATCCTTATCCTCATCCTCATCCTCATCCACATTCTCATCCTCATCCTATCCTCATCCTCATTCTCATCCTCATCCTCATCCTCATCCTCATCCTCATCCTACTCCTCCTCCACATCCTCATCCTCATCCTACTCCTCCTCCACATCCTCATCCTCATCCTCATCCTCATCCTCATCCTCATCCTCATCCTACTCCTCCTCCACATCCTCATCCTCATCCTACTCCTCCTCCACATCCTCATCCTCATTCTACTCCCCATCCATTCCTTGTCCTCATCCTATCCTCCTCCTTATCCTCATCCTCTTCCTCATCCTCAACCTCATCCTTATCCTATCCTCATCCTCATCCTCATCCTCCTCCTCATCCTCATCCTCATCCTTATCCTCA
>NC_032026.1:9619490-9620059 GCF_001865875.1 Lupinus angustifolius | reverse complement strand
TCCTATCCTCATCCTCATCCTCATCCTCATCCTCATCCTCATCCTCATCCTCATCCTCATCCTCTTCCTCATCCTCATCCTCAACTTATCCTCAGCCTCATCCTCCTCCTCTTCCTCATCTTCATTCTCATCCTCATCCTAATCCACTTCCTCATCCCCATCCTATCCTCATCCTCTTCCTCTTCCTCATCCTCCTCCTATCCTCATCCTCATCCTATCCTCGTCCTTATCCTCGTCCTCATGCTATCCTCATCCTGGTCCTCGTGATCACCCTCCTCTTCATCCTATCCTCGTTCTCATCATCCTCCTATCCTCATCCTCATCCTCATCCTACCCTCATCCTCTTCCACATTCTCATCCTCATCCACATCCTATCCTCTTCTTCATCCTCATCCTCATCCTATCCTATCCTCATCCTCGTCCTCATCATCATTCTTATCCTCTTCCCATCTTCATCCTCTTCCTCTCCTCATGCTCCTCCTATCGTCATCCTCGTTCTCCTTTGCATACTATACTCATCCTCATCCTCATCCTCATACTCATCCTCATCCTCATCCTCATCCTCTTCC
>NC_032026.1:9618293-9619390 GCF_001865875.1 Lupinus angustifolius | reverse complement strand
TCATCCTAACCTCATCCTCATCTTCATCCTCATCCTCATCCTCTTCCTCGTCCTCATCCTATCCTCATCCTCATCCTCTTCATCATCATATCCTGATCCTCATCCTCATCGTCTTCCAAATTCTCGTCCTCATCCTATCCTCCTCCTCATCCTCATTCTATCCTCATTCTCATTCTCGTCCTCGTCCTTTCCTCTTCCTCATCCTCTTCTTCTTCCTCATCCTCATTCTCTTCCTCATCCTCATCCTCATCCTCATCCTCATCCTCATCCTCATCCTCATCCTATCCTCATCCTCATCCTCTTCCTATCCTATCCTATCCTCCTCCTCATCCTCATTCTATCCTCATTCTCATTCTCGTCCACATACTTTTCTCTTCCTCATCCTCCTACTCATCCTCATTCTCGTCCTCATCCTATCCTCCTCCTCATCCTCATTCTATCCTCATCCTCATTCTATCCTCATTCTCATGCTCGTCCTCTTCCTCATCCTCATTCTCATCCACCTCTTCCTCCTCATCCTCATCCTCATCCTCATCGTCATCCTCATGCTTATCCTATCCTCATCCTCCTCCTCATCCTATCCTGTTCCTTATCCTCATCCACTTCCTCATCCTCGTCCTCATCCTTTTCCACATCCTCATCCTCATCCACATCCTCGTGCTAATCCTACCCTCATCCTCATCCAAATCCTCGTCCTCATCCTCATTCTCGTCCTCATCCTATCCTCATCCTCGTCCTAATCCTATCCTCATCCTCATTCTCGTCCTCACCCTATCCTCATCCTCATCCTCATCCTCCACCTCATCCTATCCTCATCTTCATTATCATTCTCGTCCTCAACCTATCCTCATCCTTATTCTCGTCCTCATCCTTTCCTCTTCCTCATCCTCATTCTCATCCTCCTGTTCCTCCTCACCTCATCCTCATCCTCATCCTCATCCTCATCCTCGTCCTCATCCTCATCCTCATCCTCATCCTCCTCCTCATCCTCATCCTCATCCTTATCCTCATCCTCATCCTCTTCCTCAACCTCATCCTCCTATCCTCATCCTCATCCTCATCCTCCTCCTATCCTCGTAGTCCTCATCCTCATCCTC
>NC_032026.1:9617420-9618193 GCF_001865875.1 Lupinus angustifolius | reverse complement strand
TCATCCTATCCTCATCCTCATCCTCTTCGTCTTCCTCTTCCTCATCCTCATCCTCATCCTCGTCCTAATCCTATCCTCATCCTCATTCTCGTCCTCACCCTATCCTCATCCTCATCCTCATCCTCCTCCTCAACCTATCCTCATCTTTACTCTAGTCCTCATCCTTTCCTCTTCCGCATCCACATCCTATCCTCATCCTTATCCTCATCCTCATCCTCATCCTATCCATATCCTCATCCCAATCCTATCCTCATACTCATCCTCATCCTCGTCCTCCTCTTATCCTCATCCTCTTGCTCATCCTCATCATCATCCTATCTTCATCCTCATTCTCGTCTTCCTCTTATCCTCTTCCTCATCCTTATCCTCATCCTCATCCTCATCCTATCCTCATTCTCATTCTTCCCCTCATCCTATCATGTTCCTCATCCTCATCCTCATCCTACTCCTCCTCCTCATCCTCATCCTCATTCTCCTCCCCATCCATTCCTCGTCCTCATCCTATCATCCTCCTTATCCTCATCCTCTTCCTCATCCTCATCCTCATCCTCATCCTATCCTCATTCTCATTCTTCCCCTCATCCTATCATGTTCCTCATCCTCATCCTCATCCTACTCCTCCTCCTCATCCTCATCCTCATTCTCCTCCCCATCCATTCCTCGTCCTCATCCTATCATCCTCCTTATCCTCATCCTCTTCCTCATCCTCATCCTCATCCTTATCCTATCCTCATCCTCATTCTCATCCTCGTCCTCATCCTCATCCTCATCCT
>NC_032026.1:9616859-9617320 GCF_001865875.1 Lupinus angustifolius | reverse complement strand
CCTAATCCACTTCCTCATCCTCATCCTATTCTCATACTCATCCTATCCTCATCCTCGTCCTAATCCTATTCTCATCCTCATTCCCGTCCTCATCCTATCCTCATCCTCATGCTCGTCCTTATCCTATCCTCATCCTCATCCTCCTCCTCATCCTCTTTACCATTCTCGTCCTCATCCTATCCTCATCCTCATCCTCTTCCTCACCCTCATTCTAATCCTCATCCTATCCTCATCCTCATTGTCGTCCTCATCTTAACCTCATCCTCATCCTCATCCTATCCTCATCCTCATCC
Organism: Lupinus angustifolius; assembly: GCF_001865875.1. Lineage (NCBI taxonomy): Eukaryota > Viridiplantae > Streptophyta > Magnoliopsida > Fabales > Fabaceae > Lupinus > Lupinus angustifolius. Next base: position 9,617,027 of record NC_032026.1, on the reverse strand, counting down.
TCCTCCTCTTCCTCATCTTCATTCTCATCCTCATCCTAATCCACTCCCTCATCCTAATCCTATCATCATCCTTGTCCTCATCCTATCCTCATCCTCATTCTCGTCCTCATCGTATCCTCATCCTCATTCTCGTCCTCATCCTATCCTCATCCTCATCCTCCTTCTCGT
>NC_032026.1:9616458-9616759 GCF_001865875.1 Lupinus angustifolius | reverse complement strand
CCTCGTCCTCATCCTCATTCTATCCTCATCCTCATCGTCATTCTTGTCCTCATCCTATCCTCAACCTCATCCTATCCTTATTCTCATTCTCTTCCTCATCCTATCCTCGTCCTCTCTCTCATCCTCATCCTATCATCATCCTCATCCTCATCCTCATCCTCGTCCTCATCCTCGTCCTCATCCTATCCTTATCATCATCTCCATCCTCATCCCTATCCTCATCTTCATCCTATTCCACTTCCTCATCCTCATCATATTCTCATCCTCATCCTAACCGCATCCTCGTCCTCATCCTATCCTC
>NC_032026.1:9615696-9616358 GCF_001865875.1 Lupinus angustifolius | reverse complement strand
ATCCTCATCCTCATCCTCATCCTCATCCTCATCCTCATCCTCTTCCACATTCTCATTCTCATCCTATCCTCATCCTCATTCTCATTCTCGTCCTCATCCTTTCCTGTTCCTCATCGTCATCCTCATCCTCCCCCTAATCCTCCTCCTCATCCTGTCCTCATTCTCATCCTCCTCCTATCCTTAGTCTCATCCTCATCCTCATCCTAACCTAATCCAAATCCTCATCCTCATCCTCTTCCTCGTCCTCATCCTATCCTCATCCTCATCCTATCCTCATCCTCATTCTCGTCCTCATCCTATCCTCATCCTCATCCTCTTCATCATCATATCCTGATCCTCATCCTCTTCCAAATTCTCGTCCTCATCCTATCCTCCTCCTCATCCTCATTGTATCCTCATTCTCATTCTCGTCCTCGTCCTTTCCTCTTCCTCATCCTCTTCCTCCTCCTCATCCTTATTCTCTTCCTCATCCTCATCCTCATCCTAACCTCATCCACATCCTCATTCTCATGCTCATCCTCATCCTAACCTCATCCTCATCGTCTTCGTCGTCCTCATCCTATCCTCATCCTCATCCTCATTCTCGTCCTCATCCTATCCTATCCTATCCTCCTCCTCATCCTCATTCTTTCCTCATTCTCATTCTCGTCCTCATCCTTTCC
>NC_032026.1:9614429-9615596 GCF_001865875.1 Lupinus angustifolius | reverse complement strand
CACTTCCTCATCCTCATCCTATACTCATCCTCATTTTATCCTCATCCTCGTCCTAATCCTATCCTCATCCTCATTCTCGTCCTCACCCTATCCTCATCCTCATCCTCATCTTTCTCCTCATCCTATCCTCATCTTCATTATCATTCTTGTACTCAACCTATCCTCATCCTTATTCTCGTCTTCATCCTTTCCTCTTCCTCATCCTCATTCTCGTCCTCATCCTATCCTCATCCTCCTCCTCCTCCTCATCCTCATCCTTTCCTCTTCCTCATCCTCATCCTCTTCCACATTCTCATCCTATCCTCATCCTCGTCCTCATCCTCCTCCTCCTCCTCATCCTCATCCTTTCCTCTTCCTCATCCTCATCCTCTTCCACATTCTCATCCTATCCTCATCCTCGTCCTCATCCTCCTCCTCCTCCTCATCCTCATCCTTTCCTCTTCCTCATCCTCATCCTCTTCCACATTCTCATCCTATCCTCATCCTCGTCCTCATCCTCCTCCTCCTCCTCATCCTCATCCTTTCCTCTTCCTCATCCTCATCCTCTTCCACATTCTCATCCTATCCTCATCCTCGTCCTCATCCTCCTCCTCCTCCTCATCCTCATCCTTTCCTCTTCCTCATCCTCATTCTCGTCCTCATCCTTTCCTGTTCCTCATCGTCATCCTCATCCTCACCCTCATACTCATCCTCATCATATTCTCATCCTCATCCTATCCTCATCCTTGTCCTCATCCTAACCTCATCCTCATTCTCGTCCTCATCCTATCCTCATCCTCCTCCTCATCCTATCCTCATACTCATTCTCGTCCTAATCCTATCCTCATACTTATCCTCATCCTCATCCTATCCTCGTCTCGTCTCATCCTATCCTCCTCCTTATCCTCATTCTCATCCTCATCCTATCCTCATCCTCGTCCTCATCCTCGTCCTCATCCTCATCCTCAGCCTATCCTCGTCCTCATCCTCATCCTCATCCTATCCTCATCCTCATCCTCATTCTTGCCCTCATCCTATCCTCATCCTATCCTCATACTCATTCTCTTCCTCATCCTATCCTCATCCTCTCTCTCGTCCTCATCCTATCATCATCCTCTTACTCATCCGCATCCTCGTCCTCATCCTATCCTCATCATCATCCCTATCATCATCCCCATCCTCATCCTC
>NC_032026.1:9612312-9614329 GCF_001865875.1 Lupinus angustifolius | reverse complement strand
TCCTCATCCTCATTCTCGTCCTCATCCTATCCTCGTCCTCTTCCTCATCCTCTTCCTCATCCTCCTCCTCATCCTCACCGTCCTCCTCATCCTATCATCATCCTCCTCCGCATCCTCATCCTCCTCCTCATCCTATCCTCATCATCATCCCTATCCTCATCCCCATCCTCATCCTCATCATATTCTCATCCTCATCCAATCCTCATCCTTGTTCTCATCCTAACCTCATCGTCATTCTCGTCCTCATCCTATCCTCATCCTCATCCTCCTCCTCATCCTATCCTCATCATCATCCCCATCCTCATCATCATCCCCATGCTCATCCTCATCCTCATCATATTCTCATCCTCATCCAATCCTCATCCTTGTTCTCATCCTAACCTCATCGTCATTCTCGTCCTCATCCTATCCTCATCCTCATCCTCCTCCTCATCCTATCCTCATCATCATCCCCATCCTCATCATCATCCCCATGCTCATCCTCATCCTCATCATATTCTCATCCTCATCCAATCCTCATCCTTGTTCTCATCCTAACCTCATCGTCATTCTCGTCCTCATCCTATCCTCATCCTCATCCTCCTCCTCATCCTATCCTCATCATCATCCCCATCCTCATCATCATCCCCATGCTCATCCTCATCCTCATCATATTCTCATCCTCATCTTATCCTCATCCTCGTCCTCATCCTATCCTCATCCTCATCCTCTTCCTCATCCTCATCCTCTTCCTCATCCTCATCCTCTTCCTCATCCTCATCCTCTTCCTCATCCTCATCCTCTTCCTCATCCTCATCCTCTTCCTCATCCTCATCCTCTTCCTCATCCTCATCCTCTTCCTCATCCTCATCCTCTTCCTCATCCTCATCCTCTTCCTCATCCTCATCCTCTTCCTCATCCTCATCCTCTTCCTCATCCTCATCCTCTTCCTCATCCTCATCCTCTTCCTCATCCTCATCCTCTTCCTCATCCTCATCCTCCTCCTCATCCTATCCTCATCATCATCCCTATCCTCATCCCCTTCCTCATCCTCATCATATTCTCATCCTCATCCTATCCTCATCCTCGTCCTCATCCTAACCTCATCCTCATTCTCGTCCTCATCCTATCCTCCTTCTCCTCCTCCTCATCCTATCGTCATACTCATTCTTGTCCTCATCGTCATCCTGATCATATTCTCATCCTCATCCTATCCTCATCCTCGTCCTCATCCTAACCTCATCCTCATTCTCGTCCTCATCCTATCCTCCTTCTCCTCCTCCTCCTCATCCTATCCTCATCCTCATTCTCGTCCTCATCCTATCCTCCTTCTCCTCCTCCTCCTCATCCTATCCTCATCCTCATTCTCGTCCTCATCCTATCCTCCTTCTCCTCCTCCTCCTCATCCTATCCTCATCCTCGTCCTCATCCTCTTGCAATCCTTATTCTCATTCTCGTCCTGATCCTATCCTCCTCCTTTTCCTCATTCTCATCCTCATCCTATCCTCGTCATCGTCCTCATCCTCGTCTTCATCCTCATCCTCATCCTATCCTCATCCTCATCCTCACGCTTGCCCTCATCCTATCCTCATCCTCATCCTATCCTCATACTCATTCTCTTCCTCGTCCTATCCTCATCCTCTCTCTCGTCCTCATCCTATCCTCATCATCATCCCCATCCTCATCCTCATCCTAATCCACTTCCTCATCCTCATCATATTCTCATCCTCATCCTATCCTCATCCTTTTCACCATCCTAACCTCATCCTCATTCTCGTCCTCATCCTATCCTCATCCTCCTCCTCATCCTATCCTCATACTCATTCTCCTCCTCATCCTGTCCTCTTCCTCTTCCTCTTCCTCATTCTCGTCCTCATCCTATCCTCTTCCTCATCCTCATCCTATCCTCATCCTCTTCCTATCCTCGTCTTCTCTCTCGTCCTCATCCTATCTTCATCCTCATCCGAATCCGAATCCTGGTCCTCATCCTATCCTCATCATCATCCCCATCCTCATCCTCATCCTAATCTACTTCCTC
>NC_032026.1:9611523-9612212 GCF_001865875.1 Lupinus angustifolius | reverse complement strand
TATCCTCATCCTCATCCTCATCCTCATCCTCATCCTCATCCTCATCCTCATCCTATCCTAATATTCCTCCTCATTCTAGTCCTCATCATATCCTCTTCCTCATCCTCATCTTATCCTCATTCTCATTTTCATCCTCATCCTGTCCTCCTTCTTACCCTTATCCTCTTCCTCATCCTTATCATATCATCCTCTTCCACATCCTTGTCCTCCTCCTATCCTCATCCTCGTCCTCATCCAAATCCTAGCCTCATCCTCATTCTCGTCCTAGTCCTATCTTCATCTTAATCCTCATCCTCGTCCTCATCTTATCCTCATCCTCATTCTCGTCCTCATCCTATCCTCATCCTCTTCCTCATCCTCATCCTACCCCCATCCTCATGGTCATTCTTGTCCTCATCATCCTCGTCATCCTATCCTCATTCTCATGCTCCTCCTATCCTAATCCTCATCCTAACCTCATCCTCAACCACATCCTATCCTCTTCCTCATCCCGATCCTATCCTCATCCTCATCCTCATCCTAATCCGTATCCTCATACTCATTCTCGTCCTCCTCTTATCCTCATCCTCGTCCTTATCCTCATCCTCATCCTCATCTTCTTCCACATTCTCATCCTCATGCTATCCTCATCCTCGTCCTCTTCCTATCCTCTTCCTCATCCTATCCTCTTCCTCATCCTCATCCTCATC
>NC_032026.1:9610869-9611423 GCF_001865875.1 Lupinus angustifolius | reverse complement strand
CATCCTAATCCTAGTCCTCATCCTCATCCTCATCCTTATCCTCATCCTGATCCTCATCCTTATCCTGATCCTCATCCTCATCCTCTTCATCATTGTCATCCTCATCCTATCCTCATCCTCATCCTCATCCTCATCCTCTTCTTCATCCTCATCCTCCTCCTCATCCTATCCTTATCCTCATCCAATCCTCATTCTCGTCCTCACCCTATCCTCATCCTCATCCTCATCCTCATCCTATCTTCATCCTCATTATCATTCTCGTCCTTAACCTATCCTCATCCTTATTCTCGTCCTCATCCTCGACCTCATCCTATCCTCATCCTCATCCTCGTCTTAATCCTATCCTCATCCTCATTCTCGTCCTCATCCTCATTCTCGTCCTCACCCTATCCTCATCCTAATCCTCATCCTCATCCTCATCCTATCCTCATCCTCTTCCTCATCCTCATCCTATCCCCATCCTCATCGTCATTCTTGTCCTCATCCTCCTCGTCATCCTATCCTTATTCTCATCCTCCTCCTATCCTGATCCTGGTCCTCATCCTCATCCTCAT
>NC_032026.1:9609298-9610769 GCF_001865875.1 Lupinus angustifolius | reverse complement strand
GTCCTCCTCCTATCCTCATCCTATCCTCGTCCTCATCCTCTTGCTCATCCTCATCCTCATCCTCATTCTCGTCCTCCTCTTACCCTCATCATTGTCCTTATCCTCATCCTCATCCTCATCCTCATCCTCATCTTATTCCACATTCTCATCCTCATGCTATCCTCATCCTCATCCTCGTCCTCTTCCTATCCTCATCCCATCCTCATCCTCATCCTATCCTCTTCCTCATCAACATCCTCATCCTCTTCCTCCTCATCCTATCCTCATTCTACTCCCCATCCTATACTCGTCCTCATCCTATCCTCCTCCTTATCCCCATCATCTTCCTCATCCTCATTCTTATCCTTATCCTATCCTAATCCTCATCCTCATCCTCGTCCTCATCCTTATCCTGATCCTCATCCTCATCCTCTTCCTCATTGTCATCCTCATCCTATCCTCATCCTCATCCTCATCCTAACCTCATCCTCATTCTCGTCCTCATCCTCATTCTCGTCCTCACCCTATCCTCATCTTCATCCTCATCCTCCTCCTCATCCTATCCTCATCCTCATTATCATTCCCGTCCTCAACCTATCCTCATCCTTATTCTCGTCCTCATCCTCGACCTCATCCTATCCTCATCCTCATTCTCGTCCTCATCCTATCCTCATCCTCGTCCTCATCCAATCCTCATCCTCGTCTTCATCCTCGTCCTCATCCAATCCTCATCCTCATCCTCATTCTCGTCCTCATGCTCATCCTCATCCTATCCTCATTGTCATTCTCGTCTTATCCTATCGTCATTCTAGTCCTCTTCCTATCCTCATCCTCTTCCTCATCCTCATCCTGGTCCTCATCCTATCCTCATCATCATCCTCATCCTCATCTTCCTCCTCATCCTCATCCTAATCCACATCCTCCTCCAATCCTCATCCTCGTCCTCATCCTATCCTTATCCTCATTCTCCTCGTCATCCTATCGTCATCCTCCTCCTCATCCTCATCTTATCCTCATCCCCATCCTCTTCCTCATCCTCATCCTATCCACATCCTCATTCTCGTCCTCATCCTATCATCATCCTCTTCCTCATCCTCATCCTCATCCTCGTCCTCATCCTATCCTCATCATCATCCCCATCCTCATCATCAACCTAATCTACTTCCTGATCCACATCATATTCTAATCCTCATCCTCGTCCTCATCCTATCCTCATCCTCATTCTCGTACTCATCCTATCCTCATCTTCCTCCTATTCCTATCCTCATACTCATTCTCGTCCTCATCCTATCCTTATCCTTATCCTCATCGTCTTCCTCACCCTCATCCTCATCCTCATTCTCGTCCTCATGCTAATCCTCATCCTATCCTCATTCTCATTCTCGTCTTATCCTATCGTCATCCTCATTCTCGTCCTCTTCCTATCCTCATCCTCATCCTCCTCCTCATCCTATCATTATCCTCAACCTCATCCTATACTCATCCTCATGGT
>NC_032026.1:9607487-9609198 GCF_001865875.1 Lupinus angustifolius | reverse complement strand
ATCCTTATCCTCATTCTCGTCCTCATCCTACCCTCATTCTCATCCTATCCTCATCCTCGTTCTCGTCCTCAGCCTATCCTCTTCCTCATCCTCATCCTCATCCTCATCCTCATCCTATCCTCATCTTATCCTCATCCTCATCATCATTCTACTCCTCATCATATCCTCCTCCTCATCCTCATTCTCATTCTCATCCTCATCCTATCCTCCACCCTATCCTCATCCTCTTCCTCATCCTCATCCTTATCCTATCATCATCCTCATCCTATCCTCTATCTTTTCCTCATCCTCTTCCTCATCCTCGTCCTCCTCCTATCCTCATCCTCGTCCTCATCCACATCCTAGCCTCTTCCTCATTCTCGTCCTAGTCCTATTTTCATCCTAATCCTCATCCTCGTCCTCATCCTATCCTCATCCTCATTCTCGTCCTCATCCTCTTCCTCATCCTCATTCCACTCCTATCCTCATCCTCCTCCAAATCCTCATCACCATCCTCATCCTAACCCACTTCCTCATCCTCATCCTATCCTCATCCTCTTCCTCATCCTATCCTCATCCTCATTCTCATCCTCCTCCTCTTCCTCATCATCATTCTCGTCCTCATCCTATCATCATCCTATCCTCACCCTCTCTCTCGTCCTCATCCTATCATCATCCTCTTCCGCATCCTCATCCTCGTCCTCATCCTATCCTCATCATCATCCCCATCCTCATCCTCATCCTAATCCACTTTCTCATCCTCATCATATTCTCATCCTCATCCTATCCTCATCCTCGTCCTCATGCTATCCTCATCCTCATTCTCGTCCTCATCCTATCCTCATCCTTATCCTCATCCTCATCCAATCCTCATTCTCGTCTCATCCCATCCTCTTCCTCATCCTCATCCTCATCCTCATCCTCATCCTATCCCCGTTGTCATCCTCTTGCAATCCTCATTCTCATTCTCGTCCTGATCCTATCCTCCTCCTCATCCTAATTCTCATCCTCAACCTATCCTCATCCTCATCCTCATCCTATCCTCATCCTCATCCTCATTCTTGCCCTCATCCTATCCTCATACTCATTCTCTTCCTCATCCTATCTTCATCCTCTCTCTCGTCCTCATCCTATCATCATCCTCTTCCTCAACCTCATCCTCGTCCTCATCCTATCCTCATCATCATCCCCATCCTCATCCTCATCCTAATCCACTTCCTCATCCTCATCATATTCTCATCCTCATCCTATCCTCATGCTCGTCCTCATCCTTACCTCATCCTCATTCTCGTCCTCATCCTATCCTCTTCCTCATCCTCATCCTCATCCTCATCCTATCCTCATCCTCTTCCTATGCTCGTCCTCTCTCTCGTCCCCATCCTATCATCATCCTCTTCCTCATCCTCATCCTTGTCCTCATCCTATCCTCATCATCATCCCCATCCTCATCCTCATCATATTCTCATCCTCATCCTAGTCTCATCCTCGTCCTCATGCAAACCTCATCCTCATTCCCGTCCTCATCCTATCCTTATCCTCTTCTTCATTCTATCCTCATACTCAATCTCATCCTCATCTTATCCTCATCCTGATCCTCATCCTATCCTCATCCTCATCCTCATCCTCATCCACATCCTCATCCTATCCTCATCCTCATCCTCATCCTCATCCTAATCCTATCCTCATCCTCATCCTCATCCTCATCCTCATCCTCATCCTATCCTCATCCTCA
>NC_032026.1:9606874-9607387 GCF_001865875.1 Lupinus angustifolius | reverse complement strand
ATCCCGATCCTATCCTCATCCTCATCCTCATCCTCATCCTCATCCTCATCCTCATCCTCATCCTCATCCTTATCCTATCCTCATGCTCATCCTCATTCTATCCTCTTCCTTATCCTCATCCACTTCCTCATCCTCGTCCTCATCCTATCCTCATCCTCATCCTCATGCACATCCTATTCTCATCCTCATTCTCATCCTCATCCTCATCCTCCTCCTCATCCTATCCCCATCCTCATTCCCGTCCTCATCTTATCCTCATCCTATCCTCATCCTCATCCTCATTGTACTCCTCATCCTATACCCGTCCTAATCCTCATTCTCATCCTCGTCCTCATCCTCATCCTCCTCCTTATCCTCATCCTATACCCGTCCTAATCCTCATTCTCATTCTCGTCCTCATCCTCATCCTCCTTATCCTCATCCTCTTCCTCATCCCGATCCTATCCTCATCCTCATCCTCATCCTCATCCTCATCCTCATCCTCATCCTCATCCTCATCCTCATCCTCATCCT
>NC_032026.1:9606531-9606774 GCF_001865875.1 Lupinus angustifolius | reverse complement strand
TCTCGTCCTCATCCTATCCTCATTCTGATTCTCGTCCTCATCCTATCCTCTTCCTCATCCTTATCCTTATCCTCCTCATCCTATCCTAGTCCTCATCCTATCCTCATCCTCATTCTCGTCATCATTCTCATTCTCGTCCTCGTCCTATCCTCATCCCATCCTCATCCTCATCCTCATCCTCATCCTCATCCTCATCCTCATCCTCATCCTCATCTTATTCCACATTCTCATCCTCATGCTATC
>NC_032026.1:9590101-9606431 GCF_001865875.1 Lupinus angustifolius | reverse complement strand
TTTATTACTAATTAGAGAACCTCGTCTCTTTTTCACTCCTTCATTTCATTACTCTACTTTTCTTCAACCATTTTTCTCTCTTCTTGGTTTATATCATTCTTCCATTTCAAAATTTCTTATTTTAAAATGATTTTATGCATGTAAATTTATTCATTGATTTTTTCTTTGAATATGTTGTATTAAAATCTTTTTTTGTTTATTTTATAGATATGTTATTATTGTTAGATAACTAGAGGAGTGAGATGTCTCTAATGACAAGGACATCAATGATAGTTCTATTTGATCTAGTGTCTCTTATTGTTTGTTCACCCTTGAAGCATCATTGCAGGTTAGTTTTTCTATATCTCTTTGTTGTTTCTTTATTTGTTTATAGAATTTTCTATTCAAAATAATTATTATTGTAATGTTGAAAATGACATGAACAATGACGAGATCGTAAAGAGGAAGAAAAAAGTAAATAATCTCTGACACTTTGGTATTTTCATCATTTCTCCTTAATTTTCTAAAAAAATTGTTAAAATGTCATTTTGCTACCTAATCTTGAGCAAAAGTAGCATAATATTGATTCTATGTTTTTTATTTTTGTTTTACATTGTGGTTCATCTATTTTGTTGTACAACATGAATTATGTTACTTATGTTATGATTCATTCTTTCATTCTTTATCACACAATCTTTCATTTTTCATTACACAAATAGATAAATATAATGAAAACTCAGGTTATTATTCATCAAATTTCACCCCCATTCACCAATAGGAATGTGGCTTCCTATTTGTTCTCTCACTTTCTTATTCATTCATTATATTTCATTCCATAATTTAATCTTACGTTTGTCATTTGTCGTCTTGTAGTAATATTGATAATAATTTGATTGATTATGAACTTAAATGCTATGATTATATTTAACTTAATATTTGAAATAATTTTGATAATAATTGTGTAACAATATATTGATATTAATGTAATATTTATGAGCAAAATTTGATTTCATTCATTGTAATTTAAATATGAATAAATGGACAATAAATTAATTTAATTCTAAGAAATTTGCAAGTGAGAATTAATGCATCATTGAAGATTTGGAACAAATAAAAAAATAATTAGGATCATTTAATGTGGTTTTACATTCGTTCATCCCCTTTCTTATTCATTCATTGTGTTTCATTACATAATTTAATGATAATAATTCAATTGATTATGAACTTGAATGATATTGTTATCTTTTAGTTAAAATGATTATATTTCAGTTAATATTTGAAATAAATTTGATAATAATTGTGTAACGATATTGAGCATATTCATGAGCAAAATTTAATTTAATTCATTGCAATTTAAATGTGAATAAATGGATAATAACTCAATTTGATTCTAAAAAAATTATTAGTGAGGATTAATGCATCATTTAAAATTTGTAACAAAAATAATAATAATTATGATCATTTTGTATTCAACAATAGGAATGTGACTTTACATTTGTTCATTCCCTTCCTTATTCATTTACTGTGTTTTATCCCATAATTTAATCTTATGCTTTCCATTTGTCTTCTTATTGTAATAATAATAATAATTTGATATGATTATATTTCGGTTAAAATTTTGTTAATAATTGTGTAATGATACATGATTATTAAGGTAATATTTATTAGCAAAATTCGATTTCATTCATTGCAATTTAAATGTGAATAAATGCACAATAACTCAATTTGATTCTAAGAAAGTTGCAAGTGATAATTAATATATGAGTTAAGATTTGGAACAAAGAAAAAATAATTGAGATCGTTTTGTTTATTTTTCTCACTTAACTCTGTAAATGTGTTCACCTACATATTTAACTATGCAAATGTCTTGGTAACATGTGCACTCTTTTATTCTATAATTTTATCTTATGTTTTTCGTTTGTTGTCTTATAATTGATAATAATTTTAATTGATTAAAGACTTAAATGCTATGATTATATTTCAGTTAAAACTTAAAATAATTTTGATAATAATTGTGTAATGATAGGTCAACATTAATGTCATATTTATGAGCATAATCTAATTTCATTGATTCTTCTTAACTCCTTTGTCCTCATTCTTATCAGTTGCATCTCAAACTGCCGAAAGTCTCTCATCTTATTCATTCTTCTTATAAATGAGGATTAATGTATCATTTAAAATTTGTAACAAAAAAAATAATATTTAGGATCATTTTGTATTGAACAATAGGAATGTGACTTTACATTTGTTCATTCCATTCCTTATTCATTCACTGTGGTTTATCCCATAATTTAATCTTATGTTTTCCATTTGTCTTCTTATTGTAATAATAATAATAATTTGATATGATTATCTTTCCGTTAAAATTTGAAATAATTTTGTTAATAATTATGTGATGATACATGATTATTAAGGTAATATTAATTAGCAAAATTCGATTTCATTCATTGCAATTTAAATGTGAATAAATTCACAATAACTCAATTTGATTCTAAGAAAGTTGCAAGTGATGATTAATATAGAGTTAAGATTTGGAACAAAGAAAAAATAATTGAGATCGTTTTGTATATTTTTCTCACTTAACTATGTAAATATGTTCACCTACATTTTTAACTATGCAAATGCACCGGTAACATGTGCACTCTTTTATTCTATAATTTAATCTTATGTTTTTCATTTGTTGTCTTATAATTGATAATAATTTGAATTGATTAAAAACTTAAATGCTATGATTATATTTCAGTTAAAACTTAAAATAATTTTGATAATAATTGTGTAATGATAGGTCAACATTAATGTCATATTTATGAGCATAATCTAATTTCATTGATTCTTCTTAACTCCTCTGTCCTCATGCTTATCAGTTGCATCTAAAATTGCGGAAAGTCTCTCACCTCATTCATTCTTCTTAAACATAAGATTTAATATATATATATATATATAGCTATGAACCATACATGATTGATTATAAGGCCAGATTTACTATTCTCACAATTTTAATATAAGAATTGTTCTCATTAAGTAGCTCCATATATATATATATATATAAAATCTTAAATAAAATACAAATATAGGAGTTACATTTTTAAGAAACAAATATATTAAATAAGATACAACTATATTATAACTGTTTTATAACTTACAATTGATTGAGAGAGGAAATATATTTTCATAACTTATAATTGGTTGAGAGAGAAAATATATTTTTAAAATAAACGAATCAATATAAAATTAAATGACAAATAAAAATATTCTTTAAAGTGCATTTTTTATTGACATGTGTTTATTTTGTAAATTTGTTCTTATTATATAGACCAGTTCTCATTTTCATTAATTTTTTTGTTTATTTTTCATAGATTTATTTATTTTGTTGTTATACAAAAATAAATAACAAACTAATTTATAGCAAACCCTTTTTGGGAATCCAAAATACATGAAATATTTAAATATAGACAATTTAATACATTTGATTTATTTTATTATGTTTCTTACATTTGTTATTAACATTGCAGATATAACAATATTAGATTATATATTTTAATACTTTGTAACAATAATTATGAAACTCGTGATTTTTATGATCAAATGTTTATTTATATCATATGAGTTCATATTACTATGATAATAATAGTTTGTACTCAATTATATATTATCATGCCTTACTATATATTTGATCATTATGTTGCATAATTTGTCAATTTATGGACGATTAATATATTATTATGTCTTACTATGCGACAAAAGTTATGAAGACATTGTGTCGTTATATTAGAAAACATATCCAATGAAATTAATTCACAATTTTTGTATTTCTATATATTTCGCTTTATTTTATCAAATTATTACACAATATTACTAATATACATTTAATAATATTCATACTTATGTGCTTCTAAATATTCGTCAAAATCAATGTCTCATGAGAATGCTCGAGTAATATGTGATTGTTTAATCATATGAATGCACAGGTAAGATAAATGTTCTTAACCATGTGAGTACACAGGTAACATGTGTGTTTCTTAATCATTAGAATGTATATTTAACATGTATGTTCTTAATCACACGAATTCACGAGTAACATGTGTGCTCTTAACCATATGAATGCACAAGTAACATATTTTTCTTAACCATATGAATGAATGCACGAATAACATGTGTGTTCTTAACTATTAGAATGCATGAGTAACATGTGTGTTATTAACCATTAGAATGCACGGGTAATATGTGTTATTAATCAAACGAATACACGAATAACATATGTGTTATTAAACATACGAATACACGGATAACATGTTTGTTCTAAACCATGTGCCAAAAAATTATTGCCCCGTGCAAATGCACGTGTAACTTACTAGTTTAATGAAAATGATACTAGCTGTTGTGTTTGCATTCGAAAAGTTTAGGTCCTACCTAGTAGGTTCTAAAGTTATAGTTCATACTGATCACTCAGCCTTGAGATACTTGATGAGTAAGAAAGAAGTCAAGCCACGTCTCATCCGATGGATTCTCCTTGTGCAAGAATTTGATCTGGAGATTGTTGATAGAAAGGGAACATATAATCTAGTTGCAGATAACTTATCTCGGCTTGAACATCCAAGTGGAGAGGAGGAGGACATACCTATTGATGATTCCTTTCCTGATGAGCAACTCCTCCTCCTCGACACTATAGAGGCACCTTGGTGTGCTGACTTTGTAAACTATTTGGTCAGCAAAATTCTTCAACCTAAAATGACACCGCAATAGAAAAAGAAATTATTCTCATATCTGAAGAAGTATATCTGGGATGATCCTTATCTCTATCGACTATGTGTTGATGGTATTTACAGAAGATTTGTTCCAGAAGAAGAAGTGTCAAAGATCCTGAGTTGTTGCCAGTCTGCCTCTTATGGAGGCCATGCCAGTACTTCAAAAACAGTAGCAAAGGTATTTCAATGTGGTTTCTTTTTGCCACACATATTCAGAGATGCAAGGAATTTTGTTCTCACATGTGATTCTTGCCAAAGGGTGGAGAACATATCAAAAAGGTATGAAATTCCAATGAACCCCATCCTTGAGGTGGAAATATTTGATGTATGGGGAGTTGACTATATGGGACCTTTTCCTACTTCAAACAAAAACAAATATATCTTGGTGGTAGTCGATTATGTTTCTAAGTGGATGAAGACAATTTCATCTCCACACAATGGTGCTAAAATAGTCATCAAACTGTTTACCAAGATCATATTTCTAAGGTTTGGGGTCCCGAGGCTGGTTATTAGTGATGGAGGCTCACACTTCATTGAAAGACATTTTGAAAACCTCTTGAAGAAGTATGGTGTTTCTAATTGAGTTGGTACCCCTTACCACCATCAAACAAGTGGTCAAGTGGAAGTATCAAATCGTGAGATTAAGAGCATATTAGAGAAGACAGTGTCTAGGAGTAGGAAATATTGGTCCTCAAAGCTTGATGATGCTTTATGGGCTTACCGTACTGCATATAAAACACCTATTGGTATGTCACCATTCAGGTTGATTTATGGTAAGCCTTGCCACCTTCCAGTGGAACTAGAGCGTAAGGCATATTGGGCAGTCAAATTGCTAAACTTTGATGTGAAAGTTGCTGGAGAAAAGAGGAAATTCCAACTGCAAGAGTTGGAAGAACTGCGGTCAGATGCTTATGAGAATGCTCGTACTTACAAAGAAAGAACAAAAAGATGGCATGACAAACACATACTTCACAGAGAATTCCAAGTAGGGGAACTAGCTCTCTTATTCATGAGTACTAATTATTTTATATGTATTGATTATTATAAAAATATAAATATAGATTGAAATTTAAAAATCCGTGGGGTACCCGCAAATACCAGCTACTCGTGCGGGTATCTGTAAATAGTGTGAGTATGAGTACGATAAAGCACTACTTATACTTGTTCCGCCTCGTTACCATCCCTAATTTGAATTTAGTGTATTTGGAAATTGATTACTCTATATAATACTGATTGTGGTTGGTCAAAAAAATATTTAATTATGTTTTAATAATTTTTTCCCTTATTATAAATAATATATGAATTAACATACAAAATGTAATCTTATATTTAATTAATTTTGAAGTCTATTATTTATGACTAATCTTGTAGACAATTCTCACTCAAAACATATTGTGGACCAAAACAAAGAAACACAACAAATTGATTTTCGCTTGTTCAGCAGGCTCAAATTTATGAAAGAATGTAATTGAGCACCAGGTGTTATGTTAGAAGTCTTGAAGTACATTTATTTAGTTTAATTTGGTTAAGAGAAATAAGTTTATGAAAATGACTTGGGAATGTACCAACAAGTGGTGGATTTACTTATTGAATATGAAATTAAATAACTAATAGACCTAATTTTACCTGCTTACCCTCATGATTAAAATCAAGCCCCAAAAAATATTAATCACATTGATTTGTTAATATATATAGTGTAAGTGTTTTTTACACTGTCAGTAAATCATCAAACATTGATTTGTTAATCACATATAAAAGTAATAGAAATCAATGATGAATGATATGCTGACAATGTAAAAAACTTTACACCGTAAGTGAACATATTTTAAACTCATAATAGAATTATTAGTTGTGGTACTGAGAGTTGACCCTAACTGCAACTTGGTCTATGCTATTTTATAGATGCAAAGATGTCAACTAACTACCAGAAACCAGACAGCGGGAATTTGGAACAACAAAGGCGCCGCTGGTTGTAAGCTCCTCTGTCTTAAGGAAACAAAAACCAGCTATTTCCATGGTTTTTCTTTCAAATACTACTTTGATCACTTTTAAAATCAGAAATGAGATTGACCATTCTCCCTGTGTGCACTATATATATACTACCAAAAACCAACCCATATCTACACAGAAAGAAAAAATAGAAATACATACTTGTGTCTTTGTGTGAGTGAATACTAAGAAAAAAAGTCAATCAAGGCAAAGAAAATGGTTTCAAACACTGCTGGAAAGGTCATACGTTGCAAAGGTATTGTAAAATTATACATCTTTGTATAGGTTCTATTCACTTGATTCATTGTTCCTCCTTTTCTTGTTATTGACTAAAATTGAGTAATCGTTTTGCTGCTGGGTTACACTAATTTTTCTACTTCCAACATTTTTTTTGTAATCATGTGTCTTCTACACTACTTTCTATGTATACTTGCTCCCGTAAAGCCATGCAAATCTTGTTAGAGATATAATAAGTGATTCATATGCCTTTACCTACCAAGTTAAACTTTTGGGAGGATTGGTTTAGGATATAGAGCATCTTGAGTTTGATGCTTACCGCCACCCACTATTATACCACTGCAGTTTAACTAAATAAAATTATATTGTATACAAAAATGGATGATTAGTTCAAGTGGTACATGCTTATTTTTATTAAACAAGACTCGAGTTCTAGTCTTGCGTACTGAGAAAATCCTAATTGGTAGAGGTAGCCCCACTATGCTGTGGATATTACAAGCTCGAATGAAATTACCTCATATGGAGGATACCAGGTTATTGACGGATGTAAGAAGGTCACAACTTAGCATCAATACTTCCTATTGACAAGTTGGTTTATCATTAATTATGCATTTCAGCTGCGGTGGCATGGGAAGCTGCTAAGCCACTGGTGATAGAGGAAGTGGAAGTATCTCCACCACAGGCAAATGAGGTTCGTGTCAAGATTTTATTCACCTCACTCTGCCATACTGATGTCTACTTTTGGGAAGCAAAGGTATTGAGTTGTTGTATTAGTATATGAAGTAATTCGATATTGCTAGTTTTCAAAACTATAATTGAACATGTGCTCATATTGTTACATTGAATATTTTACAGGGACAAACACCTTTATTTCCACGTATATTTGGTCATGAAGCAGGAGGGTATGCAACTATTTTCATATGAAAAAAACAAATACCTCATTTGTTAAGTTCTTTATTAATTGCACATATGATAAGTTTAATTTAGATGCATAAACTTTTACATTATCAATCAACATATAAACATTCAGAGTAGTTACTACAAAAGTCTGTCATTTTTAACAATGTTATATTGTATGATTGATTGATAGTGTATAAAATGTCTACATAAACAACACTTCACCATTAAATCCATATACATAGTAATTAAATCCATATGACACATCTAATAATTTCCACCTTATTTTTTTGTTGCTCTCAGAATTGTGGAAAGTGTTGGTGAGGGTGTAACAGATCTCAAGCCTGGTGATCATGTGCTACCGGTGTTCACAGGTGAGTGCAAGGAGTGTCAGCATTGCAAATCAGAGGAAAGTAACATGTGTGACCTCTTAAGGATTAATACTGACCGTGGTGTAATGCTCAATGATGGGAAGTCAAGGTTCTCAATTAATGGAAAACCAATATACCATTTTGTTGGAACATCCACTTTCAGTGAATACACTGTTGTTCATGTTGGCTGTCTTGCCAAAATTAACCCAGCTGCCCCACTTGATAAAGTGTGTATTTTAAGCTGTGGAATCTCAACAGGTTAGAATGAATTAAATTATGTCATTTTATCAGGTGGAAAACTTCTCTACCAAATAACAATCTTGATAAATTTCATATTGAAGGTCTTGGTGCTACATTGAATGTTGCAAAACCAACCAAAGGCTCATCAGTGGCTATATTTGGGTTAGGAGCTGTTGGCCTTGCAGTGAGTTTTCTCTTCTCGAATAAAGGAGGAAATTTTTGGTGTATCTATTACTCAAACAGTGATTTAAGTATTGTTTTTTGCTTACACCTTTTCTGCAGGCTGCTGAGGGAGCTAGACTTGCTGGAGCTTCCAGGATTATAGGGGTTGACTTGAATTCTACAAGATTTATTGAAGGTGAGCGAAGTTTTTAGACGTTCTAGTATACATTATTGATGATTTTTATAATTTTATCACTTCAAACACCTAAAATATTGTAACATTTACATACACTATATCCACCCACACTTATAAAATATGGTGTTGTCCCCTGTAGGTGTTCTACAATGTAAAAAAGGATTACTCATTTATAGATATAATAAATATAAGCACCATAATTTTCTTTCCGTCGAGGATCCTTATTAGTCAAAGATGCTAAATAATTCTGAAGTTCTAAACTACTTTTTTTATCTATGTACTTATCTTGTCTACAGCCAAGAAGTTTGGAGTTAATGAGTTTGTGAATCCAAAAGAACATGACAAGCCAGTTCAAGAGGTTTGTCACCTAATATTAAAGGACTATAGTCATGAAATTTATACATAAATCTTGGCACATGTTTTAATCTCTTTAATTCATTACAGGTGATTGTTGCAATGACTGGCGGGGGAGTTGACCGTAGTGTTGAATGTACGGGAAGTGTTAATGCAATGATATCTGCATTTGAATGCGTGCATGATGTAACTTTCCTCAACCTTCTTTTCTACTCACTTGATTTTCCATGATCATTTTCCTAACTATGTATTACATTAAAGCATGTTTTCAATTCTTATGTCTTGCACTCCAACTTTGACTTACTCTGTATAAACTTGTAGGGATGGGGTGTGGCTGTACTTGTTGGTGTGCCAAATAAAGACGATTCATTCAAAACGCATCCCATCAATTTATTAAATGAAAGGACTCTCAAGGGTACTTTCTTTGGAAATTATAAACCACGTTCCGACCTTCCATCAGTGGTAGAAATGTACATGAACAAGGTTAGTAAATTTCATCATTCATGAGAATAGAGTTTATATTTGCAAGTAGTGACCCACTTATGTTTTATATGCAATATCCACACATTAGTTGAGTCATCTTCATCATGATAATATGATAGTTGTTACCTAATTAGTGTAATTAATTTCAAATTTTATCAGAGATAATGATCTTAAACAAGACTCTTTCATCAGTCAAAATATGTTGGAAATTCATTTAGAAACTTCATTTCTTACTTTCTGGCTTATTTGATGTCAAAGGGAGAGACTAATGATCACTAAACATCAATATTACCATTCGTCCAGGTCACCCTCTGATAACAACATTTCCTCCATAGAAATTATTGTGTATTCTAAGAGAAGTATTCTGCTTTAACAATAAAAGTGAATCTTGGATTTTTATAATCATATTTCACCTATTGAATAGAAAACAAAATACTTTTTGGCTGTCATAAAATTCTTGAGTAATATTCTGATAACAATGTTTAAGAACTTTTATTTTCTCACTGCTCAATCATTTTGAAAACTTTATTGATTTTGACTTATTTCAAATATGACAGGAACTTGAATTGGAGAAATTCATCACCCACAGAGTACCTTTCTCAGAAATCAACAAAGCCTTTGAATACATGCTTAAAGGGGAGGGTCTGCGCTGTATTATCCACATGACTGAATAGGATTTCTTATATCAGCATTGAGAGAGAAAAAGTTTTACCTGAGCATATATGTAGTTGATTTTCCTCTAAGTTTCATTGGCAAGTTATTGTATCTCTTCTGAACTACATGTGTTTGTACATGACAAAATAAGATGCTCACGTTCTATTATGTTTGCATATAAATATATATATATACTTATTGGTTGGGTGTGATTGAAGTTTAAAATCCTTGTGTTGGGAATGTCTACTCTAAATCTTATAAAATCATATTATGTTATGTAATTAGAGTAATAGTGCTTTCTTATGTTAATATATTAGTGACATCAGTTTGAGATTTATCTTTAACATAATAGAAATGTTGAGAAAAGTGGACCAAATATATAACTTTAAAGGTCTGTAAACTGTAAAATCTAGAAACATCCAATAATATATGGTTAAAGCTTCTTCCAGTGGCCATTACACTGTAAAAATTGTGACCATTTTCCGGTTGTTAAAACAAGAACTTTCTATATATATATATATATGCTAAATTGTGAATGCGCAGATTCACATTCGCTACATTGATAGAACAAATTATATTGGTGTAAGTCTCCCTATGACAATTTTTTGCAATATATATGACTAGTCCTCCAAGTCAAAATAATAAAGTAAAATATTTATTCATCAAATGTAAACAAGGCAGACCTAATAATAATATCTAAAGGGAAAGAAGGAAACCATAAACTCTGCTTCTTGACTTTATTGCCTCAAGTTACTGTACACATTATCTTAAATTGCGGTTATAGTTATGGTTACTGTGATTATGGTTGTTATGGATGTTGCAATGTGGATTGCAGCTATAATAGTGTGAATCATTTTGCGATTAAAAAATATTTATGAATTCAATGCGTTGTGCTACAACCTAATTCAACTGTATCATTATGATTCGATGTTTCGATGTCACATCACAATTGTATTGTGATGCGGTTGCAACAATCACCACGACCACAATTTGAATAATTGTATACACATTTAACTCTCTCCTCTCTTTTCACACCTCTCCCCTCAACTTTCTGAAGATAACCATTACACCGAGAGTCAACAAACAACACCTTATGCACTACAATGGCTACTATGATCTTCTTTCTATTCCTCCTCTTTCTACTACACCCTCAACCACATACATGCCTTTGTGAATGGAGATACAACTCTGATCAAGAAAACTTGCAAGAACACCAAGTACAACAATGTCTACTTCTCTTCCCTCAAATCAAATCCCAACAGCCTAAAAGCAGACCCTAAGGCTTTGTTTGTGAATTATTGGGGAATGGGAAGGAGATTGGTCAAAGGTATAGGAGGGGGCATAGTAAGTTAATTATAATGTTTGAATATCTTTTTATTTTTCCTTTTAAAATGTAATTAATAATGAGAAGTGAACAATAATATATAATTATATAATTTTACTAAAAGTATTTATGTATTTTTACATTTTGTCTACGGAAAAACCTCAAATTGAGGGAACTGTAAAAGTATATACATGAAGGATTTTAGAGGATTTGAGAAACTTCCATAACCTTCATCCAACTCCCAAACAAGAAGAAGACTTTCTAAAATCATCTCTCCCCTTCACCCTTCTCTTCAAAATACACTCCCAAATAAAGCATGAAAGTTTAGCAGCGATCATTGCTGGAATTGGAATGGCCAATGCCACCTCCACTTCTTCCTACTTATCTTGAAAGACCCAAATGCTTATCTGCACATAATTGCAGCCAAATATATCCCAAATGCTTGTCACAACTGATTCAAAAGTACGGTATCCTGGTTTGGTCTATCCTCCCGAGACAGCTCATAGAGAAAATGGTTTGCACCATATATGTGATGTGGCTATGGATATTATTGATCATCTCATTAACCTCAATTCTTAGCTGCATGCATTTTGCATACAATTTTTGTTGGAACTTGTTTTTGTTAGAAGTTGATCTTTTGGAAGCAATTAGTTGAAATTTTTGGGTGTTAAATGTAAAAACTCTCAAGTCTCACATAGAAGAATTTTGAAGAAAAACATTCTCGAGTCCCACATAGGATAGATGGGGAACTTGGAAAAAATATCATGTTATAAATAGAAGTCTCTTCCTCTTCATATTTTCTTGTCCCAAGTTGAGTATGTTTTTACTCAGCTTTTTCTTTCTCCCTCATACTTTTCATCGATGCATTTTCGACAAACTTATCTCCATTTTCTTTCTGTGGCACTAAGAATTGGCACAAACAACCAAATTGTGGGAATTTTGAGAACTGACACTAGTAATCAAATTGTGGGAAATTTTTTGACAAGGGTAGCTATATTGTCAGTATTTCGAAAATTGGCATGAGTAGCCATATTGTGGATATTTCGAGAATTGACACTAGAAGCCTTATTGTGATGGGTGTATTCGAGATTGATTCTTACAATGTCGTAAGAATTCGATAATAAAGATCTAGGCTGTTTTATCCTAGGGACAACGTGGTTGATACTCTACTTGCACATTTTGGGAAGTGCCACAAAACGTCTTAAAGAGAGTGACCTAGTCGTGACTCAGCCAATAATTATTATTTCGTGGCATTTAGAATTGTTGCAAGCTATAGTAACAACAATTTTAAGACGCTTCAACTACAATGACATTCGTAGATAACTTTACTAGACCGAACAACTTTGACATTACCAAACCATTTCAGTTTGATGGGACTAACTTCAAATGCTGGCAACATAAGATGGAAAATTTTCTCACTATGAGAAAAGTTGTACACGCTCTGAAAACTGATGTCCAATGATGCCGAAAAAAGCTGAAAAAAATGAAAGAGATAAACTAGCTATTGATATAACTCCTTGGAATGAAAATGATTACCTACGTAAGAAATTTATTCTGAAATGGTTGTCAGATGATCTCTATGATTACTACAACCCATACAAGTATGTCAAATTAATTTGGTATGCACTTGAAAAGAAATATGATACTGAGAAAGCTGAGACTAAAAAGTATGTTGTTAGTCACTACCTCAAGTATTAGATAACTGATGATAAATCAGTAGAGTCTCAGTCCAATAAGATACAAAGAATTTCTCAGGAAAACATTTATGAATGTATGCCCCTAGAGAATTAAACTCGCAAGTAGAGCCTACGAATGTGTATTCATTGGGTATGTTGTAAACAACAAGACATATAGGTTTTATGACCTTAACGCAAAAGTGATCGTGAGTCTAACAATGTTGACTTCAACGAAAATAAATTCCTTTTTAAATTAAGGAAAAGTGGGGGCATTTCAACTAGTCACATACATATGATTAGAGATAATGATAAAACTAAAGGGTTGGAAATAGAAAGGATAATGAGGTACCTTAAGAAAACAATAAACCCTATATTACATTACTGAATGTTTCCAACTGTCCTAGAAGAATTCAACAATGTTGATTGGAACATTCTTTCAGATGATTCTAAAGCAACCAATGGCTACATATTTAGCATACCTGGTGGAGTTATTACTATTCTTTTTTGTATTACTTTTATTGGTTAGGTAATAATGATTGAAAATAAATGATAGAAGATACAATAAAAGGGTAAAAAAACTCTTACATTATCAGTACAAAAAACTCTTACATTATCAATATAAAAAACAAACTCTTACATTATTAATACAAACTCTTAGATGTGTATTTTGAGTCACTTTCCCCCAAATAATCACTTTTACAAATTATTTTCCAAAAACTTAAACGTATTACACGTGTCGTCAAGCTGGTGGAGTATTCTCTTCAAATTATAAAAAGAGAAAAACATATATCACTCTTTTGTTTTCAATCATCATTATCTGACAAACAAATATAAATAAATGATAGATTATATATTTCATATGTGTGAATTTTTACATTTTTGGTGCATATATATTACAAAATGGGTTATTGGAAGGAAAATGATACTATCAAATAAATATATTTATTCATTTAAGAGACCAATTTAATTTTGAGGAATGCTATCATTATTCTTATTGTGACAAAGACGATACAATTATGGAACATCTATAATTTAATGAAAATGATACTAGCTTTATTATATTTGAATTGGTTACATATTGTATTATTATTTTTTTGTAAAGATAGCAATATACATTAGGATGCTTTTGGTGTCAGGGTTTTTCATAACAAAAAATAATAATACAATATGTGAGAGAGTTTATAAAGATAGCAATATACATTAATGAACATCTATATAACAAAAAAAAACTCTCTCACATACACGTGTCATCACCTTCTTGAATTGTCACATGTCACACTCACAACAAAAGTTTTCTCACTCAAAGAATTCTACCACCTCCGATACACCCTACCACACCATAACATTTGTTATTATCTCTCGATACATCTTTTTATCATTTATTCTTCTTCTTTCTTCCATATTTTTTCTCTCTCATTTTATTACTAATCATAGAACCTCATCTCTCTTTCACTCCTTCATTTTATTACTCTACTTTTCTTCAACCAATTTTCTCTCTTCTTGGTTTATATCATTCTTTCATTTCAAAATTTCTTATTTTAGAATGATTTTATGCATGTAGATCTATTCATTGATTTTTTTCTTTGAAGATGTTGTATTAAAATCTTTTTTTGTTTATTTTATAGATATGTTATTATTGTTAGATAACTAGAGGAGTGAGATGTCTCTAATGACAAGGACATCAATGATAGTTCTATTTGATCTAGTGTCTCTTATTGTTTGTTCACCCTTGAAGCATCATTGCAGGTTAGTTTTTCTATATCTCTTTGTTGTTTCTTTATTTGTTTATAGAATTTTCTATTCAAAATAATTATTATTGTAATGTTGAAAATGACATGAACAATGACGAGATCGTAAAGAGGAAGAAAAAAGTAAATAATCTCTGACACTTTGGTATTTTCATCATTTCTCCTTAATTTTCTAAGAAAATTGTTAAAATGCCATTTTGCTACCTAATCTTGAGCAAAAGTAGCATAATATTGATTCTATGTTTTTTTATTTTTGTTTTACATTGTGGTTCATCTATTTTATTGTACAACGAGAATTATGTTACTTATGTAATGATTCATTCTTTCATTATTCATCACACAATCTTTCATTCTTCATTACACAAATAGATAAATATAATGAAAACTCAGGTTATAATTCATCAAATTTCACTCTCATTCACCAATAGGTATGTGGCTTCCTATTTGTTCTCTCACTTTCTTATTCATTCATTATATTTCATTCCATAATTTAATCTTACGTTTGTCATTTGTCGTCTTGTAGTAATATTGATAATAATTTGATTGATTATGAACTTAAATGCTATGATTATATTTAACTTAATATTTGAAATAATTTTGATAATAATTGTGTAACAATATATTGATATTAATGTAATATTTATGAGCAAAATTTGATTTCATTCATTGTAATTTAAATATGAATAAATGGACAATAAATTAATTTGATTCTAAGAAATTTGCAAGTGAGAATTAATGCATCATTTAAGATTTGGAACAAATAAAAAAATAATTAGGATCACTTTGTGTTGAACAATAGGAATGTGGTTTTACATCTCTTCATTCCCTTTCTTATTCATTCATTGTGTTTCATTACATAATTCAATTGATTGTTTACATTCGTTCATCCCCTTTCTTATTCATTCATTGTGTTTCATTACATAATTTAATGATAATAATTCAATTGATTATGAACTTGAATGATATTGTTATCTTTTAGTTAAAATGATTATATTTCAGTTAATATTCAAAATAATTTTGATAATAATTATGTAACGATATTGAGCATTAATGTAATATTTATGAGCAAAAATTGATTTCATTCATTGCAATTTAAATGTGAATAAATGGATAATAACTCAATTTGATTCTAAAAAATTTACAAGTGAGGATTAATACATCATTTAAATTTTATAACAAAAATAATAATAATTAGGATCATTTTGTATTGAACAATATGACTGTGACTTTACATTTGTTAATTCCCTTCCTTATTCATTCACTGTATTTTATCCC
>NC_032026.1:9574139-9590001 GCF_001865875.1 Lupinus angustifolius | reverse complement strand
CATGATTATTAAGGTAATATTTATTAGCAAAATTCGATTTCATTCATTGCAATTTAAATGTGAATAAATGCACAATAACTCAATTTGATTCTAAGAAAGTTGCAAGTGATGATTAATATATGAGTTAATATTCGGAACAAAGAAAAAATAATTGAGATCGTTTTGTTTATTTTTCTCACTTAACTCTGTAAATGTGTTCACCTACATATTTAACTATGCAAATGTCTTGGTAACATGTGCACTCTTTTATTCTATAATTTTATCTTATGTTTTTCGTTTGTTGTCTTATAATTGATAATAATTTTAATTGATTAAAGACTTAAATGTATTATTATATTTCAGTTAAAACTTAAAATAATTTTGATAATAATTGTGTAATGATAGGTCAACATTAATGTTGTATTTACGAGCATAATCTGATTTCATTGATTATTCTTAACTCCTCTGTCTTCATTCTTATCAGTTGCATCTCAAATTGCCGAAAGTCTCTCATCTCATTCATTTTTCTTAAACATAAGATTTAATATATATATATATAGAGAGAGCTACAAACCATTCATGATTGGTTATAATGCCAAATTTATCACAATTTTAATGTGAGAATTGTTATTATTGAGTAGCTCATTATATATATAAAATCTTAAATAAAATACACATATATGAGTTACATTTTTAAGGAACAAATATATTAAATAAAATACAAATATATTATAACTATTTTATAACTTACAATTGATTGAAAGAGGAAATATATTTTCATAACTTATAATTGGTTGAGAGAGAAAAAATATTTTCAAAATAAGCGAATCAATATAAAATTAAATGACAAATAAAAATATTCTTTAAAGTGCATTTTTTACTGACGTGTGTTTATTTTGTAGATTTGTTCTTATTTTATAGACCGGTTCTCATTTTCATTAATTTTTGTTTGTTTATTTTTCATAGATTTATTTATTTTGTTGTTATAAAAAAAGAAATAATAAACTAATTTATAGCAAATCCTCTTTGGGAATCCAAAATACATGAATATTTAAATATAGACCATTGAATACACTTGATTTATTTTATTTTGTTTCTTACCTTTGTTATTAACATTGCAGATATAACAATATTAGTTTATATATTTTGATACTTTGTAACAATAATTATGAAACTCATGATTTTTATGATCAAATATTTATTTATATCATATGAGTCCATATTACTATGATAATAATAGTTTGTACTCAATTATATATTATCATGCCTTACTATATATTTGATCATTATGTTGCATAATTTGTCAATTTATGGATGATTAATATTTTATCATGTCTTACTATGCGACAAAAGTTATGAAGACATTCTGTCGTTACATTAGAAAACATATCCAATGAAATTAATTCACAATTTTTGTGTTTCTATATATTTCGCTTTATTTTATCAAATTATTACACAATATTACTAATATACATTTAATAATATTTATACTTATGTGCTTCTAAATATTCGTCAAAATCAATGTCTTATGAGAATGCTCGAGTAATATGTGATTGTTTAACCATATGAATGTACACGTAAGATGAATGTTCTTAACCGTGTGAATACACATGTAATATGTGTTTCTTAATCATTAGAATATACATTTAACATGTATGTTCTTAATCACACGAATGCACGAGTAAAATGTATGCTCTTAACCATATGAATGCACAAGTAACATATTTTTTCTTAACCATATGAATGAATGCACGAATAACATGTGTTCTAAACTATTAGAATGCACGAATAACATGTGTGTTATTAACCATTAGACTACACGAGAAAATGTATTATTAACCAAACGAATATATAAATATATGTGTTATTAAACATACAAATACACGAATAACATGTTTGTTCATAACCATGTGCCAAACAAACAATTATTGTCTCGATGCACGGGTAACTTATAGTTAAGAAGAATCAGAGATTTCGGAAGCCAATCTAAACATAGCCTTAAAACATTCCCTCTTAGGCGTCATATACACACTCCGATAGGATTTTTTCTTACCCAAAAGCGCTTTCTATGGCGCACTCTGCTTCCACTTCTACTTCTACTTCGATTCTTTTTCTGCTATAAAACGCAACTTTGAAATGGCTTACTGTTTCAAGCATCATCACCATTTGCTTCACCACTTTCACTCCGTTCTGAAAACGCTTCCATCACCACAACGTCGTTTTCGTAGAAATCACTTTTGCAATCTTCGTTCTTCACACGCGGTGAGTTTTTATTTACACACTCTATTCTTCTCTTATCTATTTACTCTCAGTATTTGTTTACGTTTATTGCATACTTGTTTGTTAGGGTTATTGTAGTAGCGCGTCTAGTATACTGACTTCAGATTCGCGTGAAATTGTTGCTGCTCCAAACACTGATCCTGCAAATGGCAGAGTCATGCTCATTGATGGCACTTCCGTTATTCATAGGTCTTACTACAAGCTTTTAGGTATGACGTTAAGTAATGCAATATTTTTCTTAAATTTCATATATACTCTCTTTTTTGTTGTTGTTGATTGGGTTTGATTACACAAGACATTGATATGATGATTTTGGAAAAAGATAGTATCATATCAATATATAAAATAATGTTTTGAAGTTTAAAAGTAAATATTAGTATAAAGTTATAAGATGTATGTACCCAAAAAAAGTATAGTTATAAGAGTGTGTTTGGTTGAAGAATTTAATTAAGCTTTTATTCAGTAAGTTTTCATGAAATAAGCTAAAAAGAGCTTATTTGCTTAAACTTCTCTGATAAACTTATTTAAATAAGCTAAAACATGGTGATCATAAATTATTTTTATTTTATTTTCAGAAGTTGTTCTCATAAGTCCAAATAAGCGCTTCCATACAGCCATCTTAAATTTAAAGAGATAAGTGATATTTTAGCAGTTAGACATAGAATGAGTCATTGTAAATATTTATCTAACTATTATGAGATTTCTATCTATAATGATATAAAATTTAAGAAGCAAGAGTAAATACTGTAAGATTTAGTTAGGAGTATCCAATGGTGTTCGAGAAGTGTCTGACAATATGAACATAGCAACTATGTTGAAGTGTACTTGCATTATAGGTTGTGTTGGATGTTCTATTGATTAGCAGGTACATAATCGCCACATCTTTTATGCTTTTTAACATTTTCCACTCAATGATTTAATGTTTTGAAACATGCATCTACTATCGGTTCTGAACAAGATAATTTTAATTATTTGGGTTTAGGTCTATAGTTAGCTGTTGATAAAAGCTGTTTTCCGCTTTTGATTGAGGAGCTTAACTGATTGTTGTTAATACTTTTTTGATGGTGTGATAGCAAAGTTGCACCATGGTCATCTAGCAAATGCAGATGGAAACGGAGATTGGGTTTTAACAATATTTACAGCTCTATCACTGGTAAGTCATGTCTTTATATGTACATGTTCAAGTTGTCATTTTAATTTGTAGAAGTAGAACTGATAAACTTTAATGAGGTGACTGGGCTTTATTTTCTTCACGGGTATTATTGAGTAGAATGAATAATTTATATGTTATATAAGTAAATATTCATCAATGCATGTCTAAAAATATAACCTCGGGCGTGCCTTTCTTTCATTTTTATGTTAGATTTAGATGTCAACAAACAAATATTACTCAATAACATGTGGGCCTTTGATAGGCTAAATAGGCTAAAACCTATTATTAAGAACGTGTATAAGAGAGGGAAAAGAGGTGTGTGGCTAAGGGATAGCAAAAGTACAGCTATGCCCTTAGACAGTTAAGTGTTAGTTAGGATTTCTTCCTATAAAGTACACACTAGAGGGGAGGGAAAGTTAGTTAGAAGGTGTAAACTAAACTGATTGTGGAATCAGTTGGGATAAGGTTCGAGGGAACCTTGTAGTCATTTGTATACTCTTCTTCTTCTCATTCTAATAAAATTTCATTTAGAACCCTATCAGAATCAAATTGATTCTGGGTAGGGGCATTTCTTTTTCAATTTGTCTTCAAGAATTCCTCATAATCACGATACCAGTGCTATCAGCCTTACAGTTCGGGACCATAAACATCCTTACAATATAAACCATTTGATGTCTGTTCTGTGAGCAATTGCTGAAGTACTATTACTAGTACTAGCAATTGCACATGCTTATTAAGAAGAGCTACTATTTAATTGTTTTGCATTATTGTACTTGCCTGAGATGAACCTCAGATTATATGAGCATTAAATTTAATTTACAATGTAGAAACTACAAACTTCGCGGTGTTCTTTTATGAGTCAAAAGAAAGGAGACAAATATTGCGGTTTTCCTGGAAATCCCGCAAATTGAGACATTTTTTTAGTACACAGGAGATCTTTCATTTTGCTTGATGTGTTACTTTTATCTTTTACATGTTCTTGGTTCTCTTTCTTCCAGATAATTGATGTTCTGGAACTTATCCCTTCCCATGTGGTGGTAAGTTTTGTCCTTCATTTACCTTGTCACATTTTTTTCCTCATACAACCTTCTTCCTTTTCTCATGTTCTTACAATCAGTTTGTCGCTGATATAGTTTGGTTCTTTTGTATGCAGGTGGTATTTGACCATGATGGTGAGTTATAAATTTCTGCCTCTATATTTGCTAGTATTTTTTCTTTCCACTCAGGTCCTCTATGATAATAAACATTTTAGCTTTTTTAATCACTGTCATTCTTCTTTTCAGCAGCCTTTTACTTTTTTCGGTGTGTATACTGACATCAATGATAAATTCTGAATTAGAGTTTCCTTGAAGCATTATGCTTCTTATTGACAAAATAGTTATAAGAATAAAGTTGATTGACTACAATGACAATAAAGATGCTGTGTGGCAGAACAAGGAGTGTAAGAATGGCAAAACAGACATATTGAATGGGTAAAAAGGGTGGACAATGCACGAGGCTCCCACTTAGTGGGTATAGGGAGGGTAAATGTACGCAGCCTTGCCCTCACAAGTGAAGACGTTGTTTCCAGCATTTGAACCCATTACCTCCAAGTCACAAGGCAGGCAAATTGGAAATGTGACCGTGAAGGAAATCCATTAAGGAAATTTATGAGTAAAAAATAAAGGACACCCATGTAACTTCAATAGTGTTTGTATGCTGTTTAAGTGACCCAGGTTTCCAACAAACTACATTGATATTGATAAAGTCTATGAGAACTCACTATAAAAAAATAAAAAATAGACAATGTGTCAAATTGGTTATACTAAATAAAAAATGTTTATCTTACACCCAAAAAAGAGTGTAAGGTGGAGGCAAGAGAGAGAGAGAAAGTGATAAGAAAAGTAGAAAGATATCGGGAGTGAGACGAGGTGTAAATGTGAGGTAAGATAAAATGTTTTAGAAAGATAAGGGCTGTAAGAAAATATTGTTCTCATAATATCAAGCTTATAGGCATCCCCCACTTGTAGTGGCCTTATGCTTTTTTACTTTCTTTATATGAAATATTTAAATATTATCAGTGGGGCATAAGGCTAAAAGATCCTCGTGTCATGTGTCTCACTAAAGCTTGAATTATAGACTTCTGCAATTGCTCTATTTCGGCTGGACTATGTCTGCAGTTCCTGCTGAAGTATTATGCATTTGTTTTACAAAACTAAGGGCCGTTTGAAGAGAAAGGAAATACAAGTAATTTGATGTCCAATTGTTAACTTGTAAGAATAATTTCCTTTAGTGAGGATAAAAAATGAAGAGAAAGGAAGCCTTTTCTGTTGGAAAGCTTACATAGACCAATAAGTACTATTAGTTGCGTGATTCCCCACTAAGCTCTTGCACCAATAATCAAGGATGCTGTGTTTAGATGAGTGATACCTGTCCATATTCAGGATTTGAAATTTTCATCGTTTAGTGTCTTTTTCTTCCTAGCAGCTAACTTGCACTTCTTAGGTTCTTTGGCTTGTAATGCCACACCTAGATGCATTTTTAATAAAGAAAACCTCTTCATTTCAGGAGTTCCTTTTGGTCCTACTTATAATTCATCAAAAGGAAGTTTTACTGCAAAAGGTATGTTCGGGGTATCAGTATTTTTGCGTGATAAAATTGGAATGTAAGATCGGAATATCAGAACTTTGATCCCATTTTTTTGCAATCATGTATGAGCAAGGGCAGATGGTTGTGTAATTCCATAAAAAATCTCTCATGTAAGTCTTTCAAAAAAATTAAATTAACAATGACTTTTGGCTTCCCCAATAAAGCGTTCTTTCACTTTGTTTCCATCCTCAAATAAAACTCCTTTAGCTCCTCCTTCCATTTCATATGTGTAATATTATATGTACCTTTAAGTTTTTGTAGTTCGTATACCTCTAGGTTAGTGCATTCAGATGAAGTACTTTGGTCATCTTAAGATTGGAGGAGGCAATCCCGAAAGATTATAAGATCGACATCATCACATAATTAGAGAGATCACAGTCAACTATTCTCTTTGGTTATATTCCTGGTTTTGTAGGATTCCTAGTTAATTCTGGGGATTGCTAATTTTTCTTTCCTTTTCAGTTTCCTGTTTGTTTATAGTGTACCTTCGGTTATCTAATAAATCAAGATATGAAATAATTTCTCCACTCTGATTACACTATAATAATGTGGTTTTGCCTGCCATCTCCTTTCATTCTGTTCATATATATATATATATGTATTTGAGTTTGGTCTTTTTGGTGGTTCTTCAATACAAATCAGGCTGGGGTAGTTAATTTTTTGTTTTCGGGTATTCTTAGGATAATGATAACAATTAACTAATTAATTAACCTTTATTCTTTGACCATGTTTTGTTACCTTTTTACCGTTACTGTTTTATAGTTTCTTAATATATACATCCTAATTTTATATTCACTTTATTTGAAGGCCAAAATTTCCGCCACAATCTATACCCCTCATATAAGAGCAATCGTCCTCCAACTCCTGATACCATTGTTCAGGGGCTTCAATATCTCAAAGCATCCATCAAGGCTATGTCCATAAAAGTCATTGAGGCAAGTATAAGTTACAGATTTATATTGCTTATTGATTTTAAGGGTGTATTGTAATTCATATAAATTCATTCAAAGTCAGGTTCCAGGTGTAGAAGCAGATGATGTGATTGGAACATTAGCCTTAAGGAGTGTTGATGCTGGGTACAAGGTGATCTTCCTAATGGTTTGGAAATATAGAAAATAGCCCGTACTCTCTTACTTCAAAGACCTTTTCTGTTTTTGAGAAAATACTTTTTCTTAACCGAATGAAAAGTCTACTGTTATAGTTTTAAGTATGCATTCATATAAGCTAATAAAACCATTACTTAAGACATATTACTTGTTATTTTGAATGTGAAATCATATAATGGCACAGACCATAAACTAAAGCTGCACACATTGTCAAAATGCTAAAATTGATGCTATTCCTCATCAAGATGAAAAAAATAATCATAATAATTGAAGCTTGAATATTTACCTTTTTCATAATTTATATTAAAAGGAGCTTCAATCTTTTATTTTCTTAAGTTACATTAAATTCATTTATGCCTAATAATAATTTCAATTCCATTAAGAGTGTTTTAAGTGTAAAACCACTGTCAGTCCCATTCGCATTTTTATATGGTAGTTAGTGTTTTATGTTATCCAGTTTAGTAACAATGTTATAATTTGGTTGTATTTCTTATTCCCTGTTTTTAGTTGAATAATTATTTGAATTATGAAATGTTACATTTTTCTGGGTTTTAAAGGAGATTGACTACATTGATTTAGAAGTATCAGTTTCATTCTAGTTAAATACTTAAATTGAACGAGGGTAGAAAGAAGAGTATTGATATGGTAGTATGAATAAGAAAGGTTAAAAAATTCACTTCAATTTATGTCTGTCAGTCAATTGGTGATATTTAAGTTTGTGTCAGTGTTTAGCTTGGAATTAGCATGCTAATTTCATAAAACTTGATTGAAACTTTTTTGTTTTCTTACCCTTCTTGGATGAGCATTTGCAAAAATATTGGTTATTTTTAAAAGAGAAGGGGAAGTTATAATGGGACTATTCTGCTTGAAACAATAAAATTCTAAGCAGCATATGCTTTTCATCATGGAATTGTTTTCAATGATATTACTAAGTCACTGATGATTGTTTTTATCTTGATGATAGGTCCGAGTAGTCTCCCCAGACAAAGATTTTTTTCAGATTCTATCTCCTTCATTACGTCTCCTTCGAATTGCTCCACGTGGTGATCAGTTAGTATCAAACATATTTTTGCTTTTATGTAGTGTGCTAGATAATGAACTGGTGCATTAGTTAATAGCAACTTATTTCTGACTCTAAAATAATTTTAAATCATGTACTGAAGGTTTTTATATTTTTCATGTGCACTTACCACTTTATCCTTAAAAACTCACATTAGCAAAGGAATAAAATTGAAAAGGAAAGAAGGCCATTTTACACTCCTTGTCCGTGCTTTCTTTTAGAGTGTGAATAATTATGATGTATTGGCATGTAAATATTATGTAACCATGTTGCTCTATCTCTTACTGCTATTATTGTGTTTATCACTTCTTTATTGCTGGATGAACTTTTTTCACAAATTAATAATACAAAACCTGTATTACATGGAGGATATGGTGGTGCTTGTGCTGCTAGATAACACTGAAAAAGATTATGAAATTAAATTAAATAAGTAAAAATAAAAACAAGTCACAACAAGGCTACTGCAGAAAGATTTTCAAAATTTAATAGATATCCTTATAATTTGTTTCATTGTTATTTGAAATTGCAAATTACAGTGGAGTTCTCTAATGTTTTTTTTACTTAATTTCTATTTTCTTTCAACAGGATGGTTTCATTTGGAGTTGAGGATTTTGAAAAGCGATTTGGAGGTCTGAAACCATCACAGTTTGTTGATATGATTGCACTTACTGGTGATAGAGCTGATAATATTCCAGGTTATTTTGTTCTCCTCTATGTCAACGCTGAAACATTATTTGCTGAAATATGAGTAAGGAGTTAGAACTTAGAACATGGTTACAGAGAGTCTATGTAGATTTCAAATTTGGGAATACACTTATGTGTCATCTTTGAAATCAATGGGTAATAAGACCTATGGCTGTGAAAATATTGGGATTATTATGTATTGTGAGAATGTGAGTCTTATGTCAGGAGTGTTAGTTCAAAATTCTAAATTTTCTATTATTTATTTTTTCAAATTTTCTAACCATTGCGCTTACCGCAATGTTTAAGCAACCTAACAAAGTTAAGTCAACATCGGAAAACTAAAATTGTTTTATCTTAATTAAATACGCCAATTCCCATTGAATTTCCTTATGTGGGTTGCTTAAACATTGCACTAAGGGCAATGGTTAGCAAAACTGTGTTTTTATTTATAAAAAAATGTACCATAGCTGTACATTCCTAGATTATTTGCATAAGAAGTAGTATTAGAAGTATAACATTGTAGACAAAATAAATCAGGACAATCACTTATCAAACATGTTAACTCGCCGAAGTAAGTTATCAATCAAGGTCTGGGTCAGAATAATCATTTCCTGCCTTTTTACATGCTTAACTAATGAATTGTCATCCCATAGAATAGAGATAAGAATGGAATCACTTATCTGTACCAAGCACGCTCTTAGGGGATGATAAGTTATATATGCCTCTGGAATTTTAAGAAGTATTTAATACTTTTAGTTCTTTATAACTGCAGGAGTTCACGGAATTGGAGATGTACATGCGGTGCAATTGATCAGTAAATTTGGTAAGTTTTTATGAACTTTCTCATTCTTTTTCCAACACATTTACATCAACATGTTATTTTTTTGTGTATTCTCATATAGTGTTGGAGATATTATTAATGTATGTTCTTGCATCTTGAAACGTCAACAATCACTCAGTACTGTGGTTTCTGGGTTCCCCAAACTCATCTACTAAGAAGAGTCTGTCAACCTAACCTAATGGGCTTTCTGCAAGCACTTTATTTGCTTATCCCCAAAGTGAGCATCAAAAGCCACTCGGAGTGGGAAAAATGGTTATAAACTCTGAAAGTTCAAAAACTTTTTTCTGTTGAATTAAATTTTTATTTATCCTTATATTTTTTGTTGCCTGATTCCAAGCTGCGTATAATAGTGGATAGCCAAATTGTGGGGGTAGTCAAATAGGACTCATTCAGATTAATCGAGCTTTCTTTGGATTCTTTTCCTTTTATTTTTTGTTATTGTCCAACTTGTTGGTTTTTAAAAAAATATATTTGAAATACTTTGATTTTTTGTAGTTTAGTTGATGGTGTGTTTTGTTATACTTATGACTTATGAGTCTATGCATATATGGTCGTAAGCCTTGCCTCTTCACATGCACAGGAACATTAGAGAGGTTATTGGATTGTGTTGATCAAGTTGCAGAGGATCGTATTAAAAAGGTATGCATGGTCAATGTTATGCTTTGTTGCAACTTTTGTTTGATGTCATGGTTACGTTGTTCTCGTTGGAACTTGGTATTGCTTGGTTCAATATGATTAGTATGGTTTCTTGATGCAATTAGCATCTGAATAATCCCTAGTGTGAATCCTTGGTATATATGATAGGTTTTTACCTGTTAAAAATTAATATATTCACATTCATAGTCTACAACAACATTGATATTGTGATTTCATTTGCCGTTTTCTTTGTAGGCGTTGATTGCAAATGCTGAGCAGGCTCTCCTCAGCAAAGAACTGGCAAGCATCCCAATCTCTGATATTCTTTCTTTTCTCTTTCTACATTTGTCTTTCTCAACATCTTTTTGTCCTACGATCTATAATTTGTTTGCTTACTTGGAGCTTTAAATTATGACAGGCATTGTTGCGCTGTGATCTTCCATTCTACATGGTACCATTCACTATAAAAGACATCTCATTTAATAAACCAGAGGTTTGTGGCATCAAAGGCAGTTCATATTTTCTATTTAAATTTTTCATATAGATTTTGCATGAGCTGTCCAACTATAGCACTGGGTAGTTAATAGCACGTGATCGTGCTGGCCGCTGGGATATGATAGGAGCGGTCGTTTGCGAATTGCGACTCCTACATGTGGCGGGATGGTGGATAGCCGTTGTGGCCTGTATGGGGTGAAATTGCAACCCTACATAGTTACTATTTTGAAGTGTCGATCCTTCACAGATTTCAACTTTACTTGAAACCTAATCAAGCATGTTTGGATTTGTCACCAATTACCATATTCTTATGCATTGTTATTAAATTCAATAATACATTAGTACTATAAATGTAGTGCACACTATTATGCTCAATATTGCACAGTTTGTGTTTTAACACTGTAAAAACTTGTCTACAGGATGATGGGAGCAAATTCAACAGCCTTTTAAATGCTATCGGTGATTTCGCCGAAGGGTTTTCAGCTGATCCTACCATCAGGAGAGCATTTCATTTGTGGAAGAAGTTGGATTCGAGATGAAAGTTCATTAAGTCACCACATCAGATTTTGTTCTAGAGAGGGGATTTTTTGAACACCATGAGGAGATTTAAGTGTATATTAGAGAGTATGAGTTTTTCTCATGTGGAAGTCAGAGCAATGCACTGCAATGAATACAACATATTTGGTTATGTTGACCAAATTTACTTCATTTGTTGTTAGTTTTAGTTAATTCACCTCATCAAGAATCTGTACATTTTGTTACATGAAAAGCATACAGTCAAAATAGGTGACAAGTAATTCAAAAGGAATATGGAGACAAATGGGAGGATAGGATAATGTAGTGACTGACACTTGTTCATGTTATATACTTTAAGTGTCTTTTCTTTAGAAAATATTTGATTGATGATTTCAAAATTTTAAATAATATTTAATTATTTCTTTATCAATTATACCATTTCTCTCATTGTGGAAAGAGGATAATTGTAGAGTAAAATAGATGATGGAATAACGAGGGTAACCGAAATTCAATTTCTAATAATAATTCTTAAATGTTTAGACAGTTTAATCAATGTATTAATTTAAGATTTATGAAAACTTTCCATGTAACAGTTTCTAATATTTATAAACCAAACTACTATTCTCGACCCACAAGATGGGTCACCATTACCACACACTCACGGAACACATTTACTGTTACATAAGGTGTGTCATTTAATATGTTATTGTTTATGGTTGATTAAAAAAAAATGAAGTTAAAATTTTAGTAATTAATTATTCGATTCTTGATTTCACTGGGCCCTTTTCAACTAATCAACTCAATCAAGTAGGATTAATTACCCCACATTGTGAATCAAAA
Source organism: Lupinus angustifolius (assembly GCF_001865875.1). Lineage (NCBI taxonomy): Eukaryota > Viridiplantae > Streptophyta > Magnoliopsida > Fabales > Fabaceae > Lupinus > Lupinus angustifolius. The sequence goes on along the minus strand of NC_032026.1, from coordinate 9,577,783 downwards.
AGTTTTGTAAAAGAAAACTATCTTATACTTTTTAATGCTTAATATTTTGATTATATGATATAAATAAAAACGTTACATCTCTTATAAATCCTTTTGCAAGCACTTTTAGTCATAACATGATAGGAGCTTAGTAATGCAATAGAAATTTAACAGAAACAATGCAGAATAATAAAGAATTATACTTCATTCATAGCTTTCATAGCAGCTGCAACTAGACTAAATACAGAAATTAGAGGATTCTTTAGGGTTTCCTAATAGATTTGGGCCAACAGTGTAGGCCCAGTGCAGTCTAAAAAAATTGAATTAAAATATTTACCTCCCTATTACATAATCAAACCCCCATTTGGGGTTTTGTTTAACTCTGGTGGGCCTAACTGAAATTGGGCTCCTATCATCACCCAACCCTTCAAGAGGCACCATGGCCTCATGGTGAGATATTTTCGTACCAGCTGGAGTGCAATGGTCCTCACTTGGGGAAAAGAAATATGCATTAATACTTAGTGGGGGACAACTGGATGCTTTTGAGGGTGGGATTAAAGTCTTCTCACTTCCCCAATTTTGAATGGACGGTTCAGCATACCTTAGGGAAGAAACCTACGCGGGTGGCTTGAAAATTGGGTAAAGTTAATGAGGGTCCAGATTGGTGCAGAAGATCTTGTGGCTTGCATTTGTTGGTTGAATCCAACGATCCACGGTGAAGTGGGTGGACTGCCCAAGGGGATTTACTTTTCAAAGGTGCAAGTGGGTTATTCAATCCCACATTAACTTCCTTCTTGTGTACTTCTGAGAATTCTTCTCTGTCCTTCTCTCTTTTATTTTCAGCCAAATCCTTCTCTTCCACAAGTTCTCGTCCATTCTTCAAAGGTTTCATTTTCTCCATTTTGTTAAAAAAATCAGACCTTCCCACACTTGGTTGTTCTCGGTTGTGAGCAACAGCAGGAACAATAACATTGCCTCCCGTATTCACCACTGAACGCCTCACCCTCGCCGTGTCTCCTGTTGGGACATGGTGTTCTTCACGAACAGTGAACCTGCTATCGGGATGAACATCGTCAATCCCCGATCCAGTAACCCGCGTTATGGTACCATATGACCCCGTGGAGGAAAACTCTGGTGGAAGGTCAACAAACTGCCGTGAAGGGTCTCCATGGAAGCGCCTTAGTAAGGAGACGTGGAAAACATGATGTAAGTCGGCCGAACCCAACAGAGCCAACTTGTAAGCCACCAACTTGACACAGTGGAGGATCTGAAAAGGCCCGTAGAACTGTCGAGCCAGTTTCTGAGAATGCCACCGTGCCATTGAGTGTTGACGGTACGACTGTAACCGGAGCAAAAACCACTCTCCGGGAGTAAAGGTAATATCTGATCTTCCTACATCTGCATGTGCCTTCATCCTTTGTTATGCATGACAAAGGTTTTGTTTGAGTGTTTCTAACATTATTTTTCTTGATTGCAGGGTATCCATAATGAGTGGGTTGGAGGTTGAACCAGCCAAATAATCCTTGATAGTCGATGGTGCACGTCCATAAAGGGCTTCGAAAGGAGATAAATGGAGAGAGGAGTGGCGGTTTATGTTATACCAGTACTCGGCCAGAGAAAGGTGAGTAAACCATTTATTAGGTTGAGACCCTGTGAAAGAGCGTAGGTAGGTTTGGAGACCTCTATTCACAACCTGAGCTTGTCCATCAGACTGAGGGTGATAAGTCGTGCTGTAATACAACCTGGTTCCGAGGAGCTTAAATAGTTCCTTCCAAAACATGCTCACAAATATCTTATCCCAATCTGAAACGATGCTTTTTGGAACCCCATGTAATTTACAGATCTCATTTACAAATCGATTTGCCAGTGTTTCAGCTGTAAACCGAGTAAGAAGAGCTATAAAATGAGCATACTTAGTGAGACGGTCCACAATCACCCAAATCACTGTATGACCATGTGACATTCGTAAGTTTGTTATGAAGTCCATTGATAAGTCTTCCCACACTTTATTTGGGATATGGAGAGGCTGTAATAATCCTTGGTATTTTTTGGCAGGTATTTATTGTATTGACAAGTGGCACAGTTTCGGATGAACTCCTTGAGTTGTTGGGTCACACCGGGCCAGTAACAAGAAGTTGCCAACCAAGCCAAGGCCAATTTCCAGCTAGAGTGACCAGCAGCAGGGGTCTCGTGAAATTGTTTCAGCAAGGATAGTCACAGATCACCCATATCAGGTATAAACATTATGTTATGATAAAATAAGAGTTCTTGAGAGAAATGAAATTTAGTGTTCCAAGTTGTGTCTGACTCCTTATTTGTGATTAATTTCTTGCCTTCGGGTGAGTTGTAGAAGGCACGAATATGCTCAATGATCAGTGGAAAGGACGAGGACAAAGCCGAGAAGGAAGTCGATTCATTGTTGTGGCATCGGAAAAGTGCATCAGCAACCCGATTAGAGGTATCAGTTTTGTACTTAATGTCAATTTCGAACCCAATTAATTTCGTAGCCCATTTTTGTTGTTCGGGGGTATGAAAACCTTGGATCATTAAATGCTTGAGACTTTGTGTAACGCCCCAAAAAATACTTCTAAAAAACATTGCGGAAAAATGGGTGAATTTTTTTTTTGAATTAGTGACATAAAATTGTTTAAACCTTCCTTTTCCGGGACATCACTTTAAGTAACTCGAATGTGGAATTTCAACTTATCGTTATCGAATGATAACTTAACCTGATTCACAATTTCCTGAATAACATAATGCATATAATCGGTTAAGTCAGAATTAGTTCATACAAACTAAGTCAACAAGGCGGAAACTACATCACCACTAACATATACAAAAATCCTGGCCCACAAGCTGACTCAAGATTCCAGGAATGCTGGACCCCTCACTCGGGTCCTCCTCCTCCTCCGAGTCAGACACGAGGTTGATCACCTCCACCGAGCTCTCTACATTTACGAGCTCAACAATCTTGTCCTCCTCCTCCTCTTCCTCCACTTTCATAACCCAGCAGCATAATTCGGAGGGGATGACATTCTCAAAACCTTGGTCTTCTTGCAGGGACCTCCTCCAAGAACCCGGCTCCTCTGGGCTCTACTGGATGACGGAGCATCCAAACAATCTGACCACGTCCAATGACCGTGAGAGGGAGCAGCGCCATCACTCCTGACTAGCGGGCATCGAAATCCAAACTCTGGAGACATCGACCTCTTTGGCGACAAGGCGAAGGAAGCATCGATGTAGGTGTCAGGTTGAGGGATCATCATCGATGACCCGTTGCACATCATGTGCAACGACAGACCGCAGGGGCCTGTGTATGTATATTTGTGCCCATCACTATTCCATTATCCCATTGGGGACATGGTGAAGTGATAACCTCGAACGTGACTGTTGCTGTTGGACATCTGCACAACGAATACACACAAACAAGAACAATACAACAGAGAGAGTAAGACATCTAATGAACATAAATTCATTGACGGCGTGGACTTACTCAGAACATCACACTCAGACATAAAACATATTTTTTACATACAGTTCATCATTTATCATTGACATGATGGAGAAATTCATAACTTACCAGTTATTCCAACATTACCAATATATCAAATAATATAATCAACATTCTACTCATGATCATATCACATACATAAACGTAGGAATAC
>NC_032026.1:9573038-9574039 GCF_001865875.1 Lupinus angustifolius | reverse complement strand
AAGAGACTCGTCTCACCCAGACTCTCCCTCAAGACATTGTTGGTGAATCAGCGTCAAATCAGTGTCGTCCCTACTTACATCATGGTGCTCTAAATCGTCCCATCATTTCCTCCCCACTACTTCATGGTCACAATGCAATGCATTCTTAATCAGAATTAAATGCAAATGTATTAATCAAACACATGATCGGCCCATCCTTAAGCCATCTCCCGACAAGGAATGCTTCTCGTGGGACCCGATAGTACGTCAACCGTACGTGCTCAAGGTAACATCTCAATCACAACAACCCATCACCGAATACTCCTGGACGGTCACATGACCAAGCCTCTTACGGTCGGTCGATCGTTGTTCAGTGATATCATGTATCCTTACTAGGGTACCCCCTAGTTCACGACCTCAAGTCGGATACTTGCCCAACAAGGCATAAACACAAACAATGTTTTCATACTTTTGTGGAGTCATGCTTCTTATCTAAGCCATGATCTCATTCCACAACTTTTATATCACAACACACCCTACTCGGGTTCATCACATTATTTTATTTCAATCTTTCCACACTGTCCCTTGCCAAAGCAGGGACCAGTCACCCAGGCGACCATTCATCTTTATATTTCAAATGAACTGAAGCTTTCCTCGCCCAGGCGAAGGTATTATCGCCCAAGCGAGAGAGTTCCAGAAACTCATAAAAATCCTGGGCTTTCTCGCCCAAGCGAGGCCCTTACTCGCCCAGGCGAGGCTTGCTCGCCCAAGCAAGATTTTGTCGCCCGGGCGAGGGAGTTCCAGAACCAAAACTTCCCCTCGCCCAGTCCTCGCCCAAGCGAGATTGTGCTCGCCCAGGCGAGAGTTTCTCGCCCAAGCGACAAGGACTTGTACAGAATACCAATTTTACCATTTTCGACAAACCGAAACACGTTTAAACATAGTTTTTCAAACACCTGCACACAGAAAAGTTCCCAACAACATTCATATACAATATTCAACATATTTCATCAACAATCATA
>NC_032026.1:9541633-9572938 GCF_001865875.1 Lupinus angustifolius | reverse complement strand
TTCACGATTTCCATTCATTTTAAACGTACAGTTTTTAGTAAAACTACATATTTCGATTTAAGACATTCTTTGATAATCTTACCACTTTAAAGTAAGTTATTCAAAGTATCATTTAAGAGTTTTATGAGGCATTCATGTACTCATAAACTTTAACACCATTTTTAGCAAAGATTTCTACTTTTCCAACTTGTTCCAAGCCATGGTTTTAAGGCTAACAACAAATAGAATATACATACATTCTCATTTTTCCAAAATACTTCCTAAAGATTCTTTTGATTTCATCATCATCCCCTTTGGCTAAAACAACAAAATGCATGTAATACAACATTATAACAACTCCATGAACACAAGTTGTTCATGGTTTCAACAAAATATTTTCATAAGTTCAAGAACATCACCATTTTCGGTTTTGAGGAGAAAATGAGTTAGAAAGCGTTGGTTGAATGTTGAGAGATCAAGGATTGAAGAATATCACCATTTTCGGTTTCGGTTTTCGGTTTCGGTTGAATATGTTCTTGACATGTTCATGAATAACATACTTAAATCTCATCAACATTCATTGGTTGAATGTTGAGAGATCAAGGATTGAAGATGGAAGAAACAATGAGAAATGAGAGAAAAAGATGAAGAGAGAATTTACCTCCTCTTGGCAAATGAGAGAGTGTCAGAGTGAAGTGTGAAGTGTGAGGGTTTAAGGAGAGAGGGAAATCAGACAATCATGAAAAATCTCCTAGGGGGGCTAATGATGAGCTCATGAGATATTTGAGAAAGTGATGTGAGATTTGTTTTATGGAAGTCAAATCTCACATGCCCGAGTATTATCGGCCAATACTCGGTCGGGTATTATAAATCGCCCGATTTCAATATTAGATTAGAATTTCGGATTTTGACATTCCGAGTGAAAAATATTTAGAAAATAGGTATGGGTGTACTCAGGGTCTACATTGACTCAAAATGAAATTACGAAACCAATGGCGCAATCGGAATTCGATTATGAGTTACAGAACTCAAAAACCACTTTTTGAGCCGTAATGGGTGAGATTCGGCGCCGACAGCGGTCCGAAACCGACTGTCTCCGAAAATCATGAAAATTTACTACCAAATTGGAAATAGAATTACAAGACTAAAACTTAACTAGAGTTTTGTCTAATTCTTTATCGAAAATTCCCAGAAATTCATTTTCGAAAAGGTAATAAATAAAAATATTAATAAAATCTTATAATTCAATATCATAAAATTTACGGTGTTACACTCTGTTGATCTGTATATATGTGAAATTTTCTACCAACCAAGTACTGACGCCATTTTTTAACAGATTGTGTAACGACGAACATCTCCCGCACATACACCGAGGAATGCTGCATTCGGATGGACATCTTCCAACTAAAAAATGCAACTGGATGACCATCTTGAGAGAGAACAGCCCCGATGGCCAGAGCTGAAGCATCAGTCTCCACAACAAATAGTTTAGAGAAATCCGATAGATGTAGAATCAGAGTAGTAGTCATAGCTTTTTGTAATGTTGTAAAGGCTTGTTGTGCTTCTGCCGACCATGTAAAACTTTGAGATTTAAGCAAATCGGTGAGAGGAGCGGCGTGTGTGGCATAGTTCTTTACAAATTTCCGATAAAAGCCGGTGAGGCCTAAAAAACCCTGAGTGCCGTGTGGGAACGTGGATGCGACCAGTCAACCATAGCTTGAATTTTGTCTGGATCTGGTTTCACTCTGCCATTTGAAATGATATGACCTAGGTAACTAACACTAGGCACTCCAAAGGTGCATTTAGACAATTTTGCATAAAATTTGTTAGAAACCAATAAGGTCAAAATGGTATCCATATGCATAACATGATCATTCAGATTAGAACTATATATCAATATGTCATCAAAGAAAAGAAGAATAAACTGGCGCAAATGTGGGCGCAAGAGGTCGTTCATAGCTGCTTGAAAAGTGGCTGGAGTGTTGGTTAGGCCAAAAGGCATAACTAAGAACTCATAATGACCATTAAAAGTTCTGAATGCAGTCTTATGAGTGTACTCAGGCTTCATTTGAATCTGATGATAGCCAAAGCGTAAGTCGATCTTGGAAAATATTGTCGCGCTGCTCAGTTCATCCAATAATTCATCAATGGTTGGAATGGGAAAGCGATCACGGACTATGATTGCATTCAGGGCACGATAATTAACACAAAAATGCCATGTGTCACCTTTTTTTACTAATAAAATTGGTGAAGAGAATGGGCTAGTACTAGGGATGGTAAAATGGGCTTGGCCCAACGGGCCAGCCCGTTCGGATAGGTGTTTTTAGCGGACCATGCTGAGGATTTTAGCCCAAAAGCCCGTATTCAACCCGTTTTAGAAGCCCGTTTTTTAGACGGACCATGGAGGGTCGGGTCGAGCTGGCCCGACGGGCCAACATTAAGATTAAAGTTCATTTGTCTATCATGTTGCTCATTGCAATTAAGATTAAACTTTTATCCTTATTCTTAAGCATATAATTATTCTTTCTCTTTGTAAAATGAACATTTAATATCTCATTGTGTACTTATCTATTATCTTTACCCTTATCCAATTATTGTACTTGTTATCAGAAGGTGGAGTTTCACTGACAATTAGAGGTGTTTGAATCAAATTTAAACATTTAATTAATTGAAATGGAAAATTGGAAACTCAAACACAACTATTGATTTTGATTCCATTTGGAAAATTAATTGAATTCGACTGGGTTTCAATTTATATTTTTAATGTAGTCGAATTCAAATTAAATTGAGTAATATATATACTTTTTTTGTGATTGATTTATAATATAATAGTTTTGATTCTTATACTTTTTTTAAAACTTAGGAGTTATAAGCTCTATTGTGAATTAGGAGTCTAAAAGTTTAAGACTATGGTGGTTTATTTTTTAGAATTTACAAGTTTTGTACTAATGTAATATGTTGTTATGAGATTGTGTCTTTTGTTTGTAATTTTTTGTTTTAAAAAACATTTATGATTTATTTGAATTATTTATTTTTGTCTACAAGCTTTAATGTGTATTAAAAAAAAAACAAAACGGGCAAGCCCGCCGGCCTGCCAGTCTTGCCAAATATGGGTCAGGCTGGCATTTTGAGTCCTTTTAACAATAAGGGTCAGGCCAGCCCATATTCTGACGGGTCAAAGGTGGGCCGAGCTGGCCCGTATTGCCACCCGTAGCTAGTACTGGGTGTAATAATCCCATCTTTTACCATATCTGAAATCATGGATGTCATTGCTTCTTTTTGGGAGTATGGATAATGGTAAGGCTTGAGGGAGATTGGGCTAGAGTTGGGAATAAGATTAATGGAGTGGTCATGAAGGCGTTTTGGTGGTAATTCGTGAGGTGGTTGGAATATGGAGTTGTATTTGGTGAGGAGGTCTGTAGTTTTGGATGTTCATGGTGGGGTGGCGGTTTAGTTAAGTCTGTTGTTTGGAGAGGCATGAATATGAGCGTGTGAAAAGAAGCAATTGAATCAGTGTGAATTAGCTTAGTAAGTTGGTGCAGTGAGGATTATGTCATTGGGATTGTTGTATCACCTTGTAAAGTCAGGGTATCTATACCCACTTTAAATGTCATTGATGGTACTGTAAAATCTGGGATAATTGGACCTAAGGTGCGTAACCATTCAATGCCTAACACGACATCAACACCTTTAATTGGCAGTAAATAAAATGGAATATGAAACAGTTTGTTTTGCAATAATATTGGAGTGTCAGGACACAAACCAATACAATAGATGTGAGCACCATTGCCAACCATAACTGGAAATTGAGGGATAGGTGTGGCGTTCAGTTGTAAGTAGTGAGCCAAACGAGGCTGTAAAACATTATGCGAACTACCCGTGTCCACCTAGACTGTGACATCATGTCCAGCAATTGACCCCTTAAATCGAAGGGTTTTTGGGGAGGGCTGGCCTTTGAGGGCTTGTTCCGATAACTGGAAATGTATGAGATCTTCAATAGGTGGAGGTTGTTCAACTTCCACGGGTTCAAGGAAAATCAAAAAATCTTCAGAGGTGGCGGCAAACTCGTCCACTAAGAGCACTAAAAATTGTTTACCTTGACATTTATGCCCCTGGATGTATTTTTCGTCATAATTATAGCACAACCCTTGAGCTTGTCTTTCCTGCATCTGAGTAGTAGTGAGATGCATAATCGACATAGTTGAAACTGTATTGTTCTGATTAGTTGGACAATTCGAGTTGGGCCGCTGGGCAGTGTGTGTGAAATGGTTAGACCGTAAGGGTCTTGGGAAAGTAGGTTTAGAGTCCTTGATTTTTTATTCAACCAGCTTTGCCAAACCCAATGCCTCAACAATGGTAGTAGGTCTCAAAATAGACAGTTCCCTCTGAATCTTTTATAACAGCCCAGACAAAAAACAGTTTAGAATGACGTCCGGGGACAGACCCCAGATTCTGTTACAAATTTTTTCAAATTACTGCTGGTAGTCAGCTACCGTCCCGTACTGGTGGAGTTTAAAAAGTTCTGCTTGATGGTTCTGGTAGGTGGACGGACCAAAACGAATTTCTAGGCACCGTGTAAAAGTTTCCCAGTCATTGAGGCTGCCATTGTAGAAGGCCCATTTAAACCAGCTTAATGCTTCACCTTTCATGTAAAAAGAAATAATATGGAGTCGCTGGTCAGGTGGGGTTTGGTAGAGCTAAAAAAATTGTTCAGCTTGGAACAACCAGTCAAGTGGCTCTGATCCATCAAAGTGCATTAGTTGAAGTTTGGAAGGTCTAGGTTGGGTAGGTGGGTTAGCCATGGGACCCATGGTAGGACATGTATAACGATGGTGTGGGTTAAAGAATGGTGGAACTGGTGTTTGGACAAAGAGAGGATATGTGGTGGAGTGTGAAATGGAGAAAAGTGTCGGTTGTTGGTGGTGGGGAAAGAGAGGTTAGTGTTAGGGTTCTGGTTAGTAATGTGGGAAGAGGAGGCCATATAGGGAGGGTCTGAGGGTGTGGGGTAGTGATGGAAGAACATTCATACCTTCCAACTTTTCTGTAATAGCACGAAGGGATTCAGCTATGATCTCATGCCTGGTATCTTGTTGCTCCTTATTTTCTTGCAGTTTTTCTGCAAAAAGCTACAATAAAATCTCACCTGGTTCCTTATTGGCTGTCTTAGGAGGCATGGATCAAGAATGAAAGCGCCAAATTGATAGGAGCTTAGTAATGCAGTAGAAATTTAACATAAACAATGCAGAATAATAGAGAAAATTAAGAAAATTATACTTCATTCATAACTTCCATAGCAGCTGCAACCAGACTAGATAAAGAAACTAGAGGATTCTTTAGGGTTTCCTAAAGATTTGGGCTAACAGTGTAGGCCCAATGTAATCTAAAAAAACAGAATTAAAATATTTACTTCCCTATTACATAATCAAACATCCATTTGGGGTTTTGTTTAACTCTGGTGGGCCTAAGTGAAATTGGGCTCCTATCATAACACCATTAAATATTAATTAATGTTTAATGATCTAACACATGATAATAAATTATAACAAATAAAAATCAATAAGAGGAAATAATATTCTCAATGGTAAAACATATTTAAGGTGATATTCTACTCTTATGAGCCAGAATAAAATGTTCTACACTTAATAAAAATGTTTTAATAACTTATATGTCTATCAACCAGATGAAGCATAGTTAGAAGATAATCGAGTTCCTTAGTAAAATGAAAGAAAAAACTATTGATAGGGTCAAAATTTACTATAATGATTTCTATGCATCAAAGTAATTATTTGAAGTTTTTTATATTTCTTTTTGTGATGTTATTTGAAATATAAATTTAACACATTAACTTACACCATTAAATTCATATTTTAGATAACACAAATAAATAATAAAAATTGAAAGTTTGAAACCAACTGAATCACACATTCAATACTCTAATCACTTATTGGATCATATTTAACACTTTAACTCAACCTATAACTAATCCATGTATGATTCAAATAACATTTTTTCAAAACGGATATAAACTGAAATAAAACTCATATTTAACACCAACATATGTTTAACATTAGACAATGTCAATTTCTTAAATCCCTAACCACAAAAAAAATTCCTCAGTGAATGGAGGTTTACTTATATAAACAACTATAAATAAACAAAGATTTCTTATTGAAGAAATAATGCAGTTGTTTATCAGGTTTTTGGTCGATCCAAAGAGGGGAGATTATGTAAAAAAAAGATTATGAGATGAATTAATAGAATGAGATAAGATATTATGAAATTTGTGTTATACAAGTTGTAAAATAATGGTAGGATAGACAAAGAGAGTGTCAAAATAAAGATTCTATAAGGAGTAATTCAACTGGCAAAAGATATTTTAGTAATCAAATAAAAGATTTTGTCATAAAAAGTGCACTCAACATCATGGACCCACTTTGCCAAAAAAGTAAAGCACCAATCAGTGCTCAATATCTTCCCAAATTATTAATCCAAGAAGTACCAAATCCATAATAAACAATAATGAATACCCCTTAAATTTTTGTCTATCTATCAAGACCAATTTATATTTACCAACAAATAAAAAATAAAATTTTCTTTTACAAAAATAATACATTAAATTCATATATCTAAATATAAATGGATGAAATAAGATTGGAAACACTAAATTAAAAAAAATGATTTCCATAAATAAACTACGAAGAGTACAAGTAAACTAATAATAGAAAAATCTCAAAAATAGGATCCTTATCCAAAAGAAAACTCTCACAGAAAATTTCTCATTATTTAATGGTATTTTCATCATTCACTAGCCTTATCATTAGTCTTCACAAAGTTTTATCCAAACATAGTTCGAGTTTCTAATCATACCCAACAATGAAATCAACACTTTTTCGTCCTTCTTATGTTCCATTCCTTCTCCAACCCAAAGATCTTCGTAGCAACATAACCCCTTCCATAAGACACACTTCCACTATTTTTTGTTCATCGAGGAACCAGTCCTATATTCCAAAGCTTGAACCTTTTAGCCGAACCAAGTTTGATAGGGTCGTTTTGGTTGAATGTTGAGAGATCAAGGATTGAAGAATATCACCATTTTCGGTTTCGGTTTTCGGTTTCGGTTGAATATGTTCTTGACATGTTCATGAATAACATACTTAAATCTCATCAACATTCATTGGTTGAATGTTGAGAGATCAAGGATTGAAGATGGAAGAAACAATGAGAAATGAGAGAAAAAGATGAAGAGAGAATTTACCTCCTCTTGGCAAATGAGAGAGTGTCAGAGTGAAGTGTGAAGTGTGAGGGTTTAAGGAGAGAGGGAAATCAGACAATCATGAAAAATCTCCTAGGGTGGCTAATGATGAGCTCATGAGATATTTGAGAAAGTGATGTGAGATTTGTTTTATGGAAGTCAAATCTCACATGCCCGAGTATTATCGGCCAATACTCGGTCGGGTATTATAAATCGCCCGATTTCAATATTAGATTAGAATTTCGGATTTTGACATTCCGAGTGAAAAATATTTAGAAAATAGGTATGGGTGTACTCAGGGTCTACATTGACTCAAAATGAAATTACGAAACCAATGGCGCAATCGGAATTCGATTATGAGTTACAGAACTCAAAAACCACTTTTTGAGCCGTAATGGGTGAGATTCGGCGCCGACAGCGGTCCGAAACCGACTGTCTCCGAAAATCATGAAAATTTACTACCAAATTGGAAATAGAATTACAAGACTAAAACTTAACTAGAGTTTTGTCTAATTCTTTATCGAAAATTCCCAGAAATTCATTTTCGAAAAGGTAATAAATAAAAATATTAATAAAATCTTATAATTCAATATCATAAAATTTACGGTGTTACACTCTGTTGATCTGTATATATGTGAAATTTTCTACCAACCAAGTACTGACGCCATTTTTTAACAGATTGTGTAACGACGAACATCTCCCGCACATACACCGAGGAATGCTGCATTCGGATGGACATCTTCCAACTAAAAAATGCAACTGGATGACCATCTTGAGAGAGAACAGCCCCGATGGCCAGAGCTGAAGCATCAGTCTCCACAACAAATAGTTTAGAGAAATCCGATAGATGTAGAATCAGAGTAGTAGTCATAGCTTTTTGTAATGTTGTAAAGGCTTGTTGTGCTTCTGCCGACCATGTAAAACTTTGAGATTTAAGCAAATCGGTGAGAGGAGCGGCGTGTGTGGCATAGTTCTTTACAAATTTCCGATAAAAGCCGGTGAGGCCTAAAAAACCCTGAGTGCCGTGTGGGAACGTGGATGCGACCAGTCAACCATAGCTTGAATTTTGTCTGGATCTGGTTTCACTCTGCCATTTGAAATGATATGACCTAGGTAACTAACACTAGGCACTCCAAAGGTGCATTTAGACAATTTTGCATAAAATTTGTTAGAAACCAATAAGGTCAAAATGGTATCCATATGCATAACATGATCATTCAGATTAGAACTATATATCAATATGTCATCAAAGAAAAGAAGAATAAACTGGCGCAAATGTGGGCGCAAGAGGTCGTTCATAGCTGCTTGAAAAGTGGCTGGAGTGTTGGTTAGGCCAAAAGGCATAACTAAGAACTCATAATGACCATTAAAAGTTCTGAATGCAGTCTTATGAGTGTACTCAGGCTTCATTTGAATCTGATGATAGCCAAAGCGTAAGTCGATCTTGGAAAATATTGTCGCGCTGCTCAGTTCATCCAATAATTCATCAATGGTTGGAATGGGAAAGCGATCACGGACTATGATTGCATTCAGGGCACGATAATTAACACAAAAATGCCATGTGTCACCTTTTTTTACTAATAAAATTGGTGAAGAGAATGGGCTAGTACTAGGGATGGTAAAATGGGCTTGGCCCAACGGGCCAGCCCGTTCGGATAGGTGTTTTTAGCGGACCATGCTGAGGATTTTAGCCCAAAAGCCCGTATTCAACCCGTTTTAGAAGCCCGTTTTTTAGACGGACCATGGAGGGTCGGGTCGAGCTGGCCCGACGGGCCAACATTAAGATTAAAGTTCATTTGTCTATCATGTTGCTCATTGCAATTAAGATTAAACTTTTATCCTTATTCTTAAGCATATAATTATTCTTTCTCTTTGTAAAATGAACATTTAATATCTCATTGTGTACTTATCTATTATCTTTACCCTTATCCAATTATTGTACTTGTTATCAGAAGGTGGAGTTTCACTGACAATTAGAGGTGTTTGAATCAAATTTAAACATTTAATTAATTGAAATGGAAAATTGGAAACTCAAACACAACTATTGATTTTGATTCCATTTGGAAAATTAATTGAATTCGACTGGGTTTCAATTTATATTTTTAATGTAGTCGAATTCAAATTAAATTGAGTAATATATATACTTTTTTTGTGATTGATTTATAATATAATAGTTTTGATTCTTATACTTTTTTTAAAACTTAGGAGTTATAAGCTCTATTGTGAATTAGGAGTCTAAAAGTTTAAGACTATGGTGGTTTATTTTTTAGAATTTACAAGTTTTGTACTAATGTAATATGTTGTTATGAGATTGTGTCTTTTGTTTGTAATTTTTTGTTTTAAAAAACATTTATGATTTATTTGAATTATTTATTTTTGTCTACAAGCTTTAATGTGTATTAAAAAAAAAACAAAACGGGCAAGCCCGCCGGCCTGCCAGTCTTGCCAAATATGGGTCAGGCTGGCATTTTGAGTCCTTTTAACAATAAGGGTCAGGCCAGCCCATATTCTGACGGGTCAAAGGTGGGCCGAGCTGGCCCGTATTGCCACCCGTAGCTAGTACTGGGTGTAATAATCCCATCTTTTACCATATCTGAAATCATGGATGTCATTGCTTCTTTTTGGGAGTATGGATAATGGTAAGGCTTGAGGGAGATTGGGCTAGAGTTGGGAATAAGATTAATGGAGTGGTCATGAAGGCGTTTTGGTGGTAATTCGTGAGGTGGTTGGAATATGGAGTTGTATTTGGTGAGGAGGTCTGTAGTTTTGGATGTTCATGGTGGGGTGGCGGTTTAGTTAAGTCTGTTGTTTGGAGAGGCATGAATATGAGCGTGTGAAAAGAAGCAATTGAATCAGTGTGAATTAGCTTAGTAAGTTGGTGCAGTGAGGATTATGTCATTGGGATTGTTGTATCACCTTGTAAAGTCAGGGTATCTATACCCACTTTAAATGTCATTGATGGTACTGTAAAATCTGGGATAATTGGACCTAAGGTGCGTAACCATTCAATGCCTAACACGACATCAACACCTTTAATTGGCAGTAAATAAAATGGAATATGAAACAGTTTGTTTTGCAATAATATTGGAGTGTCAGGACACAAACCAATACAATAGATGTGAGCACCATTGCCAACCATAACTGGAAATTGAGGGATAGGTGTGGCGTTCAGTTGTAAGTAGTGAGCCAAACGAGGCTGTAAAACATTATGCGAACTACCCGTGTCCACCTAGACTGTGACATCATGTCCAGCAATTGACCCCTTAAATCGAAGGGTTTTTGGGGAGGGCTGGCCTTTGAGGGCTTGTTCCGATAACTGGAAATGTATGAGATCTTCAATAGGTGGAGGTTGTTCAACTTCCACGGGTTCAAGGAAAATCAAAAAATCTTCAGAGGTGGCGGCAAACTCGTCCACTAAGAGCACTAAAAATTGTTTACCTTGACATTTATGCCCCTGGATGTATTTTTCGTCATAATTATAGCACAACCCTTGAGCTTGTCTTTCCTGCATCTGAGTAGTAGTGAGATGCATAATCGACATAGTTGAAACTGTATTGTTCTGATTAGTTGGACAATTCGAGTTGGGCCGCTGGGCAGTGTGTGTGAAATGGTTAGACCGTAAGGGTCTTGGGAAAGTAGGTTTAGAGTCCTTGATTTTTTATTCAACCAGCTTTGCCAAACCCAATGCCTCAACAATGGTAGTAGGTCTCAAAATAGACAGTTCCCTCTGAATCTTTTATAACAGCCCAGACAAAAAACAGTTTAGAATGACGTCCGGGGACAGACCCCAGATTCTGTTACAAATTTTTTCAAATTACTGCTGGTAGTCAGCTACCGTCCCGTACTGGTGGAGTTTAAAAAGTTCTGCTTGATGGTTCTGGTAGGTGGACGGACCAAAACGAATTTCTAGGCACCGTGTAAAAGTTTCCCAGTCATTGAGGCTGCCATTGTAGAAGGCCCATTTAAACCAGCTTAATGCTTCACCTTTCATGTAAAAAGAAATAATATGGAGTCGCTGGTCAGGTGGGGTTTGGTAGAGCTAAAAAAATTGTTCAGCTTGGAACAACCAGTCAAGTGGCTCTGATCCATCAAAGTGCATTAGTTGAAGTTTGGAAGGTCTAGGTTGGGTAGGTGGGTTAGCCATGGGACCCATGGTAGGACATGTATAACGATGGTGTGGGTTAAAGAATGGTGGAACTGGTGTTTGGACAAAGAGAGGATATGTGGTGGAGTGTGAAATGGAGAAAAGTGTCGGTTGTTGGTGGTGGGGAAAGAGAGGTTAGTGTTAGGGTTCTGGTTAGTAATGTGGGAAGAGGAGGCCATATAGGGAGGGTCTGAGGGTGTGGGGTAGTGATGGAAGAACATTCATACCTTCCAACTTTTCTGTAATAGCACGAAGGGATTCAGCTATGATCTCATGCCTGGTATCTTGTTGCTCCTTATTTTCTTGCAGTTTTTCTGCAAAAAGCTACAATAAAATCTCACCTGGTTCCTTATTGGCTGTCTTAGGAGGCATGGATCAAGAATGAAAGCGCCAAATTGATAGGAGCTTAGTAATGCAGTAGAAATTTAACATAAACAATGCAGAATAATAGAGAAAATTAAGAAAATTATACTTCATTCATAACTTCCATAGCAGCTGCAACCAGACTAGATAAAGAAACTAGAGGATTCTTTAGGGTTTCCTAAAGATTTGGGCTAACAGTGTAGGCCCAATGTAATCTTCAGGGTATCTATACCCACTTTAAATGTCATTGATGGTACTGTAAAATCTGGGATAATTGGACCTAAGGTGCGTAACCATTCAATGCCTAACACGACATCAACACCTTTAATTGGCAGTAAATAAAATGGAATATGAAACAGTTTGTTTTGCAATAATATTGGAGTGTCAGGACACAAACCAATACAATAGATGTGAGCACCATTGCCAACCATAACTGGAAATTGAGGGATAGGTGTGGCGTTCAGTTGTAAGTAGTGAGCCAAACGAGGCTGTAAAACATTATGCGAACTACCCGTGTCCACCTAGACTGTGACATCATGTCCAGCAATTGACCCCTTAAATCGAAGGGTTTTTGGGGAGGGCTGGCCTTTGAGGGCTTGTTCCGATAACTGGAAATGTATGAGATCTTCAATAGGTGGAGGTTGTTCAACTTCCACGGGTTCAAGGAAAATCAAAAAATCTTCAGAGGTGGCGGCAAACTCGTCCACTAAGAGCACTAAAAATTGTTTACCTTGACATTTATGCCCCTGGATGTATTTTTCGTCATAATTATAGCACAACCCTTGAGCTTGTCTTTCCTGCATCTGAGTAGTAGTGAGATGCATAATCGACATAGTTGAAACTGTATTGTTCTGATTAGTTGGACAATTCGAGTTGGGCCGCTGGGCAGTGTGTGTGAAATGGTTAGACCGTAAGGGTCTTGGGAAAGTAGGTTTAGAGTCCTTGATTTTTTATTCAACCAGCTTTGCCAAACCCAATGCCTCAACAATGGTAGTAGGTCTCAAAATAGACAGTTCCCTCTGAATCTTTTATAACAGCCCAGACAAAAAACAGTTTAGAATGACGTCCGGGGACAGACCCCAGATTCTGTTACAAATTTTTTCAAATTACTGCTGGTAGTCAGCTACCGTCCCGTACTGGTGGAGTTTAAAAAGTTCTGCTTGATGGTTCTGGTAGGTGGACGGACCAAAACGAATTTCTAGGCACCGTGTAAAAGTTTCCCAGTCATTGAGGCTGCCATTGTAGAAGGCCCATTTAAACCAGCTTAATGCTTCACCTTTCATGTAAAAAGAAATAATATGGAGTCGCTGGTCAGGTGGGGTTTGGTAGAGCTAAAAAAATTGTTCAGCTTGGAACAACCAGTCAAGTGGCTCTGATCCATCAAAGTGCATTAGTTGAAGTTTGGAAGGTCTAGGTTGGGTAGGTGGGTTAGCCATGGGACCCATGGTAGGACATGTATAACGATGGTGTGGGTTAAAGAATGGTGGAACTGGTGTTTGGACAAAGAGAGGATATGTGGTGGAGTGTGAAATGGAGAAAAGTGTCGGTTGTTGGTGGTGGGGAAAGAGAGGTTAGTGTTAGGGTTCTGGTTAGTAATGTGGGAAGAGGAGGCCATATAGGGAGGGTCTGAGGGTGTGGGGTAGTGATGGAAGAACATTCATACCTTCCAACTTTTCTGTAATAGCACGAAGGGATTCAGCTATGATCTCATGCCTGGTATCTTGTTGCTCCTTATTTTCTTGCAGTTTTTCTGCAAAAAGCTACAATAAAATCTCACCTGGTTCCTTATTGGCTGTCTTAGGAGGCATGGATCAAGAATGAAAGCGCCAAATTGATAGGAGCTTAGTAATGCAGTAGAAATTTAACATAAACAATGCAGAATAATAGAGAAAATTAAGAAAATTATACTTCATTCATAACTTCCATAGCAGCTGCAACCAGACTAGATAAAGAAACTAGAGGATTCTTTAGGGTTTCCTAAAGATTTGGGCTAACAGTGTAGGCCCAATGTAATCTAAAAAAACAGAATTAAAATATTTACTTCCCTATTACATAATCAAACATCCATTTGGGGTTTTGTTTAACTCTGGTGGGCCTAAGTGAAATTGGGCTCCTATCATAACACCATTAAATATTAATTAATGTTTAATGATCTAACACATGATAATAAATTATAACAAATAAAAATCAATAAGAGGAAATAATATTCTCAATGGTAAAACATATTTAAGGTGATATTCTACTCTTATGAGCCAGAATAAAATGTTCTACACTTAATAAAAATGTTTTAATAACTTATATGTCTATCAACCAGATGAAGCATAGTTAGAAGATAATCGAGTTCCTTAGTAAAATGAAAGAAAAAACTATTGATAGGGTCAAAATTTACTATAATGATTTCTATGCATCAAAGTAATTATTTGAAGTTTTTTATATTTCTTTTTGTGATGTTATTTGAAATATAAATTTAACACATTAACTTACACCATTAAATTCATATTTTAGATAACACAAATAAATAATAAAAATTGAAAGTTTGAAACCAACTGAATCACACATTCAATACTCTAATCACTTATTGGATCATATTTAACACTTTAACTCAACCTATAACTAATCCATGTATGATTCAAATAACATTTTTTCAAAACGGATATAAACTGAAATAAAACTCATATTTAACACCAACATATGTTTAACATTAGACAATGTCAATTTCTTAAATCCCTAACCACAAAAAAAATTCCTCAGTGAATGGAGGTTTACTTATATAAACAACTATAAATAAACAAAGATTTCTTATTGAAGAAATAATGCAGTTGTTTATCAGGTTTTTGGTCGATCCAAAGAGGGGAGATTATGTAAAAAAAAGATTATGAGATGAATTAATAGAATGAGATAAGATATTATGAAATTTGTGTTATACAAGTTGTAAAATAATGGTAGGATAGACAAAGAGAGTGTCAAAATAAAGATTCTATAAGGAGTAATTCAACTGGCAAAAGATATTTTAGTAATCAAATAAAAGATTTTGTCATAAAAAGTGCACTCAACATCATGGACCCACTTTGCCAAAAAAGTAAAGCACCAATCAGTGCTCAATATCTTCCCAAATTATTAATCCAAGAAGTACCAAATCCATAATAAACAATAATGAATACCCCTTAAATTTTTGTCTATCTATCAAGACCAATTTATATTTACCAACAAATAAAAAATAAAATTTTCTTTTACAAAAATAATACATTAAATTCATATATCTAAATATAAATGGATGAAATAAGATTGGAAACACTAAATTAAAAAAAATGATTTCCATAAATAAACTACGAAGAGTACAAGTAAACTAATAATAGAAAAATCTCAAAAATAGGATCCTTATCCAAAAGAAAACTCTCACAGAAAATTTCTCATTATTTAATGGTATTTTCATCATTCACTAGCCTTATCATTAGTCTTCACAAAGTTTTATCCAAACATAGTTCGAGTTTCTAATCATACCCAACAATGAAATCAACACTTTTTCGTCCTTCTTATGTTCCATTCCTTCTCCAACCCAAAGATCTTCGTAGCAACATAACCCCTTCCATAAGACACACTTCCACTATTTTTTGTTCATCGAGGAACCAGTCCTATATTCCAAAGCTTGAACCTTTTAGCCGAACCAAGTTTGATAGGGTCGTTAAGGACCCTCCTTTGATCCAAAAATCTGAGAAAGAGATCGCAGGTACATAAAATCCTTGAATTTCATAACTTTATAATTATTCCAGACACCCCTATAATTTTTTATTTATTTTAATTGTTGTGTGTCAAATTTATGCTTTTTTACATGTTTGTTTTCTTCTTTTAGTTTATGTTTTGGTTTGATCTGGTTCGTTTCATCTAAAAGTTGGAATTTTTTGTGACCCTTTATGCTATTATTGTTAAAGATGAAAATTTGGTTGAAGGTGGTTGATTATGTTAATCGTCGTGTTATGTTTTTTATCCTTTGCAGATTATTGTTCAACACTTGAAGGTGAAGAATGCTGTAGTTGCTGGCAGGCTTATTTTGAGCTGAAAGATCTTGAGGTATGTTCTTCTTTCTGCTGCTTTTCGAATTTTTGATCTCTCAAGAATTCAACCCTTACCTTTCAATCATCCTGAGGATTTAACGGGACCTTACACCGTTAGACTAACATGTTGTTTTAGACATAAAAGATTTACATAAGAATTTCTCCTATGCATAGAGCTAACTTATATAATCTCTTTTACAGAAGGAGTCACCAAAAGCAGACATAGAAGGGTTGATTCTTCAGACTGGTGGTATAAAATCCTTAATAGGATGTTTGCATGGTGTTGCAATTATGCACAAAATGAAGAATAACAAGTTCAATTTGGCCAACAATGTAAAATCAGAATCAGAAGCACATAGATCTTATCACAAACCTGATGGATTACCAAAATCAGCTGATGAATTGATAGAAGAGGAGGAAGGTAGAATGGCAGATTCACCATATACAAGGCTTCTTAGAACAATGGGTAGTTTCCCTGCATGGTATTCCCCTACCCCTGATCATGAAACAGATTGAAGAATCATATGTGAATGTGTACTTAGTGGAATAGCTATGTATATAAGATGGTTTGTAGTGTTTATATATAGATTATAGTGTCTAAGCAATTCATTTGTTAAACTTATTATGTTTTATGTAAGTGAAGTGGTATATTTGGAGTGTGGCACACTCCATTATTGTTAGTACTTGTATGCTTTGATTTTTGTTGTTTTGTTTCCTTGTTCTGTCACTTTTCATAGTTTGATTCTCTTTTCATTTTCTTTGTCCAACTTTAGTAAATTTTTAACCAAAATTCTGTTCATTATTTTATCTTACAAATACTTGTAATTTTTCTGAAATTGTCACTAGTTTGCAAAAAAATAAATATATTTTTAAAGAAATGGAGAAGGTAATGATAACAATTTTCTTGTTTTGCGTGCTACTTCGGCTTTTTAAAAAAAAATATTATCTTAAATTATTTCTTGCGTCAATAACAATAAAATAAAAATATATAAATAATAAATATTTAATTTTTTTAATTAACATAACATGTTTTTATTTGTGCGAATTTGAAACATGTTCTGGGATAAACCTATAGTTTTGTTTTGTTAATGCATTATCTCCCCTTTGCATGAATCATATTTTGTTGATTTGTGTGATCTTTACAACTATTTCTCAGTGCAGCACAGTTTTTAGAAAATCCAAAGAAAATCCAATTTTCTTCAATCATTCATTACATAACTTTGGCTACAAGAATTCACATTACAAGAGGTCAAGTACATTTAATCAAAAATCAATCATTACTAGTTCCCCAAAAATGGATATATGCCATGTGAGATTTTGAGAGAATTTTCCGAGCTCTCTAGTTTGAGATTGTGTATTAAAAAATATGAGATAGGTAAATTGATGTAAAAAACAATAATATGGTGAATTATTTTGTTGTAGAAATAATTTTTCTAAATGAAAGAAAATGCAAAAGTAATATATTCAATGATAAAAATAAAATCATAAAAGTTTAATATTGATATACTGTCAATATAAGATTTAGGGTTTTAGGATAATTAAACAAAAATGATAATGATACAATGACAATATATAAAACCTAAACCTACATTTTTTCCTTCCCAAGTCATAATATAAAGTAAATGTATAATTTTAGAGTATAAGCTAAAATATATAGTATGATTTTTTCCAATGGAGTAGAAAAAAAAAATGATTTAATTTGGCGCCAATATTGTATATCATCTTTGAAAACCCCAATGATGGCTTTACTCTCACAGAAGTAACAATGATGGCTTTACTCTCCATCTTAGGCACTTGGAAGCGCAATCGTTGGAAACAGAAACAAAGATTCCGACTTTTCACAACCCTTTTGCATTCCTCAGAACCCCATCTCCTTCAAGTGATCCCCACCAACATCTCCATCGCCAAACTAGCAAATTCTGGCCAACTCGAACAAGCCCGCCACCTGTTCGATGAAATGCCGCTTCGAACAGTTTCCTCTTGGAACACCATGATTTCTGGATATTCCAAATGGGGTTGTTACACTGAAGCTTTAGCTTTTGCATCCCTTATGCATCACTCTTGTGTTGAGCTAAATGAGGTTTCTTTTTCCATGTTGTTAAGCGCGTGTGCGCGTGATGGGTCATTGCTTCATGGAAAACAAGTTCATTCCCTTGTTTTAAAACATGGCTACGAGAGGTTTAGTCTTGTGGGGAGTGCTTTGTTGTATTTTTGTGTGCAGTGTTATGGGATTGAAAAAGCTAAGGTGGTTTTTGAGGAACTGCGTGATGAGAATGGTGGGTTGTGGAGTTTGATGCTTGTGGGTTATGTGCAGCATGACATGATGAGTGATGCTATTGACGTGTTTGAGAACATGCCTGCTAAGGATGTTGTGGCATGGACTACGTTAATCTCTGGGTATGCCAAGAGGGAGGATGGTTGTGAAAAGGCTTTGGATTTGTTCGTGTGTATGAGGAGGAGTTCTGATGTGTTTCCGAATGAGTTCACTCTGGATTGTGTCATAAGGGTTTGTGCTAGAATGAGGGTTCTGTGTCTAGGGAAGATTGTTCATGGGATTTGCATTAAGAACGGGGTTGATTTAGATAATTCAATTGGTGGTGCCCTTATTGAGTTTTATTGTGATTGTGAAGCCATAGATAATGCCAAGAGAGTTTATGAGAGCATGGGAGGAGAAGCTTGTTTGAATGTTGCTAACTCACTCATTGGGGGCCTTGTCTCCACAAGAAGGATCGAAGAAGCTGAGGTGATCTTTAATGAATTGAGAGATACAAATTACATATCATATAATTTGATGATTAAAGGTTATGCTATGAATGGTCAGGTTGAGAAATCAAAAAGATTATTCAAGAAAATGAGTTCCAAGAGTTTAACTTCCTTAAATACTATGATTTCTGTCTATTCCAAAAATGGTGAACTTGATGAAGCTGTGAAGATTTTTGACAAAGCTAAAGATAAACGAAACTCCGTAACATGGAATTCAATGATGTCAGGTTATATTCTTAATGGTCAGCACAAGGAAGCATTAAAATTATATGTGGCCATGCGCAGATTATCACTTGATTATAGTAGATCGACATTCTCTGTCCTATTGCGTGCTTGCTCATGTCTTGGTTCTTTTCAACAAGGACAGTTGCTTCATGCACACTTAACTAAAACACCATTCCAAGCAAATGTTTATGTTGGGACTGCTCTTATAGACTTCTATTCAAAATGTGGTCACTTAGCTGATGCTCAAAGGTCATTCAGCAGCATTTTTTCACCCAATGTAGCAGCATGGACTGCTCTTATAAATGGGTATGGATATCATGGATTTGGCTCCGAGGCAATTTCGCTCTTTCAGTCAATGTTAGCTCAAGGAGTTGTTCCAAATGCAGCTACTTTCGTTGCTATTCTTTCTGCCTGTACCCATGCCGGTCTAGTTGGTGAAGGTTTGAGAATTTTCCACTCAATGGAAAGAAGCTATAGCGTAACCCCAACTATAGAACATTACACATGTGTGGTTGATCTTCTTGGTCGATCAGGCCACGTAAAAGAAGCTGAAGAAATTATTATGCAAATGCCAATTGAAGCAGATGGAGTAATTTGGGGAGCTTTGCTTAATGCTTCTTGGTTTTGGAAGGACATGGAAGTGGGGGAGAGAGCTGCTGAGAAGTTGTTCAGTTTGAATCCCAATCCAACATCTGCTTTTGTAATTCTTTCCAACATGTACGCCGTACTAGGTAGATGGGGGCACAAGACGAAACTTAGGAAGAGATTGCGGAGTTTGGAATTGAGAAAAGATCCAGGATGCAGCTGGATAGAATTGAATAACAATATTCATCTGTTCTCTGTAGAAGATAAAACCCATCCTTGTTCAGATGCCATTTATGCAACTGTAGAGCATATAACAGCAACCATTAACTCTATTATTCCCTTCAATTGTCTTTATAGCAGCATTGGTGGATAGCATTTCCAATGCAACTTACTCTTATGATCTGATTTTTCTTTCAAATTTGGCCATTGTAGTCCTACATGCACAATTATGTTCAAAATCAAATAGGCTTTGCTGACATAAATTAAGAGCTACAAGTCTACAACAAGATGTGAAGAAGGCAACTAATTGGGTAGTTTTGAGGATAACTTCGACTGCCACATTATTTCTCACTAGTTTCTTTATTCCACCCTCCTAATATCTCGCAACAATTCGTCCTGGTTCGTGTTGTATAAAGGTATCATTAACACCATATATGTGCAAGGCTGCTGGCTGCATGATTCATCACTCCCAATAAATATTTGAAAAGTAAAATAACCTTCAAACAGTCATGGATGACTCGAGAGAGGGTCTGATTCAGCATTCATTCAGGCCTAGGAACACAGGCCAAAAACCATTGCCACCAAAGCCCAAGACATTCCGTTCATGGATATCTCATCCATTTGTTGCCAAGATGATGAAAGCCACTCAAATTCAGATCCAGCTGTCACTGAGGAGTTTGTCAAGCAAGTTGGAAGTGCATGCAGGGAATGGGGTTTCTTCCAGGTGATCAATCATCGGGTGCCACTTGATAGGCACCAGAGGATTAATTCAGTTGCAGAGGAGCTCTTTCAGCAGAGCTTGGAGGAGAAGAGGAAGGTGAGGAAGGATGAGGTGAAGACAATGGGATACTATAACAGACAGCACAGAAAGAATGTTGGAAGCAAGTTTTTGATTCTGGTGTGGAGGACTCGACTTTAGTTGCGGTCTCATCTGGGCCTATTGGACTAATCAATGGCCTGTACTCCCACCCAAATTCTGGTTTGTTTGAAGCAGTGTTGTAGGTACATGGTACAAGTATGGGTACATGACTTATTTGAGTACTATTTTTTAATATTATTACTACAGTATTTTCTTTAACCTGAACTCGACATATGGTATGTGGAAAGATGAATTCAAGAAGCATACTTAAAGGTTTAATATAGAATCCTGCATATTCAGTTGCATTCTGCTGAAAGGTGAAATATTGTCTTGGATCAATCTGCTACATATTATACCCAATTACATGCATAATCTAAATGGTACTCTTATTATACTTTAAGCTAGCTTGTAATGATAAATCTGAAGGTTTTCCACATTTTGTTTCCCGAAATTTCTGCACTTTCTGTTGACAATAAACTCACCCCACTTAAAAAAATGATGTGAAATATTTATTGGTTTGATTTAACAACTACAAAACTACAACTTGTATATGCTCTACATGAGAATATCTTCTTGCCAAGATTCCTCCCAGGCCATTTTACGTATATTTAGAGGCCTTTATCCATTGATTGAGTCCCATACAGAACAGATATCAGCTTCAATGGCAAGGCCAAACCAGAGTTTAGGGTGACTTCAAGCTTGAAATATATGTTCTTCTTTGTGATACATCAAGCTGGATGATAACTATGCAGTGAAATAATGTCAGATTGATGCTTCTGATCTATGCTCTTTGATTAGGACATAAGTGATAGAGACATTATATCTGATTCCCAAAAGACACAGAAAATACAATCATCTTCAGACTCACAATGGCTTTCTGTTGACATAAATTAAAAGCTCTAACAGAAGATGTGGTTATATGAAGAACTCTAGTACAGCCAAAGGGCTTGTGTATATGTGAATTTAATTGGCTCTGTTTGGTATAACTGGCTGAAAAGTCAGCTGAATGCTTAAAAACCAATGGCCAAAGAAATATTATTTACAGAAATGGCCAGGAAATGGAGATGCTATCTCTCCCTCTTTCCATGAGACAATAATGAACAGTAACACCCAATATTTTATCACACTAGGTGGGGTCGGCTATATGGATCAAACGAAAGCATAATGCTTTATGATAAATTATGTTCATTAACAAAACATTGATCTCTAAGTTTTTCTTTATTATTTTCCCTATGGTTTCTCGCCATGAGACAATGACAAAAACAAAAGCACAAATCCAGATTCAATGGGTCTACAAGGGTAATAACAACATTATAAGTACTTGTTTCAAAATCTCCTCAACATCTATTTTTTAGAAGATGAAAATGAATATTTTAGCTATATGGTTTATTTAATTCATGTATAATTTTAAGTTTTGTAGGAGACATTGTGCCGTGCAAGTTTAATCAACCATATGGAATCTCCATTGTCCACCATTGAATACGGATGTTCTCCTAATCTTATTGTTTACTTTTTCAAAGTATTTTGTCATTCCATAGACTAAAGATTGATATTTTAATGTATCAAACAACTAATCAAAAATCATTGTCAATATTAATAGTTTGGTGAGTACTTATGTAGAACAATATTATTATTAGTTTTTTATTTTACATATGAAATTATCTTCTTCCAAGTAACAAGCCATGGTATGCCCCTCACTCTAAGGCAAAGGGTAGAGGAAGCCTTTAGAAAGTTCTTTGTACAAAGTTTGGAGGATAAGAGGAAGGTTAGTAGATATGAGAACACAGTGACCAGTTATTATGACACAAAGCATACTAAGAATGTTAGAGAGTGGAAAAAAGTGTTTGATTTTTTAGCAAAAGAACCTACTTTGGTCCCTGTCACTTCTGCTGAACATGATGATCTAGTTGCTCACAGGAATTGTAAATCTCCTCAATACCCTACTAGTGGTTACATGACTCTTTCATATACCCTACTTTTCGTATACTGAATTCATTGTAATGTGTATCAAGTATCAGGTTCATCATATAAAATGTCTCGTAAAATTAATGTAAAAAGTGACAAACTGTATACCCAAATAACTATGTATTTGTACCCTACCACGTACCAGGTTATTACGAACCTACTTTGTAGAGCCACATGGTCAAATTAGTTTATTGGACACCACAAAGGCACTTGCAACATAATTCAATCTGCTTTATTTGATGAAAGTGGTGCTACATACATAGGTCATGGCAGGGAGGAACCAACTCTCTAAATGCTTCACTAACTCATACAATGATGAAGAATATTAAGCCACTTGATGGTAGTAGTTACTAATTGTTCTGGCATGGGGTACAAAATACTAATCATGAACGGAGCAAGTGAAGAGATGAAACTGAAATAGAGTTGGCTAAGGCATTAAACCTTATTAGATCAAGAACAAGCTCCTAGTAGAAGGAAAAAAACTGTTATCTATACAACTAGATGTATAATTTTCGTGACAACTTTGGTTTTACAACACCTTGTAAGGTCATAGTTGTCGTCATCTTTCGATTTTAAGATAAAGTAGCAAAGTAGCAGTATTTTACCTTATAAAACAAAGCTGTCAATTTTGGTTGTATAAATGACAATACTATAAAAAAAAATCTAAACTTGTGCCAAAACTAGTCTTGATCCAATGTATCTATCTTTGTGGTAAATACTGTATCTATCTATGTTTAATATATATAGCAATCATACAATAATTTTCTCATAAATTCCCCAACTTTATCAGCAGCCAAGCAAAGCAAGCCATGGGAGAAGTGGACCCAGCTTTCATCCAAGAACTAGAACACAGGCCAGAGCTCTATCCCATTGAATCTGAAGGTATTCCTGTAATAGATCTTTCTCCAATAATCCACAAAACAATTGAAGACCCTTCAGCCATTGAAGGCTTAGTGAAAGAGATAGGAAGTGCATGCAAAGAATGGGGCTTTTTCCAAGTAATAAACCATGGCGTGCCCCTCAGTCTAAGGCAGAAGTTAGAGGAAGTCTCTAGAATGTTCTTTGCACAGAGTTTGGAGGATAAGAGGAAAGTTAGCAGAAATGAAACCAGTGCCACTGGTTATTATGACACAGAACACACCAAGAATGTTAGAGACTGGAAAGAAGTGTTTGATTTTGTAGCTAAAGAACCTACTTTTCTTCCTGTCAATTCTGATGAGCATGATGAACAAGTCACTCAATGGACTAATCCATCCCCTCAATACCCACCAAACTTTAGGTAATTCATCTTTACTCTTTAATTAGAGGGCGAACTTGACACAACGATAAAGTTGTTGCTTAGTTAGTATGAGGTTACGAGTTCAAATTCTGGAAACAACCTCTCACTTGTGGGAGTAAGCCAAAAAGGCTATATATATCTATCTTCCCCATAACCCACTAAATAAGAGCCTCATGTACTGTGCCGTCCATATAAAACTGTGAATACTTAACAAGTGTCCCTTTTTTCCTCCTCTCTTTATTAGTATTATTTAAATTCTATTATAAATTGACACTTAGTATAAAGGGTTGTGTTCAAAATTATGTAAACATATTTTTATGAGCAGCGTTATAATCCAAGAGTACATTGAAGAAGTGGAAAAGCTGGCCTATAAGTTACTGGAGCTTATAGCTTTGAGCTTAGGACTTGAAGCAAAGAGATTTGAAGAGTTTTTCATCAAAGATCAAACCAGCTTCATTAGACTCAATCATTACCCTTCATGTCCTTACCCTCACCTAGCTCTTGGAGTTGGTAGACACAAGGATCCTGGTGCCTTAACCATTCTTGCCCAAGATGAGGTTGAAGGACTTGAAGTGAAACATAAAGCAGATCAAAAGTGGATTAGAGTGAAACCTACCCAAGATGCTTATATTATCAATGTTGGTGATATTATTCAGGTACTAATTATTCTGTACCTTCCACTACAAAGTCTGAAAACATTGAAATGTTAATATGTTATAGACTACAGTCTCATTAATATTTTTTTGAATCGAGTTTAATTTTGGTGTTTATAGTACTTTATACTTAAGTTATTGAATATGTTGATAGTAAGTTTTACTATGTTTAGATTTAAATGAGATCTTAAACTCATTAAATGATTAATGTGTTACTAATATATTATTAGATATAAGTATGAAACTTTTTTACAATGAGGAATAAGGATGTATACCAAAATTAAATTCACTGTTAGACGGGTAACAAGAAAAAGTTATGATATTTGGCTCAATCTATGATCCGAAGGGATAGAAAATAATACATCAATCGTAATGAGTCTTTTACTTGAGGATTGAGTTGTTTGTGCAGGTTTGGAGCAATGATGTGTATGAGAGTGTGGAGCACAGAGTGATGGTTAACTCTGAGAAAGAAAGGTTTTCAATTCCTTTCTTCTTCTTTCCAGCACATGACAGTGAAATCAAGCCTTTGGAGGAGCTGATAAATGAGCAAAACCTTGCAAAATATAGGCCATACAAGTGGGGCAAGTTTCTTATCCACAGAAGGGACACCAATTTCCAAAAACTAAATGTTGAAAACCTTCAAATTTATCACTATAAGATTGCTTAAAGATATTGATATTGGTGCAGGTTAACTAATGCACGTAAATAAATATATTGCAGCTTATTGATCACTATGTTATGAGTGATTGCAATTGAATTAGTGTGTGTGGATTATGAAGTATCACAGAATAAAAGAAAGTTGAAGTTAGTACTTAGTACCATGTATGATGTTCATATTTCTCATCCATCAATAATTGAAATTATGTTGGTTTTAATGTTTAACATTTTCTTTTTCCTTGAATATCATTTGATTAGATTACCATCGATTATAATCAAATTCAGCTTTCATCATAATATAGTTAGCTTAAATTACTTACATAAGACATCATTTAAGCAACAAACAATGCCTGCAACACTATATTTATGACTTTGAAGTAGTACATCTTAATCTTATCATATAACTAATATTTATGCATTTTTTTAACAATAGCAAACAAAGTTACGTATTAGACCTTTCAGTGAAGGATTTCTTTGTATTGGTTAGTAGCATTTGGATGCAATTATAATAATATATATAAAAATTAATGCATTTATTTGTCTGTCTAATTTCTAGTGTTGTAAAAATCAGTTCAGACCGATTAGTTCAACCGGTAAACCGGTCACAATATTAGTATGATACAACAATTATATCAGTCATGCAATCATACCTGTCAAAATTGATTAAAACCGGTTATATCAGCTGATTTTTAATTGAATCATATCGGTCATACCAGTCAATTTTATTTAAAATTAAATTTTTAATGAAAATAAAACAATTTTTAACATTAATATTAATATATTATACATGTATATTTACACTAGTATGCAATTTAATTAGTAAACATGTAACATTACATAACAGGTTGGACATTAATAACATTCCTAATTTCAATCACTTTCAAACTGAGAGAGATAAAGCAAACAAATCCACACCTCACTAACAAAAACATCTTTTATTGCTTCACAGTTCACATTTTCGTTCATTTATTTTGAACAAAATTATTCTTCCTTGATATTTATATACATTTTTGTTATCATCCATTAAACAATATATTAATACAAGTGAGAAAAAATAGTTAACTCAATATCATAATTCATAATGCCTTCATCCTCCTCCTTGTGGGTGGGTGTGTATAGAAAAATTAATTTTAACAGTTAAGTTTTAAGACTTTCCAAAATCAACTACTTACAGATAAAAAAAGTTATTTTAAGAGAAAGCTAGAAGTTGATATAGGAAGAGTTAGGCAGAATTTCAGGTCAATCCACTACAGATTAAGAAAATTTGGATGACTAAAAATATGTATCACATAATCTTGAATTTAAGTGAGTGTTTTAGTGCTGGTCTCTAGGAGTCTCATGCACATCAAGTGCAGTTATAACTCATTTTCCCTACCCAGAATTTTTGTTCTTAAGAAATTAAGGTTATAGTGGCATAAACTAATGTTATATATTGGTTTAATAATTTTTGAGAAAATAATGTGACCTAGAATTTTCTGAAATGCATACTATTTTAAAAAGATATTTTTTAAAATAATACCTACATCATATAAATTAATGTCCCTAATGCAAAAACTAGTATCCTCATCAAATCACAATTTAGTGATGAAACATCATAATCTAGTGTCCGCATCTTAGTACATGTATGGACCAACAATCTCGGAATGCATAAATAGATGTCTAACAGTGCAGAGAAATGGTGACTGCACGTGACTTATGTTTGTTAATAATGCAATGATGATTATGACTGGGAAATGTTGCTGAGTACACTGGATTTACTGCTTGTAGATGCAGAATTCACCAGAAATATGATGAAATTTGTGGGATAAAATGATTGCGATGACGACACACTAATTCTCTCTTCCCTTTTGATGTTCTTTTCAATTTCCATTTTCTCCCCTTCTTGTGGACTGTTGTAATGTGGTCTCTAGAGAGAAAACATGAAAAAACTAGTTTAAAATAAGAATTGATCTGCTGTCAATTACGCATGAGGAAAATGTTAGACACCTCATACCGTCCGTTATAAAAACGGTACCTAAATAGATCAATCATGTGGACATTATTTCAAAACATTAATTTTAAACTCACATTATTACACACAAAGAAAGAGAATTTTTTTTTTATATTTGAGAGGGAAATATAGGCTCCTACGTATCTCTAGCTGCAATATATAATCAAGAGTATATAGTTCTTTAAGAAAAAAGGTCGATTGATTGAGATATTTTATTTATTTTTATTTTTAAAATAATACGATAAGATAGCGCGACATGACACGAATCTCATAATACACTATCCCCTCCATGACTTAAGTAAATTGTTATGAAAATGTCAACTTAAGGTAACGCGATAGGGCACGAGTTTCATAGTACACTTCCTCTCCTTGATTTAATTAAATTATTTTTCAAAAAAATCAATTTGAGATAACGTGACACAACACGGGTCCAACAATGCACTACATCTTCTTGATTTAATTAAATTAATTTTGAAAATGTTAATTTGAGGTAACACGACATGACACGGGTCTTATAGTGCACTACCTCTCCTTGATTTAATTAAATTATTGTTGAAAATATCGATTAGAGGTAACACGGCATGGCACAAGTCCCATAATGCACTACCTCTCCTTGATTTAGTTAAATTATTTTTTAAAATGTCAATGTGAGGTAACACGACAGAGCACGAGTCCCATAATGTACTACCTCTCATTGATTTAATTAAATTATTTTTGAAAATGTCAACTTGAGGTAATGTGACAAAGCATGGGTCTCATAGTGCACTATCTCTCATTGATTTAATTAAATTACTTTTGAAAATGTCAACTTGAGGTAACGCTACATAACACATATCATATAGTGCATTATCTCTCATTCATTTAATTAAATTATTTTTAAAAAATATAGATTTGAGGTAACACGATATGACACATGTCTTATAGTGCACCACCTCTCCTTGATTTAATTAAATTATTTTTGAAAGTGTCAATGTGAGCTAACGCGACAAGGTACGAGTCCCATAATGTACTACATCTTCTTGATTTAATTAAACTATGTTTTGAACATGTCAATTTGAGGTAACGCGACAGAGCACGAGTCTCATAATGCACTACCTCTCCATGAATTAATGAAATTATTTTTGAGAAATGTCAATTCGAGGTAACGCGATAGGGCACGGGTCCCATAATGTACTACCTCTTCTTGATTTAATTATAAATTATTTTTTTAAATGACAATTTGAGGTACACGACAAAGCACAAGTCACATAGTGCACTACTCCTCCTTGATTTAATTAATTTTTTTTTTTTTTTGAATATGTCAATGTGAGGTAACACGATATGGCACAAGTCTCATAGTGCAATATCTTATATTCCTGTTTTTTTTAATTCATTTTTTATTACTTTTATATATACTAGCGTGTTGGCAGACACTCTCGTGTTTGTCAACCCGCTTTTCTATTGTTTGAAATGTAATTGTTTACTTAAAAAATTGAATCACTTATAGTTAGTTTTGTATATGAAGTATATAAATAATTATTTAAATAAACTTATCATGAAATGAAATGTTTGGTAACTGGATTCTTATTTTTTAGTAAATATCATAGAGTGTTGTTATTGAATATTAAAGTCGTGAGAACATGTTTAAGAGATAAATATCTTTACAAAACATTTTTTGTTTGATAAGTAAAGAAAAAAAATATTGTGGTTACAAAATTAAGAAGGAATACACAATTAAGAAAATAATATGGGACATGCAATAAGAATATGAGCATTAGATTATATGGTTTTTTTTTGTAAAAAATAAAAAATAGTCAAGGGCAACATAGGAAATTATAAATTACTCCATGGTGGATAGTTACACTATGTTTTGGCTTTATAATAAACCAGCGTGTTGACATGCACTGTCGTGTCTATTAACCCGCTTTCCTATCGTTTGTAATGTATAGTTTGTATTTAATAAATTCAAATATAATTTTTTGCGCTAAATTTACGGTTGAATTTATTCAATTGGTCTAATTATATATATATATATATATATATACACACACGCTTTATTAAACAAAACAAACAATAATAAAAACTGAATAATAAAAAACAAATAAAGTAATAAAATAAATAGGTGAATAAAAGAAAAAGAAATTAAATTGGGGATTTAGAGTTGAGGTTTAAAATTGATTTGGGGATTTTTGTTAAAATTGATTTGAGGTTTAGGTTAAAATTTGATTTGGGGTTTAGGTTAAAATTGATTCGGGTTAGATTAAAAATTGACTTAGGAGTTTAGGTTAAAAATTGATTTGTGAGTTTAGGTTAAAATTGATTTGAGGGTTCAAAATAAAATTGATTTGGAGGTTTAGGTTGGGGTTGGCAAAGGGGACAACTCATGTGGCTGGTTGGGCATACAACCGTCGCTGACAATGGTTGTGTCGTTCGCATTGACGGCGGTAACAACAATGGTGATTTTTATTTTTCTATTATCACAGTTCAATAGTGAAGGCACAATATAATAACGAAAGGAAAAAATGAAGACAAATGACTATAATACCTCTTCCGAGTTGAAAAGAATAAAGAAAATAGTGTTGAGTTCTTATCGGATATTGCATTCACCTTACTCTTTCTTTTAGTCTTTGTCTCCTCTTGTTTTCAAAATTCTAGGTGTGCCTGTTTTTAAAAATTAGGGTTGCCTCCTCCCTTCTCTTTTCTTTTCAAAATCTGAATCCTTCTCATTATTTCTAAAAACAAAGTTTATAAACGGAGGATTAGGTTAAGAAACCTAATCTGGATGAGCTCCAACAAGCCTAATTGGTCACCTCTTTTAATCTTATTCACTTATTACTATTTACTCAACGACTTATTATTTTTTTTTGGAAAAAACAAATTAATCCAATCAAAATTGGGTGTTTACACATATACTTAAATTCTTTCTACTATCCAACAAGACATATCATTGTCTAACGATGTAAGGTCTCATAAGAAAAGACCAAACATTCGATGTCTTGAAGTAACATTTGTTGAAGATGGATTATAATTGAGTTTTCCCTCTTTTCAACTGATAGCCGATATACAACCAAAAATATAGTTGTGACAATAGACTAAAATTAAAATTGTTGATATTTTCATGTACTAAAAATATAGTTAAGCAGTGAGGGATGTTTTTTTTTAGACTAGGGACTTGTTGGGGAATCTTTAACAATTAAGTTGACACATTTTAAAAAAAAAACTCCAACATTTATCAATTAAATTATTTTTGGAAAACTCTACATTCAGTGTGCTACTAGGCCCAAACTATTAGTGTTGGGAACAAGCGAACAATCAAATAGTAAAGAGTATAGAGACAAGAGAATAACACAAGAGATTTGGTAACGAGGTTCGGCCAATTGTGCCTACGTCCCCGGGAGCGTTGAGCGGCTACCACTATATATTATTAGAGAATAAGGATTAGTGTTTTACTATTCTTCTCCTTGTTACAATAGGTTTACATAACATCAATATATATAGCCCTCTACCCCAACCCCTTTACATCAGCCCAAGCCCATAACTTGTATTGCTGTTATCTAGAGATATGAGTCATTGCACAACAACAGAAGTCTCGAGTACAATGGTTAAGGTGTAATGATGCAAATACAAAATTTGTCCATTTTGCTCCTTTTCTAGTTGTTATAGAAACTAATTTTTATGTTCCGGGGTGGAACTTTAAAGGGACAGGCGGGGGCAACTGACCCCCCTGGAATTTTTTAAAATTTTGTTTAAATTTTTTTTTACTTTTTTACCTACTAAAACACATTTGTTGTTCCCATAAATGTGTTATTCCATGTGTCACTTGCTATGTTTGATCAATAAAATACTTAATTATTAAACTTTAAAATTTTAAAAAGTGGTACATAAAGTGACACTTTTTGGAATTGCATGTGTACTTCTTTTATCCACACCTCAATAACGTCTATATGGAGATAGTAGTTGAAACTCAAATATTTCTTTAATTTGTAGCTTGATAAATAAATACAACGCAACTTGTGCAGTCCTTCTAAAAATTATACATAATACAAGTTCTTACATGTGTAGATGTTGATTATAATAACATGTCTTCATTTAAGTTCTTAATGATCTTACACTTGATGAAATAAATTATCTGATTTATGTATGTATTGGTAAGAGCCATGAAAGAAAGCTTCTTGATGAATCAAGAAGTGTATAAAAGAAAGCTTAAAGAAGCTTAAAGAAAGAAGAACGAGAAACAAAGATTGATAATATTCTCATTGAATGAATTGAATTGATTGAATAAGAAGTGAGCCAATATGACTTATTTATACAAGAGAAAAGAATGAAAAGAAAGCTTGTAAA
>NC_032026.1:9530092-9541533 GCF_001865875.1 Lupinus angustifolius | reverse complement strand
CAGCACCTTCCTGCATCTTTAGGCCATAGAGTCTCTGTTTCAAATACAGCTTATTTGTTAGAGACTTGGACATGAACCGCTTCTCTAATGTCTCCCACACCTCTGTTGGTGATGTCAGATCCATAACATGATACATCATCTCATCTGATAGACAAAGCCTTATGGTTTCCGCAGGCTTCTCCTTCAACTCTTCCCAATCCAGTTGATCCATACCCTCTGGTTTATTCTCACGCAGCGCCTTTGATAGACCTTGTTGAGCCAACACATCCTTAACCCTCCTTTGCCACAATCCGAAATTACCAGTTCCATCGAACTTCCCCACCTCGAATTTGGCACCTGGGTTAAGAGCCATCTGATACCAATTGTTGGGAACAAGCGAACAATCAAATAGTAAAGAGTATAGAGACAAGAGAATAACACAAGAGATTTGGTAACGAGGTTCGGCCAATTGTGCCTACGTCCCCGGGAGCGTTGAGCGGCTACCACTATATATTATTAGAGAATAAGAATTAGTGTTTTACTATTCTTCTCCTTGTTACATTAGGTTGACATAACATCAATATATATAACCCTCTACCCCAACCCCTTTACATCAACCCAAGCCCATAACTTGTATTGCTGTTATCTAGAGATATGAGTCATTGCACAACAATTAGCAAATTTTTAATTTAAAACAAGTGAATAATTTTGTTTTCCTATGGCAATTTTGCACGTTGCTTTATTGAAAAGAAAATTGACGGGGATTAATTCTTTGGTTCAAATAATTCCAAATGAAGAATAAAAATCTTAAAGCTATAATTAGTTGATCGAATCTTAATCATATAGCTTATGAAATGCTTGTTCAGCCTTGTGGGGGAATCTTTTATAAGTTGGTATTTGATGGGTTTGACCCAAATTATTATATATTTTCTTACAATTATTTTATTATGATACAAGAGAATTTGGTAGGAGGGTAAATAATTACTTCTAATTAGAAAACAAGTGAAGAAATGTGTTTTTTTTATGAGAGATTTGCACTTTTGGTTTTATTCCTTAGAAAATTGCAGCACTGGTGATAACTTTCTGCTCCAAATCAAGAATAAATCTCTGAAATACAATATTGTTGTGATTTGTGAACTATATATTTTTCACTTTGACTCATTCTTTTTTAACTAATGGTATTATTATTAAGTTTAAATCACAATCGCGTAATATTGAATATAAAAGAGATCAATGGATGAAACAGTTTATAGGAAATAGTTTACATACAAACTGTTTGTATGTCTGGTTTAGATTGTTTTTCCTTATTTCTGGTTTACAAACTTTTTTACTAACTAATTTCTTAGATAACAAACATAGTTTACAAAAAAACATATAAAACAAGAAAAGAAGAAAAACAACATTTTTTTTAGAAACAAAAAACCAAAATGTTAAAGCTTAATGAAAGTTTATTTTTTTTAATTTTTTAGTTTATACTTTATAGTATTATATATGATACATACAAATTAGAATCACCTTATTAAATCTTCTAGTACTAAAATATAAAAGGAAAAGAAAATTTGATATTTTTAATATTATTTTATTAAAAAATAATTAAAATATGGACCGTTATTTTTTTCTATATCATCTATCAAGATAAGAAGAAATTAAATTGCAGCAGTCTGGAATGACTATTTAAATCTTTTAAAACTCTAGTCCATAATCTACATGTGGTAGCAATGATTTTACACTTTGGAATTTGAGCATTTTGGATTGTTGACCGAACAATTTAGTAAAACATTTGTACTAAGTTTACAAAGACTACCTTGTAGCAATGTTAATAATATTTGGTGGATTGTGTCAAACATAATTTTGCAATTAAAAAGAAGGATTGAGATAAAAACAAAAAAATAAATATATTTCTTCTGTGTTATAAGAAACTTAAAGGATTATAAAAAATAAGCAATCTTAACAA
Source organism: Lupinus angustifolius (assembly GCF_001865875.1). Lineage (NCBI taxonomy): Eukaryota > Viridiplantae > Streptophyta > Magnoliopsida > Fabales > Fabaceae > Lupinus > Lupinus angustifolius. The sequence continues at coordinate 9,539,600 of NC_032026.1, read as the reverse complement.
AAGAAAAGTTTAGACATAAAGTTATGTTTTTCTACAGTCTAATAAACTTAAAGATCCTCTTCAATAGAATCACTCATAAAAAATTAACTTTGCATAAACAATTTTGGATAAGCATTATAACAAAATTACAATATATATCCAAAAGTTAGATATGGGTAAAGAAGTATGCAAATAAAGATTCTATAGGATTCCACAAAATAAACAATTATAACAAAGAGACTTTGCATATAAAAATAATTTAAAAATGACAGAATAAAAACTACAAAATAAAATTGCATTTCTTCTATTTTATAAAAGATACAGGGATTCTAGAAAAATGATTATAACAAAAAATACATTATATATAAGCAAAAGTTGGAGAAACAAAAATAAAACAAAGCAAAAAATAAAAATATTTTTCTTGAGCATCCAATGAAGCTTAAGGACTCTTCAAAAGAAGAAAATGTACCAAAAACAATATTTTACGTATAAACGTATAATCAAAAGTTCGAGAGAAAAAATCTTATAAATAAAGCTGAGGTTTATCAAATATAGATATCAAATCTTAAATGTAAATCAAATAAAATCATAATAAATTATAAGCCGAATAATAAATTGATAAATAATTTTTAAAAATATTAACTTTGACTCAAAATATTAAATAAAGTAGTTATAGTTTTTAAAACAGATAGGTTTTAATAAGAAAGTGACATGTGATATTAATATTGATTTTACAATTTAAATACTTCAGTTTAATGAATTAAACGAAATTGTTTACATATAACATTAACTGATAATATTATTAATTAGTAAGAAATAAAACACATATTTTTTAAATATATTTTATTCAAATATAAAGCAATATACTAATTTTTTTATTTATCTTTTTAGTGTTAAAGTTTGAAAAGGAGAATTATTCAAAAGTTGTAGAAGAAATAAAAAATAAAATAAAATATGAACTAAAAACTTATGGCTGCGAAACTTAGAGTAAGAAATAACAACAAAGAAGTCAATCTGAGAGGACGAAGTGATTACATAATATATATAGAGATAGAAGAAAAACAATAAATTAAGTGAGTAGAGAATGAAAATTAGTCAGAAACTGTAAGCGCAAGTAAGAGAGAAAAAACAAGATATTGAACTTTTAACCTTTTTATCTTTTTGAGGATTTAGTGAGATTTTATATCATTAATGAGACCTTGTTATTAAATTAAATCAAATCATGCTTACTATTATTTTATTTGATAAAATACAAACTATAAATCATTCTGAATAATATTTATGATAATCAATTCAGAATTTGGAAAGTAAAAGTTTATTCAACTCAGACTTTTTTCTTTTTTTAAATGTAAAGATGAAAAATTTGTTGCATTACAAGCCAAGTGGCTTACAATTCTACAATGACTTAATTTTGAATTCTAGGTGTGAGAGAGTTGGAATTATGAGAGATTCTGCCGGGGAAAATCATGAGAAAAAAATGCAGATTAAGAAAAAATTTCCTTTATAGATAGATGTGCGATTTTCTTTCATAGGAAAGAAATGGTAAGATATTAGGAAAAAATAAGAAGATTTTTTATAGATAGGTGTGCATTTTCTCATGATTTTTCTCCTAATAGAAAGATATATGCCATTCCAAATTTCTCATGTGTAAATTCAAGATGAAAGAATTATAGATATGGCATATCATAATACACTTTTTTTATCTTTAAACTATAAAAAACAAAAGTTATAATGAATTGTTTAAGGAAATTAAAAATAAAGGAAGAAATAAACAAATAAATTAGTTACATTAAAGGTTTGTTATTGTAACATTAATTTTAGCTACTCTTTTCATGGAAAATAGCAATGTACAATATTTAAAAGTTTTGTACAAATTTGTTATTTAGTTACTAGCATTTTGATAAATACTGTCATGCCTAATTTACTATGAATCAATAATGACAAATGTATTTTTATATAAATATTAGGATGTATAAGTGATAAATATAAATAAAAATTATTAGGAAAATAATACTATAAAAAATGTGTGTGATATATAGAAGAAATATTAATTATAAATTGGGATATTTGAAAATCAAAACAAAATTTAAATCAATACAAAAATTAAAAAGTTACTCCCTTCGAATTTTCCTCATATATTGGTTTAGGTTAGTAATTACTAGAGATGGCAAAACAGGTCGTCCGGCCCGTTTAGTTGTGCCCGCAAATGCCCGCAAAAATTTAAGCGGGTGTGGACATACCCGCATTGGTTAACAAACAAAATTTAATGTCCTGCCCGTTTTAAAACGGGTTAACGGGTGGCCCGCGAGCATTGTTAAATAATTTAAAAAAATAAAAATTCATATAATAAATGAAATTAAATTAAATTAAGTAGTTGAAGATAAAAAATTAACAACTTTTTTGATATTTTATATGAAGTTTAACAAATCACATTAGATTACAATTTTTTTAGGGATTAAAAATCACATTATATCATAACTTATTTAAAATTTTCTTATTTTTTCTTTAAATTATGTTTATGGGTCGTCCGCATGCCCAATAGAAATGCCCACAAACTTAGCAGGCAAAACAGGCAAATGGGCAAAAAATTTATGCCATTGCCCGCAAAAAAAATGCAGGCTATGCGGACGTGCCCGTAGAAAATACCCGTTTTGCCATCTCTAGTAATTACAATATTTTTCCTCATATAGTGGTTTAGATTAATAATTACAATGTTTTTTTCTAAATATACTCCCATTATGTACTTGACGTGGATAGAAATATAAAAAAGTATTATAAATTATTTATGGTAAATATTAAAAATTAAAAATATTATACATGTTTGTGCTACCAAATTACAAATATTTTGGAAACTTGAGTCTGTTTTAAAGTTTTATCATTTTTTAAAAGGAAGATTAGCAAAATCTAAATACATTTTAATAAATCCGTATACTATACTAGTGGTGCATGACCATTCAAAAAATATATTGTTTATGCATAATAAGATTAACATTAAATGATTTTAAAAACAATTACAGCATCATTAATTTTGCATTTGACACATTTATCAACACGTGGGAATGGCTGTGGAGGACCAAAATGCTCCTTAACATTGAGATAAATCCTTGGATTGATAAAATCAATAGTAAATTACACTAACACCCTCTGAGTTTTAATGAAATTATGCAAATCACCCATATTTTTTTAAAATCTACACAAATCTCTCTAATTGTATACATACATTACACTGACTACCCCTAAGATAGATAAGTGTAATTTCTTAAATAAAAAATGGTGACGAATGTAATTAAGTCAAACAAAATACGATATATTGTGAAAACAAGTCCAAATAGTATAAGAGTCGATGTTTATTCTTTATTTTGATTAGTTAAAATATAATATGAGAGTAATTTTAAACACCTCCTTAGACTTATTGATGTAGTTTGTACCAAATAAAAAATAATGAATATACATCAGATTTATACTATTTGGACTTATCTCCACAATATTACATATTTTGTTTGACTTAATTACATTCGTCACTATTTTTGTTTAAGAAATTACAATTATATCTCTTACAGGGATAGTCAATATAAAATATATATATAAATATGGGTGGTTTGTGTTAGCTTTAAAAAGGTCTGGGTGATTTGTGTAATTTCACTAAAACTCAAGGGTGTTAGTGTAATTCACTCTAAAGTCAACGATAGTAAATTCTTAAAATAATGATCTCTCGTAATCATCGGATTCATATGGATAGAATTACTTCAGCATTAATTAATTAATTACTTGGTACAAAATCCTCATACGTCCTAATAATTAGAGTAAATTATTTTTACACTACTGAATTTGTTTATATAATATATCATAACATAATTACATTTATTACATATTTTTATTTAAAATATTAAATTCATATCTTATGCAAGGATAATCAGTAAAACATGTATAAAATTAGGATGATTTATGTAAGATATAAAAGAGATGTGGTTCCGATAATTTCACATAAAATTCAGGGATATGAAATAACTAACTCTAATAATTAATATGAGTAGTGATGTAAATCAAGGGGGGTGACCTATGATTTATGGAGACCATGTTCTTGTAAAGAATTCGCAGCATAGTTTAGTTTATTTTATTTGCATTGTTATTAATAAATGAGAATTTAATTCTCATGTAGTTATGGTTTATGTTTATTTTTCATTCAAGTATTTTAGTATTTAATTTGATGTACTTTGGGGATTGAGAAATTATTTATTTCCTTATAATTTGGCATAGTAGTGGTGTAGCATAAACAAGGTGACATGAAAATGGGAACAATGTAACAATTTCATAACAAACTTGTGGCTATACTTAAAGGATGAAGAGAAGATGATTAAGTCCACTCAAGCATGGAAATTCTATGGTTAATTCGAAGAATTTTCAAGCCTAATTCAAATTCAAATCTTCAACAACTCAATCCAACCGAAATTGATAAGATCAAATTAGATTAGGCTTGTTAGGATTATATTAGTTAGGATTTTATCTCCAAATTTCAATTTGTTAAATTAGATCTTATATTTATCTTTTCAGCAAGACAAATCTGCCTATTTATAATTTTGTTTATTCATTAATAAAATTAACTGGAATTTTGAGTAAATTTGAATTGTTTTAGTTGAGAGCACTTCTCCTAAAAACCTTGGGTTGGCCGTGTCCACCATTAACAAGTTCTTATCAAGCTTCCTTGCTTGTGGCGAACCTCATAGCTTATCAAGCTTTCATGCTTGTGGCGCTTTCCCCTCTTAATCTTTTTCATTTCACTCACCAAAACAACCACAATTTCCCACAATTCACCAAAAACGAATTACAGTTTAAAAAACTCAAGACTTCAAGCTAAAACGATCCTAATTCTAAGGCAGCCCCTAGACTTTGTCATCAAGTCATGGTTTTGTTAAAATAAGAGTAAATTATAATCACACCCCAAATTTTAGTAAATTACAAAAATCACTCTTTCAATTTTTAAACCTGCACAAACCATCCATAATTATACACATACATGACACTATTACTCATATATGAAATGTAGTTTCTTAGACAAAAAATGACATAATAGTTAATGATGTGATCTATACAACACAAAATAAAGAAACTACATTTATTTCTTTTAGATAGGTAGTCGACGTAACGTTTGTATATAATTAAATATAATTTGTGTAATTTCATTAAAATTATTTATGGAGTTTTTGACCGTAATTTGCTGTTAAAGATATTAACCAAAATTAAAAAAAGGAAACAGTGGTACAGTGTTCCCATTGTTTTGAGTTTTGACCAAGGTTGAGTGAGAGTGGAAGAAACAATAACGTTGTACTATCATACTCTATTTAAAGCCTCACCCTTATTCAGATCCGAACACAACAATCAGCTTTAAGAAACACAAGACAAGACAAAAACAAACAAGAGAAGAGAAGAGAAGTTATGTTGATCCAAAAAATATATTTGTGCAAAACTATGGTGAGAGTAGCCGTAAAGTTCGTTATTTCTGTTGCACAATCAGTTATGACAGCGCGACAAAGTAACCCACACCCCATTAACAATCTTCATCGTCTTTCTGATACTCTCGCTTTCTCTGGGTTCATTTCTTAGAATTTTGGATTTTTAATGTTCATTTTTGTGTTGTATAGTTCAATCTCTTTCCCTTTTTACATGGAATTGATTCTGATTATGTAAAGAAAAAATACATGTTATTGTGAATGTTACGTTCCTTTAATTGAGAAAACTCGTTAACCTTTCTCAGATAGTTATGTTGAATGAAATCCAATCCCAGTTGTTTTTCTCAGTTTTCTTTGTCTATTGTCTTGTTGATAATTTCCAAGTTGCAATTTTGATTATGATGAATCAGGTAATCACGTGTTTCTTTTCATGATGCTTAAATCTTAAGCAAGATGGCGAAGGTGTGATATTACATCATTTTTTCTCCTTAGATTGCTTAATTTCTACTTCATCTTTTTAATGATTCCTAGTAATATTGTTTGGGATGATGATGAAATTTACCAGAAATGGTTAAAAAGATTAGGTGCTTAAAGAATAAAGGATAATGTAAGGTGAAAATTGTTAATTAAAATATTATTTATAAAGGATATTACTCCATTTTTGTTATAAGATATTACCTTTCGGTGAAATATAATATCTTCATTTTATTATTATCTCAGCCTCCTAAACGGTATTACCATAAATAGTTAAAAAGATAAAATAGAATTTACTAGATTCAAATTTATTTATAAAGGATAGTGCTTAAAGCACTACACAAGTTTAATTGTTTTATAAAGGATAAAGTAATGAAGTGGTTAAGAGAATAAAGGATAATGTTTGGTTAAAATTTCTATAACAGACTAAATTTTTTTACCTTTTAATTAAAAGTACTAACAATATAAATAATTTTAAAAATTATTATATTGATAATACATAGTTATTAATCTATTTTACCTTCTTTAGCTTCAAAAATAATATAAAAGTCTCAGACAAAATCAAACATATTATATTTCACCCAAAGCTTACATTGGTTTTTATTCTTTTTGTTTTCTCTCTGACCAAACGCTATGAAACTCGTGTTGATGAGAAAAATGCAATGATTTTTATCGTATAAAATGGAAGTTGAATTCATGTGAAAAAAGTTACCAAAAGGTACTTTGTGGTTGAGTCTTCTATAGTAAGTAATGTGAGCAATATTCTGCTGACTCGTGCCGGTTATTTGACATGTTCGATTGAAATAACAAAATTAATATAGTGTAATATTTATATATTAATATCATAAAGATTTATACACATTTATTATATCATTCATAATTTATTTGATTTTTTGAAAAAACCAATAATAATTAAATATAAATAATAGAGAAACAATGTATGAAGCTCATATCTTATCGGTATATATATTTTTTCTCATATGTAAATCAAATCAAATATTTATTTGGTGTACTATAGTATCTCTAAATCCATAAAGGACCATTCAATAATATTAATATTATATTATATTATATATAGTATCTTTAATAATATTAATATTATATCTTTAAAATCATTCAATATACTTTTATATTTATATATAGTATCTTTATTAATATTAATATTATTTCCGATGCATTGTTTCTACTTGGGGTTCCTTTTTTTAGTAGACCCTTTATTAAAATTTATTTAATGAATTAATATTTTTTGGGTCGTGTCTCCAAATCTATAAATGTGGATTAATTTATTTTGAATATAGAGATCTTGCACATAAAATAAAAATACACCATTAACATGTTGCTAAGAAAAATACTAACTACATAAGAAGAACATCATCGAGACTCACACTTTTATTTGATAAAAAATATATGCAATGATATATTGCATAACAGAAAAACCACTGCTCCAAAATAAAATTTTGTTTAATTAATAAGAGTGAGCCTCAAAGTTGGTCGTGAGGATTGATATTTTATATTATACTCATGCCTGATAAGTTTTAGTGAAATTATACAAATCATTTATTCTATTTTTTAAATTTACACAAATCATTCGTAATTAAATACATATATTACATTAACTACTCCAATAAGATGCTAAATGTAGCTCGTTAATAATGAATAGATGTCGACTCTTATACTATTTGTAATTGTTTTTATAATATATCATATTTTGTTTGACTTAATTATAATCATCACCATTTTTGTTTAAGAAATTATATTTATCTCTATTAGACAGAGTCAGTGTAATATATGTATATTGTAACGCCCAAAAATTACTCCAAAAATGTTGCTAAAAAATGGGTATTATTTTTTTTAATAATGATGTCATATAAAATTTATTTCCTTATATTCGTTTCATTTTTGGAACATCACTTTAAGTAACATACAATTTGGAAAATCAAAAACACCATGACCTAAAGGTAATAAAAATATAACTCAATATAACTTTGAATCATACTCCATTTAATAACTGAAAATATATGTACGAAATACAAGGCGGAATAAATATTCGCCCAAACTGAAATTACGCAAAAGGTTGAGACATCCAGCATATCAAAAAGTACCCTACACATATCTAAGTCGCAAGGGCTTGTGTAGGTGTACCGATCTTCCTCAATCCTCCATGCCCCCTCCTAGGACATGAGAAGCGGTAACTCCGAATCCTCGTAGAACAATCCATCTGAACAAAACGCGATCCGAAGACAAACAGAAAGAAGAGGGAGTAAGACATCTAATGAATATTACTCATTGACGGCATGGAAGTACCCGGAATATCACATACACACAGACACGCATAATAAACACAATATATACATCACATATAAAAATGCACAATGATGAATGATGTTATACTATCAGATTATGAGGATCAAAGTCCACAATTTCAATATATGAATGTTATGCTTGTTTGATCCATCTGTTCACCAATATCCTCCCAATATACTATTCGGAAATAACCAAGAGTATAGGTCCCATAACAAGCCGATTTGAACACACCAAAATTATTCTCCACAAGGATATATGATCGATCTGTTCCAACGGAACTGTCCATTTCAGGACGGTGTCGTGTCAAACACTTTCTGGACATCCCTCTCATTGATCATGATTGCAAAGATGGGTTGTCAGAAATCGTCTAGTTTGCGCTGTGAGAACTGTCCGATCCAAAAAAATACCTCATCTAGGAATACAAGTGACTTGTCTCACCTAAACTCACCCTCAAGTCTTTGCTGACGAACCACCGCCATCGTCGTCCCTCTCAACATCTCGGGGCTCGTTCGTCTCCCGTAAATTTCCTTTCCACTACTTCATTATCCATAATGAGTATGCACACTAACCGAGGTTAGCCGATTAAATCTTTTAATCATTATTTTATATGATCGGCTAAACCTAAGACATCTCCCAAAGGAATGCTTCATGTGGGACCTGATCTTACGTCATTACGTAAAAGAGGAATAACATCCTTACCACTACGAACCATCGATGAATATCCTAGACGACCACATGGTCAAGCCTCTTACAATCAGACGACCATGGTATCATGTAATCCTTTTTGGGCATTGCCCTAATCACGACATCACAGTCAAAACCTTGCCCTAAATAGGTGCAAGAATAAAGGTACTTGTATAAGTTTGTCAATTTTGGGCACCAGACTCAATCATTTGAGTCATGGTCTTTCTCAAGTGTAAATACACTTCACACCCAAGCTAGAGTTATTGCCTAAGCAATCAAACAATCAGAAACAATAAAAAATATTGTATGTCTCTTGCTCAAGCGAGAAACTGTCGCTCAAACGACGAACTCATCAAAACAGACTCAATTCTCTTCCTTATTCTCGCCCAAGCGAGGGGCTGTCACTTAAGCGAAAAATGCATCAAAAATTGGTCAAAATACTTGTCTGGTCTGTGCCCGGGCGAAATACGGTCGTTCGGGCACCAAACACGCCCAAAATGGGCCCTCACCTTTACCAAAGAAATTCACTACTTTTATTACTTTCAAAAATTTCATATAGTTATTTACCTTTACAACTTCTTGATGACAAACATGCCATTAGGCTCTCGTATATATGAGAG
>NC_032026.1:9529084-9529992 GCF_001865875.1 Lupinus angustifolius | reverse complement strand
ATTAAGTACAAGCTTTCTTAATACCTAAGGCAACTCCAAACTTGTGAGGGAGTTTGGGCTACCAGATCGAAACTCTCCACTGTTTTCGATCCCAATGCATTTTAGTTTCTCGAATGGTGTTCCTTCATTGATAACTACCACAATACTTGATATTTTTAGTTATCCTAAACATACAACTTAAGAAAGTATCTGTACAAAATCCATGCATACAAATATTTGATCAAGTATGGGTTTTCTTAATACACAAATATAACTCCAAACTTTTGAGATAGTTTAGGAGATCTTAGTGTCATATTCGGACACCACTATGTCACGATGTATTCTCCCTTACCTGAGTGTGTTGGGTCACTAGGTTCTCTGTTTGCAGGTGAGCTTACTTGATCCGATCTCCTCTCGAACTCTTCATTACGCCAAAATAACATTAATTAGTTAACTGACGATAATAATTATACTTACGAAATAACTTTTTACGCGAAGATACAACTTGAGATTTAAAATGATTTAATTGCTTTCATCCATCCGATTCAATGTTGAATATTCTTGAATCATCATTTGTCATTGAAAGTCTTACAATCAAATAACACTTTTTAAAGTAAGATTTTCAATAAAACTTATACTGGAATTATATCGTAATCCGTGGATATACACTAGGCTAGTTCCTAGGAAAGAGAGGTGGGTCGTAAAAACACCCTTAAATACCAAGTCTTTCCTTAGACAGAACCTTTCTAGACATGTATTCTCACTTCATTACATTTTTCGAATAGTTCATAAATCTTATTTTTTTTTGTAAGTAAAACATTTTTACTAAAACTAATCATTTAAAATAAGATCATTAAGCTAGACTTATCATTTTTAAAGTAAGTCAATTTAAACAAAATCAATACTTTTTAAGTAAATCTTACCATTTT
>NC_032026.1:9508334-9528984 GCF_001865875.1 Lupinus angustifolius | reverse complement strand
GGTTCCTTTGATGTTAAAATCATCACCTTTAAACATATTCAAATACTAACAATAATTTCTAATATTTTCCAAAAATAACTCATCTAACCTTGTCCGAAGATATAGTTTTTCCATCTAAGAACAAGGAAGAAATTTCAAGATTTACAAAAGTCAACAACTACATAAAGGTTCATATGATTTTATTATCACCCCCTTTAGTTATGCCTTCATAAAATACTTAAAGAACAAATATAAACTCTACTTTATGAACAACATAATAAAAGCTCATAACTTTCTATGAAGTATGAGAAGAAGATGAAGAAGAGAAAATAAAAGACTACCTTAGTTTGTATAGGAAATTTAGTGTAAAAATGAGAGAATAGGGTGATGTATTTATAGGAGAGTCTCACCTTCATCAAATCAGAAAATTTAATGCAAAGTAAGTAGATTTAGACTAGCATAGGTGTTGTTTCTAATGGTGGTGGAGTGAGAGGATTTATTGAGTGATTTAAGGGATTTTGTGTAAGAGAATATGTACTTTTGCTTGTTTAACAAACAAACTTCTTACATGAAAGTGATGTGATATTTTCGATGACACATTCTCGATTAAACCATTCCCGATTATTTTCGGCTAATACCCAGTCAGATAATAAAATTCTCCCGATTTCGGTTTATGGTTAGAACTTCGAAACACAAAATTCGGAGTGAAAATAATTAGAAATGTGTTATGGACAAACTTGATGTCTATCTTGACTTGAAATAATATTTCGAAGCCAATGGCGCAATCGGAATTCGATTCCGAGTTACGGAACTGAAAAACACGTTAGTGGGCCGAATTCGGGTCCGATAGCAGCTCAAAAACTTTCCGTCACAGAAAATGACGAAAATATACCACAAAATAGGAAATCATAAAACAAGACTAACACTCAACTATGGTTTAGTCTAATCCAATACCAATTAATTTCTAAAATTAATTGTTGTTAAAATAAATAATTAATAAAACATACACAAAAAATTAAATATATAATCATTTGTGGTTTGTATAGGTTTAAAAAGGGAGAAGTGATTTATGTAATTCTACTAAAACTTAGTAGGTATCAGTAAGACAATGTACATACGCTAGATTCGCATGAGGGTGTACAAATGTATTATCTTAAAGCTCAGAATGTGAAGTTCACATAGAAGAAAACTAGAAATTACAACTTTAAACAATAGATAAAGGTGAGAGTTTCTCTTCATTCAGAGACAATTTTTTTACCCTTAAATGCTGTTTCATTACCTTCAAAGCTGACAATGAGATGTCCACATAAAAGAAAACTAGAAATTATAACTTTCAACAAGATAAGAGTTTTTTATTTGTCTTTATCCTTATCATTACCTTCTATTTGTCATGCTATGATCATGAGAGTGGTAATGGTGTCCTTTATGCAAGTATGAAACAATCCCATTTTCATATGTAAAATGATGAATCCTCGTGTAATGTTTAGGGAGAAAGGAATTTTTAATTATAATTTTATAATTAAGAATTAAGTAAGAAAAAATGTAAAGAAATATAAATAATTATTTTAAAGATTCAAAATAACATATTAATACTAAATAATAATCATCATTAACTAAAGACACTGACGAACAGTACATAGTCATTTAAAGTGTCGTTCTTTTGTTCTTTTAAAAACTTGAATTCATCAATGATTAAATTATAGATAAAATTTGCAACCGTCCTTTTTAATATAAATTATCATGTTTTATGTAAGAAATTCATCTTCTATCTTATTATATAATTTTATTTAGTTATCTTCGTTGCTGAAAATAATATTTCTCTTGCAGCTAAATCATAATAGTTAAGGTCTACCTATCAAATAAATGATATGCATTCAATTTTCTCATATTGTCAAAGTTGCACATAATTCAGAGATAATTGGAGTTTTTTAAATAGAAATGACCAATGACACTAAGAGTAAAATGTTAAAATTAACATCTCAACTTAATCTTCTTAATTTTATCTTGCTCATTGACTAAGGGTAAAAAGTAAATACATATGTTATCAATATTAAGTGATTTATAAAAATCTTTATGATAGTAGTATTTTTGCTGTAAAGTTTGAGAAATGCAATATATGGTCATTATAATTTATTTTATAAGTTTAAAATCATTAGGAACTCAAATGAGATCATAATATTACAAGTAATATCAACATCTACACATATAAAATAACTTAATTTATTATCTATAATTTTTAAAAATACCACACAAATCATATTATACATATTTACCAACCATAAATTGATGAAAAAAATGTAAACTCCCATCAATATTTTCTTGAAGATATCATTTGGGTATATGTAAAAGGTAGAATTAGTAAATTTGAAAGGAAAAAAAATAGGAGGCTGGTGCCTAACCTATAGTTCGCCTCTGCCCTTATCCAGTTACTGGTTAAGTTTCTTTCATCAAAATATATTTAGGGTTTTTTAGCAAGTTGACTTAAGGAAAAAAAAGTTTGAAAGGTTTTTTATAAAGTGTATTTTATAGTTCCCAAATCTTTCTTTTCTCTCCCTTATCCTCCAAAAATTAATTCACAAACATACTATTAAAGTAAAATAAACACTTGCAGCAATTACGCTCAAAAGCCATAGCACATGCTCTCAAAGCAAAAAGCAGATGAAGCTTTTTATCTTTAAAATTGTGATAGCAGAGAGATCCATTGTCCAAAGCTATGTCCTAAAATTATGTCTAGTACCAATAAAAACTTGATATGTCAGTTAAAAATTAAAATGTTTATTATTATTATTTTATGTTTTTGCTTCATTCTCATTAGTACAAGAGAAAATTTGAAATATAATTTATGAAGGAATATCTTTGTTCTTGTTTTTGGGTGGTAGTAGGAGAGAAAGCAAATTTTCACGGATTACCTATGAGTATGACTCCATGAATAAAGTTCCGTTCAGTTTGATTGTTTAGACATAAAAGTTCCATTTCTTCTTTAGTTATATGTTAGATATCCGCTATTCATGTTTTTTTAGAAAGTACTAAAGCAATCTCTATAGGAGTAGCAGAGTTGTGAAGCTTTTGTGGAGCTTGACAAAAGTTGAGTTCAAACTTATGTACCATTTTGCATTGTATAAAATAAAATTAAGAGAAGAGAAACCGATAAATCAGTTTACGTATCCTTGTATATCACTCGGAAAATTGCTGAACAAAAAAGTTAGGTAAGTTTTTTTAACATGACATGCCATAACTAACCGCGAGGAAAAAATGTTATATTTTTTATTGTAGAAAATCACTAATACTTAAATAAATTTCATTTTAGTTTTGTGCCAAATGAAATCTGATTATGAAATAATATGTCATGAGTGTAACACCATTTTTTGTTTGGACAACAGGATGAAACGCACAGACAATAATAATAACTACTAGCACACTACTTTAGGTTAATGTGATCCAGAATATGAACAAGAATCGGTTGTCCTATTCTTTTACAATTGGGACATGAAGATATGAAATTTTGGAACAAAGGATCCGGATTCTCAGTATACGAGGTTTCCACCTAGGGAAAGATTGGAAACCTAGATCTCACAAACAACTTTAATGTTGTGTAGAGGTTGACCAACGGAAATACATGAAGGTGTTGTAGCAAAAAAGCGAGGGCCAAGGGAAGAATATCAACATTCATGTGTGTATGCAACACTGTTGTAACTCAAGCATGCATTCATCAAAATAAAGAAGCTCTAAAATTATTTACAATACGTACCCCAATTGCAAATACAAATAGATGCAAAGATAGAAAAGTATCAATGAAGACCACCAATTTATGTGGTAATATTAATATCACAATAACACAGCTATCAACAGAAAAAGCAGAATGTAATCAACAAAGATCATATAAACACAACTTAATTACAAGCAAGGTGGATTCTCACAGAATATAAGGAAAATCCAATCACATAGAAAGTGAAAAATAAAAGTTCCACATATTCTACATACACTAAACAACCCAGAATATAACATTTAATTTGACCCAAGAAGCAAGTTTTATGGTGTTCTAACAGCTTATATAGCATAAACTATTTCTCCACTGCTATCAATATCAAGGTCAGGGTCACTCTCTAAGTCATCGTCGTCCATATCTTCATCGATATCCAAGCAACCGGTAAGATACTGATTGTGAGACTGAGCTCCAGCTTCAGGAATTGTAGCCTCACTAATTATCTGCATGATTGCTTCCATGCTTTGAGTTGGTTGATCAGGCTCTTCCAATTGGTTGTTCATTGCATTACCATCCACGAGATCAGCCGGGAGGTTCTTTAAAAACCACTCATGGTTTCTAATCTCAGGAATAGTTATTCTCTGATTTAAGACAATGTTAGTTTCCATATGAAATGTTCCTCCACACAAAGGAAAGAAAAAAAGCAAGTAATATAATTTCACATGAATGCAATTAAGTCCATTTCACTTAAACTCTCTACAGGGAAATAAATACTTAGGCTTATGTATCATCAGAGAGTCTGATATATAAACAAGGCACATAAGTTTCAGCAAATATTCAATTAAAAAAGATGACCTTTGCAGGGTCTGCAACAAAAATCCTCGAGATCAGGTGATGACACTCTGGAGATATGTGAACATAATCAGGAATTGAGTATTGAACATTCAAAATTCTCTGCAAGCAACATATAATTAATTCAATCGAAATCGAATTACCACGCATTGAATGAGAAAAAAGTGTGATGGGGTTACATGTATTGTCTTGCGGAAGTTTTTAGGTTCATCTGGATCCTCAAAAGGATATGCACCTACTAGCATTACATATAAGGTCACCCCACAAGACCACACATCTGCAAGCTGTGTCATAGTCGAGCGACGACATTAGTTTCGATGAGGCTGCAAAGCAAAGTCTAAAATCTAACATATTACATGGTACAAGTGACAAATGTACATTAAATCCCTTATCATTGCTTGCAGCACATACCATGCAATTTTTTAGAGGGAAGTGGGAACCTAGAAACTAGAACTTTCATGTTACCTAAGTTGGTAGATTCTACTTGTAATGGAACCAACTAACAGAACGTTCTGGTCACAAATATCAACTTATAAGCTGAAAGTTATACGGAAAATCGAAAGAAAGGCCTAAATAAGCAACAAACATAAAATCTGTAAAAATACATCAGTTAATTATACAGCATCTTAGTTGGGATTTCATAAGTTAAATGAATTCTATCCAGGCGATAAGCGTTAAAACATACCTTTCCATCATATTCCTTCTTAAGCAAAATTTCCGGGGCGATGTACGCAGGGGTACCAACTGTTGATTTTGGTTGTGAGTGTAGCACTGATGACTGAAATGAGAAAGACATCAAAATGCACAGCTATTACAAATAATCCACCAAAAGCAAAGAAGTAAAGAATGCCCTTTTCAAATTTGAGTGCATCAATCTGTATTGCAGGTACTATATACCCGAAATTCTCAACTATAAGGAGCAACATAAAGAAAGAACTTATACCTTTGAATACCCAAAATCACAAATCTTCAAACGAGGTGCTGGACTACCATCTAGCAATGTATTTTCCAACTTCAAATCGCGATGGCATACTTGCTATAAGAAATTCAATTCATACCTCTCATTATATCTTCTAAGCAGAAAATGCACTAAAGTATAAGTAAAAACCAAACTTATGTACCATTGTATGGCAGTAGCTAACTCCTGATATAAGTTGTTGGAAGAAGAAGCGTGCCTACAACATCATAGGCATTAAATATATTTGAAGAGAAGCACTAAACAAATGAATTAATGCAACAAATAAGAACCTCATCCTCACTGAACCGTCCTGCATTGCATATTCTCTCAAATAACTCCCCTCCTGAAGCATATTCCATCACAATAGCCAAATGTGTTGGGGTCAATATAACCTATAGTCACAGGGTCAGAGGATTAATTATAATACTTATATGAAATGAAGAAATATGATAAGATATTGGGTGTGTTAACTCTCATATATCACCAGTAATGATCAACAAAAAAAGATACTGGGGGTGTTTTATGCATACCTCTTTGAACCTGACAATATTTGGATGCCTCAAGGATCTGTGATTGATTATTTCCCTTTTTACATTTTCATCTATCTGTCAAGAAATAAGTGTGATTATGCTGTATCAATTTTAGTATTTTACCAACAAAACCAATTTCCAGAATTTTGCTTTGATTTTTTCAAGGACTCAAAGTCGATCCAAATATCTAAAGCAAAAATATATAGAAGCAAAAATATGTGATTTTTAATACATTAATTACATTTTAGTGTCCTTAGGACACTAGTTAAGGACACCCAAAGAAAATATGGGTTAATTATACCAAAAAAAATGCTCATGAGGTGGTTACTCAAATTATTTAATAAAGGGATAGATGATGGTGTATCTAGTTTTGCAATTAATACTTTCTTGTTTGGTTCCTGGACCATTGTGGTTAGTATCTCCTTATAAGTAAGACTTCTGAGATAGAAGTACTCTAAGATACTAAAGAAAAAATAATTAATATTTGTATTCTTTTTATATAGAGTGAAATTATATTTTTACCATTAGAATTGAGTTTTTCTTACGAGTTATAAGGTAGTCTGATGAGTAAGATAAAGAGGTCTAAGGAATAAAGTGAATGAAGTTGTGGATTTGAGTCTTAACCATGATAAATAAATAAAATGTTATAATGTGGTTTGATAATTAAGAAGAATGAGTGAAATCAAGGAGTTTAAGAGTTTGAGTGTCACGGACGACAAATTCTAAATTATTAAGATTTGCAAGATAAAAATGAGAACTCATTTTTCCTAGGTAGGAGATGAGTCTCACTCATTAAAAGTGATTCATAAAATTGAATACTTACTCGAGGTAGACTAACACATAACAAACATGATTAAGCCAATGACAAAGAAACCTAGTGAATGGAAAATACTTAAAACAAATTAATGATCCTTGAGCAGAGAAATGAAAGGCACTCACTCAGATAATGAAAATAGGATGGGTAAAGAAGAAGAGATATTAAGGAGAGAAAAATGAAGCACCTTTTGACCTCTCTCAATATACTTAACAGCAACAAGTTGATCAGTGTGCTTGTCCCTCATAAGCCTAGCTACTCCGAAATTACCAGAACCAATATCACGAACAAGTTCATAGCGATCACTCTCATGCATTATTGGCAAATCCATTCCTGGACCAATATTCATTGCACTACCATCCATGCATGCAATGCTTAAAAAAAACAAAAAAAAAACAAAAAAAAACAAGAACCGTTTACTATAATGTTTAGGCACTCTCTCAAGTGGGTGTCTCTCTCACATGGTTTGAGGCTGAGATGGAAGGAGAAGAAAGAGAGAAAGGAAGAGGGTAACGTGGAAAAGTGTGAACCAATGGTTAAAGCCCGTGAGTTGGGATTTCCATAGATCTTGGATAAGCACTCACTCACATAGTAGTTGTTGTTGTTGAAGCTGCACGGTGCTACTGTAGTGACACGCTATATAGCTCGTGAATCATACTCTCTCTCTGTTGTAAAGTGTAAGTGCTGCTATTATATATGACAGTGCTGTCTTTATTGTGAAGGGATGTTCATATCAACAAATGTCTATAGTATATACCATATCCCATATTTTGTTACTAATGTTTAAATTTGTTAATTAATATGAAATGTTTTTCATTGGTATTAGGATAAAATTTGAGATTTGAAACAACAGATTTTTATTATGTTCATATGCAAAAGTTTAACTTAGGTTCCATAAAATCTATATGATTTTTTTTTAATTTCCTCATCGATTTAAGAATATATATTATACTCAATATCTTATCATATAAAACAACTTTTTTTGGTTCATAATTTTTTTTAACTCTAACCTACTTTTATACTTTATTACGATGGATATTTAGGATCATTTACCCAGTGGATCAACCAATCTGGATAAAACCGAACCAATGTAACATTCATATTCATGATGTTGGTTACCCTTTAATGTAATACTTTAGGTTTAACATGTAAAGGATAAATATCTCATAACTGGAACCCATGATGTTAAAGAAACTCCTCACATTGGATTAATATGTGAGGGATGAACCAGACATCCATCATGAGCTATTTTTTGAATGAAATGAGGTGAAATTATTCTATTGATGTTCTAAGTATTACCATTGGAGTTGCTATTTAATCTGTTCTCGTTTTTTATTTCTTATTAACAGATGAAACTGATTCCTATTTATCACAAGTTGAAGTTGATAAGGTGAGGTCTAATGTTGTTTTTAAGATTCGAATCTGTCTTTTCTGAAAAGTGAGGTTAACTTATTGTTGCATGTGCCCAATTCGATGAATGGTTATAGGTAAAGTTTTAAACCATAAAAACTTAGATAAAAAGAGAAAATGAGACCTAAAAATGGCAAATGAATAATGCAGGCTTACAAAGATGATAAGGTGCATGAACCAAAAAACAAGAGAATAGGGCGAGAAGCATTGAATTCGATGAAAAGGGAAAGGTGCTGTGATGAAAGAGAGAACAAGGACACTCTGCTAGATCAAACTTAGCCAAAGGTTGGCATACCCATATCAATGAAGAAAAAATGTTCCTTAATGAATAAGAAGATTAGTCATAAATTGTTATTTAATATTATAATATTAGTCTCATAATGAACTCTACACAAAATACTACTATATATCACTAAAACGTTGGTCTAGATGTAAAATCACACTAAATTCTCAAGGTCAAGAGTTCAGTTCCGAAGATTAGTTCCTTAAATACCTTTAGGAGTAAAGAAAAAAAAAAAACTACTGCTACATTATTGCCTTTGTGTTTAGGTAGCTTTTAGTTTTCCTTTTTCATAATAATCTGCTGTCATCACATCAATAATAAAATACCCATTCGTGAGACAGTGATAAGTATATTTTTTTGAAATTATTTTACTCCTAAATTTACTATCTACTCTTTCTTCATGCAAGTTTATATTTTTTGGATGGAAGATCAGACATTGAATCCGCCGACTTATCTGGTTGATTTTAATTTTGGTGCCACCATCGTTGCGTACATTACAGACCAGCCCAAATTAATACAAAAGCCCAAGTCTCACCAAAATGGGCTAAGCCCATGCGTTAACTACTCTTCTTGCAACTGAACAAAATTAATGTGGCGACTACACGTAGCAGTAACATGAGCCCGTGACCATTTTCCCTCCCAATTGTGGTTTTTGCCGGATCCCATATCAATAATATAGAAATAAAAACAAAAAATATTTAATTTTTTAATTAACGTAATCTATTTTTATTAATTCAAGACATGATTTGGAACATCATATTTTTTTTTCGTTCTTGCCACTTTGGTGATTATTGTGTGACTATTGAAATTTGAAACATGAGATTCAGTTCAAAAAAACATGAGACGAATTGCATTGCAGTAATCTCCTCCTTTGGCCTAAAATTGATAAAAGAACCCGAAGAAAACTATGCAAGGGATCACCTTTATATTGTTGTAATGTAAAAAATGTTACAATCTAGGGGACCAAAAGACGTAGAATCCTTAATTTTTTTCTTATATTGAAAATAAAATGACATCACATTAAAAAAAGGAAAGCCAATGAAAATGTAGAAAGTATATGTATGCATTAAAATGCTTGGCACTTATGATATGTGTGTTAAAGCATGCTTACCTTGCAATTGATATTTTAATGTTCTTTCTCAATGGTTTTGGCTCCACAAGTTGAGTAAGAATCATCTCTAGTATTAAAAAAATAAGTCTTTTAAAAACAAAATAAAATTCAATATGTAATAATATATTTATCTTTTTAAGTATAATGAAATAACGTTTTACCATTAAAAACAAAATGATTTTGAATCACTTACCTCTCTAGTACTAGTAAAGATACTATTCCTATAAATTATTGTGGTTGAATTTGTCCCAAAGCTGCCAAAAATAGATGTGGGGAAGGGAGTCTAGAATAGGGAAGCCATGATGCAAATTCCTGAATTGGAAAGCAACCCTTTTGCTCTCATTGCACCATGCTAGTGAGAATAACAACATTTATCATTATACTATACTATTGGTTATGCGCATGAACCAACAAAATCAAGCGTCAAATTCATTCCTCATAATTAAAAACTGCATTTCCATTGCAATCAAAGTTTCTCAGCTACAACATCCTAATTTTCACCGACGTACAAACCTGTAAGCTTAATTTATAAATATAAGAGCGCCATGATATATCAATCCTTATTGATGATTTTAATTTCTTTTTTACTTTAACAAATTGACATATCTACTTATAACAAGCCTCTATTTTAAATTTGTTAGAAATCACATCACCCTCCACTTTTTCATTCTTTATCTTAAGTTGTAAAGAAAATGGTTTAAACATAACTTTTTATGTTGCTAAGAGACTCTCGGTTAGAATTCAAGTGATGTAATGATGGGGGTATGAATTATGATTAATATAAATGTTAAGTGTTAACTAGTGCATTATTAATCAATCTATTCTTATTTTGTAAGACATTCACCGATCTATTATTACTATTACTATGTTAGTTTTACTGTTTTAATAAATTAATAGACATGTTGGTATCATGATCTTTGGATGCAAATTGACAACCGGTTCTATGACTTAACATGTGGGAATGGACTAATAAATAGTGCACAAATTGGGAAAAAATGAAAGACTAAAAAACATCAAAATAAAGTAGAGAGAATAGAGTCTTATAATAAAAAATGGGGAATTAAAAGTACAATTAAACAACAACAAAAACTTTTAGGAAGATATAGCCTTTTGATTATATGGAGAGGTTCTCTTTCATGATTTGAAAATTTTGGAGGTGATTAACATGTTAGGAAAGAAGGGACTAAAGATGTAAGAACTAATAATAAATCATGATGTATATTGTGTGTGTGACAGAGGATAGAATAAGTGGACTTTCTTACTAGGGCCCAGCAAGACCAACAATAATAATGTGACAAACAAAATAATCCGTATAGGAGGACAAGGACACCAAACTCTAAAAGCCAAAAAAAAAACAGTCATACACCATCTCATATCAATGAAAATATATGTTATGTTAACTTAAAATTTAAAATCTTCATTATTATTATTTTATTTTATTATCATTGAAACGAAATAACTTATGAAATCAGATCAAAGAAAACAAATCTATGTTTTATAAAGTATTGAAAAATATATATTAAATGTTGTATGACTAATTATTATTCTAAAAGATTCCAAAGGAAAAAAGTGTAAAATCTATACACTGATAATGTAAAAATTTATACACATGCATTCTATTAGTTACCATTAATTTGGATTACCTTTTTTAAAAAGTCAATAATAATTAAATATCAATGATAGATAATACAATAACAGTATATAAAATTCATACACTTCATTGTATATAGCTTTTTCTCAAGGAAAAAATAGCATGCCCCTGTTATTATTATCACATGGATTGCGGATCGGACAAATTAATAGATGCCTTTGATGATAGGACGAAGGAAAAAGCTGACACAAATGTGATGAACCCATGAATATGAGTTTGTCATCACGTGAAAGATGCTCTTATTTTGGTGGTTGGATTGGAGGAATTTTCCTGTGTCTTTGTCTAAAGATAATATATATGGTATCTTATGTTGTCTGGATCCAACCAAGATCAGGTTCTATATATAGCTTTCTTCAAAGTGAATGGATATAGACCTCATCAATGAACCTATTATAAACTTGAAGCTTTCCTTCATTAGAATTGATACCAAGCACTAGTGATTGTATTTATAAAACCAATAACACGATAAAACTAACCAAAGCTGTTATCTAATAAAAGTTTTAGGTTTTAGAATTTGAGTCTCACATAAAATTGATCCAGTTGTAACATTATGATTTTGATAATGTTTGCAACCCGACATAATATCTTTTTATAGTAGTCATTAATAACATTATTGTTTTGAGTTTCTAATGCCTATAGTTAAAAAAAAAATCACTAATTAAACTTTATTGGGTATACAAGTGCTTGATTATTAGAGCACTTTATGGAACTTTCATATAGAGCTTATTTGTAACTAAATTAATGGCTTATTATAACCCAAAAAAAATTAAATGGCTTATCTAATAAACACTTCTTGGTATCATAAGAAAACCAAGTATCTTAAAGAAAACCACTAATTAAGATTTAAGTCTTAACTATATTGTGTAAACAAGTAGCGTGTTTATTGTGTGAAATGTTGTCAATATATAAGTATGAAAAGATATTATGTAGTAACTTTTACAGATACCATTTTTCTTGGATTCCTGTTTTGGGAGTATCTCAACAAATTAGATAATGATATATGCTTTGCTTTGGCCATCAAACTTTAGAGGAATGGTTGACTACTAGCTAAAGCTCACAAAACACAATGTCATAACAATGATTTGCTATATTTCAAATCATGTCTCAAATAATTAAAACAAAAATAAAAATATAATAAATGTTTAATTTTTTTAATTGATATAATATATTTCAATGATGTGAGACGAGATCTAGGATATAATATGAAACAACATATTAGATAATGATATATGTTTTTGCCCATCAAACTTTAGAGGATTGGTTGACAACTAGCTAAGCCTCACAAACCACAAGGTCAAGCTACCCCCACCCACCACAACCTCTGTCAGAATAAAATTTCATACCTCCCACTTTTGTTTCTTCCTCTCTTTTATTTCCCTAGAATTGACCTAATCTAATATTTTGTTCTTGAGTTGAAATTTGAAAGATCCTTGCAATTCATGATTCACGGGCTAGCTGTTTTCAATTCCATGCTATCATTACTTCCATTGGACGAAGGATTCCCTTTGACTGCTTTAGGAAATAACATCATAATAATAACCAAGCAATAGATGAAAGCCACCGCAAACATTAACTAATAATATACCTTCTGACCTTCATGCCCTTCACCATTATTTCTTTTTTTATTACTACGTAAGAGTGGAAACAGGTCAGGCCGTCTACCAGGGGCCTATTACCTGGCCTATAACAGGCCAGGCCAGGTCAGGCTTTCTTCGTAAATAGGTCAGGCACAGGCTTTTTGAAAAGCCTATTTAGTTAAATAGGCCAGGCTGTAGGCCATCCAAAAAGCCTATTAAGCCTAACAGGCCGGCCTATTTAATTATATTATGTAATATGTTCATATTATACAATTTTAATATAAGTAATATTATTATACATATGTAATATTAATATAAAAAATATAATTTAATTGTTAGGGTTAGAAGAGTCTAATTAAAAGTAGGAATATTAACCTATCTAAATGTAGGTATGATGACCTATTTCAAGATGATATAGTAAAACAGGCTAACAGGCCAGGCCAGGCTTTTAAACAGGCCAGGCCTAGGCTTTGAAATTTTTTTTAAACAGGCTAACAGGCCAGGCCCAGGCTCCTACATACTATATAGGCTGGGCCTGTTTAAGGCAAAGCCTGGCCTGGTCTGGTCTGTTTCCACCCTTATTACTACGGCATCCTTCCCCATAAGAATAAGGAACTAATTTCTTATTAATTACCTTTCCTATCATTAGAAATTTTTATATGGTACTCATTTTTTAATCTTATTTAAGCTAATGGTTGATTGGTGTTAAATTATTAAATGGGTAGAAATGAAGAAATTAAAGCACCAATTCTTGGTAGCGATACTTATTGGAATGAACAGTTATATTTTTTTTGAAAGAAATTAGTTCTTTACATAACAAAATAATGAGATATCTTTGGTACCAAAAAAAATTGTACCAGAAAAAACAGAATTCAATAGTTTATGAATTCTTGCTTAAAAGAAATGGACGGTCACTTATATCAGTCTCTATCGGCTAAAAAGTAGTGAATTTGTTTATATTATTTTAGGCTAAATTTCTTGCCAAAAAGGACAATGAATTCAATAATACCAGGTTCAGAGCTTTGACCATATATCCTATATTATTAATTTAACTTGACAATTAAATGTGCATGAATGCTACATCTATATCGACTATAAGTGTCATCTTTTCTTAGCTCTGGATGTAAATTTATCCCTGAATTAAAGTATCTTTTGTGTTAAAAATAATTTATCTTATCTCATGTTCTAAATTTATCCCAAGTAGAAAAAAAGTAAGTATTATATCAGATACATAATTTTAAAGCCATAAAAACATTTTAAAGTAGATTTACATCATTAAACTAGCTTAATGCTAACATTATAGTTTACACTTACATAATTAGGCCACTAATATCATAGGGAATTTGGGCCGCATTGTTACTTTGTTACCCGCTCATGCCCACCCTTGTTAATAATGGTAGTGACTACACATTAATTTTAAAGAAAAAGATGTATGTATATGAGTTTTATACACCTTTATACACTGTTATTGTATTATCATCATTGATTTTTTTATTATTGTTAACTTTTCAGAAAAGGTAATCCAAATGAACGGTAGATGATGAAGTGCATGTGTATAAATCTTTATACTGTCAGTGTATACATTTTACATTCTTAATTTTATGATGGTAGTAGTATATCAGATCTTGAATAGTGGTGGTGACTACATATTAATTTTATTCGTGGTGTTTTTGAGATAGAGAAGAAGATATATGTCTAGTTTTATACACTATCATTATATCATTTATTATACATATTTAATTATTATTAAATCTTTAAAAAATAATCCAAATAAATGATAAATAATATATTGATTATACATAAATCATTATCCTAACATTATATACATATTGCAATATAACACTTAGGAGAATATATACAATGCTGAAATGTGGGTTGACGTGCCATAACTTAATGTGATGGCATAATTTTGTTGGTTTTTAATGTAGTGGCATAGGTTTATTGACATGAGGAGATAAATTATTTTCTCATGGACATATTTAATTTTGATTATAAATTTTGTCAATTTAACTTTAAAGAAATACTTCCATAAAGATGTGTGTTATTCATGAAGAGAATATTGCATAAGCTTGGAATAATCAAGGCATGTGTTAAATTATTTTTATATAAGTATAAATATTTTAATGTAGTTTGAGACACCTTATAATTGAAACATACAATTTTGGTAAAAAATAATTTGAGTAGACTCTAAATACTATTTTCTAATATTTTTTCATATACTTTAGTAATAATTAATGACTAGATGTTTAGGATTTGAAATGGAATAGTCAAATATATTAGAAAGTATTTTTTTCTAAGATTAAAGATGTATTTTAACATTTTGGGGATAAAATTTGTTGGATATGTTAAATTTTGGGGATAAAATTTGTTGTATTATTTGCGAATTTTTAAATAGATTTTTCAAAATTGTAATTGAGTCCACAAACTTTAAAATCATTTATAATTGGGTTCATAAATTTTAAAAATTTAATGTTTTTTGTAATTGAGTCCTAAAGTTTAATGTGTCATTAGGTCTTTCAACATAATTTTTGAAATTTATAAACTTGGACAAAAATATATATGTATTTACGGTGTAAGAGTTTTTTATATTATTATCATTATATCATCTATAACTCATATTGAAAGATGTTGGAACTTGGTTTGTTGAAAGTCATTAGTGGAAACTTTTGGGTTGAAATCTAAAAAACTCTCAAGTCACACATAGAAGAGTTTTGTAAAAACAATTCCCAAGTCCCACACTGGAGAGATGAAGAACTTGGAAAAAATCTCGTGTTATAATATATGTATTATCCGCTCATTATAACTTGCCCCAAGTTGAATGCACTTTCATTCAACTTTTCTTTTCTCCCTCATATTTTCCATCAATGCATTTCTGGCAAACTTCTCCCCCTTTCTTTTTGTGATACTAAGAATCGGCACAGACAACCAAATTATGGAAATTCCGAGAACTAACACTGGTAGTCAGATTGTTAGAAAAGAATTGGCATGTGTAGCCATATTATGGGCTTTTCGAGAACTGACACTGGTAGTCAGATTGTCGAAAAAGAATTGCCACAAATAGCCATATTGGGGAAATTTCGAGAATTAACACTAGTAACCATATTGTGGTGATTGTATTCAAGATTGGTTCTTACAGTGCAGTAAGAATTTGATAGCGAGATTTGAACTGTTATATCTTGGAGACGACGTGGTTGATAATCTGCTTGCACATTTTGGGCAGTGCCATGAAACGTCGTAAAGAGAACGACATGTTCGTGACCCAACCAGTGAATAATATTTCATGCCATTTATAATTGTTGCAAGCTATGGTAACAACAATTTTAAGACGTTTCGACTACAATGATATTCGTAGACAATATTACTCGGCCAAACAACTATGACCTGAACAAATCATTTCAATTTGATTGGACAAGTTTCAAATAGTGACAACATAAGATAGAATTTTTCCTCACTATGAGAAAAGTTGACCATATTCCGAAAACCGATATCTCAATGTTGCCGAAAAAAGATGAAAAATAGAAAAAGGATAAACTAGCTATTGAAATAGCTCTCTGGAATGAAAATAATTACTTGTGTAAGAATTTAATTCTGAATGGGTATGTGATTATCTTTATGATTACTATAGTCCATACAAGTATACCAAATTAATTTGGTATGCACTTGAAGAGAAATATGGTAATGAGGAAGTTGAGACTAAAAAGTATATTGTTAGTCATTACCTCAAGTATCATATGACTGATGATAAATCAGTAGAGTCTCCGTACAATGAGATACATAGAATTGCTCATGAAATCATTTCTGATGGTATGTCCATAGAGAGTTAAACTCACAAAGCCTATGAATGTGTATACGTTGGGTATGGTTTAAACAGCAAGACGTATAGGTTTTATGACCTTGGCGTAAAAGTGATCATCGAGTCTAACGATGTTGACTTCAATGAAAAGAAATTCCTTTTTAAATTAAGGAATAGTGGGGGGAACATCAACTAGTCACATACTTGTGATTAGATATAGTGATAAAAAATGAAAGGTTTGAAATAGAACCTAGAAGAATTAAGAGTGCAAGAACTACTAGAGAATATAGACCTGATTATATGGCTATATATTGGAGGATGATTCATCAACTCTCCAAGAAGTTTTGACTTCTTTGGATGTTGATTTGTGGCAAGAAGTCATAGATGATAAGATGAACTATCTAGAATCTAACAAGAAACAAACTATTTTAGCTCAATCAACTATGAAAGTTGAGATGATAACACTAGCAACGGCTAGTAAAGAAACAAGTTGGCTGAGAAGCTTGCTTGCAGAGTTTCCCCTATGGAAGAACTGATACAAATGGTGTTGATCCATTGTGATAGTATCACGACTATTGCAAAAATTGAGAATCACTTTTATGACAGTAAAAAGCGAAAAATTCATCGTAAACACAGCGCCATTAGAGAGTTAATGTAACACCGTGAATTTTCTATATATGTTTTAGTAATTATTTATTTTACTAACGGTTAATTTTATAAATTAATCGGTGTTGATTTAGGTTAAACCATAGTTGAGTGTTAGTCTTTTTTTGTGATTATCAATTTTGCGGTAAATTTTCGTAATTTTCTGAGACCAAAGGTTTTTGAGCTGCTGTTGGGCCTAAATTCGCCCGAATTCGGCCAAGAACGTGTTCATGAGTTCCGTAACTCCGAATCGAATTCCGATTGCACCATTGGCGAAATATTATTTCGAGTCAAGATAGACATCAAATTTGTCCAGAACGCATTTTTAAATATTTTTCACTCCAAATTCTATGTTTCGAAGTTCTAACCGTAAACCGAAATCGGGAGATTTTTATTATCCGATCGAGTATAGGCCGACAATACTCGGTCATGGTTTAATCGAGAATGTTTCACCGAAAAGGTCGTATCACTTTCATGTAAGAGGCTTGATTATTGCACAAGCAAAATTACAAATCATCTTACACAAAATCCCTTAAATCACTCATCTACTTCTTACACAAACAACTTTTTGGAAGAAACCATTGGTCTTTACCCACTCCAAAATCTGATTTCTCTCTTTAAGGAGCCAAACCCTAGCTTAGAAGAAACTCTTAGCATTAACTCTTAGCATTTTCAAACTCTTTCTTCTCTTTGCATTTTCTTAGAACTCTCAAGGTAGTTCTTCATGGTTTTTCATTTTGATTTCTTCATCTCTTAAGATCTAACCATTAGATATTTATGAAATTTTAGTATGATATTTATATATATGTTATGAACATTTTCAACCGTTGAAATGTTCTAATAATCTTCCTAACTCTTTTTATGTTTAAAACTCCAAATAAATATTTTCTTGAACTTAGAAAGTTATTTTGAAACCATGAACTCCTTGTGTTCATGGGTTGTTTTAATTTTTAGACAATTTATATGCTTGTTGGTATTTGAACATGATTAAAAGTGATGGTTGTATATCAAATGAACCTTTAAGGAGTTTTCCTAACCATGCAAAGTTTGGACTTTTCCACTTGTTTTTTGCTTGAAAAACCATAGTCTTGGACGAGTTTAGAATGGTATATTTTTTATGCTGAAGTTTGATTTTATTTCAAATGGGATGATTTTGTTATCAAATGAAATTTTAAAGTGTTTAATGATAAGTTGAACGATCAAAACTTCGGTGATGATTTGAACATCAAAGGAACATTTATTGTGTTTAATAAAAGTTTATGTCTATTCTTGAAAGTTCAAAATGTTTATGTGTTTTGTTGAAAAAAATTCATTTTTAAAAGGTATTATGTGTAAAAGGTTGTTTAGCATGTGTTATTCTTTGACTTCCAAGTTAAAGTAATGATTTGGGATAAAATATGACTTATAAAAGTCTTGACTTTATAAACTTAAAGTGTTATGAAGTAATGAATGATGGATTTGTTATAGGATGAACATTAATAAGGTAAGTTTACTTTAAAGTGGTAAGTGTAAATTAAGAAATGTTGATTTTAAATGTTGTTTAAGTATGAGATCAACACTATCAAGAATGTGTTGAGAGGACCATGGAAACCTATTATGCAAAATATGGAATCTACTTAAGATGACTTACTTTAAAGTGGTAAGATCAACTTGGAAGATATGAATTTAAAAAGTATGGACTTAGATTAAAATGGTGAAGTATGGCTTAAATGATGGTTCAAAAATATGAATCTTGGACCGGATGGATGAAAGTCGTTGAGTTCATAAATGGATTAAAGTGTTAAACAATGTTTTTAATTTAGGGTTATCATGTAAAATTTGATTCGCAAATCACTAAATTGTTTTTGTGTGTTTAGTTTCGAAGCTTTTGAAGTTGGACAATCAACCCACTCTCTCGTAAAAGAAAGAAAGCACGCGACAACCTAAGGTGAGAGAGAATACACCGTGATATAGTGGTGTCCGAATATGACACACATATCTCCTAAACTATCTCAAAAGTTTGGAGTTATATTTGTGTATTAAGAAAACCCGCACTTAATCAAATATTTGTGTGCATTAATTTTGTACGGATACTTTCTTAAGTTGTATGCTTAGAATAGCTTAAAATATCAAGTATTGTGATAGTTATCTGTCGCGCCCCAACTTTCGGTTGCACGATTTTATTAGAGTTGCCAGTATATTTTTTCCAGATAAAAATGTAGAAAAATCTTTTGGTCCAATCACATTGGGCCTTAGACTTTGATATTCAGGTTCCGGAGTCAATTACGAATTGGGGAAGGTATTAGCACTCATTCGCCCATAATAAAACGGTACACTGACTAATTGCATTAATTAAATACTCTTTATTTATAAAAAAATAAATTACTTAAAACAAAAAAAAATTATTTTTTTATTTTTTTGTGTCTGACAAGTTTATTTTGCTCCTACGTATCCCTGAATGCAATAGGAAAATCAAGACTACGTAGTTCTGGTTTAAAAATGATTAATTTTAATTTATTAAAAGGGTAGAATATATTTAAATTGGTATTAAGTTAAGATAAGAAAATATATATTAAACTACCAAATCTATTTATCACCGATTATATCTCAGTAATAATGGTAATCATTTTATTTCCAAAATCAGTAGTCACAATCATCAATTATTCTTTTCTTATTGTATTATTTATTTTAAAAGAGACGCCACATTGACATATAACGAATCTATTAATTATATGTTGATACATAAAGGACAAAACATGTTGCAACATGCACAAATGCCACAAAGAATCATTTGAAATTGCAAAACGTCAAGGATTGCATTAGCAACGTTTGCCTATGTTTTGATGAAGACAAGGAACTAGCTAAAGCTTGAAGATGACTCAACAATCAACATGCCGAGGGCTCAAGTGGTGTATATGCTATTATTCTTTATTATATTTTTAGAAGTCTATGATGCTTGCCATAGATATTGAGTCTAGGTTAGGTAAACCTAGGTGTGAGTCTCACAAGACATAATAAAGTAATCAATCCATTAAAATGAGACATCATCTAGAAATATATGATAAGTAGGTCCATGCATTATACATTGATTTTGTGCATTAAATGTATTATATTTTGGAAATCATGTATTGCATGAGCATGCATCATATAGGGAGTTTACCATACATTAACAAGTGAACTTTTACATTGGTTAATCGATTAAGGTAACCCGTTAATCGATTAACGTAAGTGTTTTCTGCTATTTCAACATCATAACTGAAAAACCATTTTTGAGAGCTAAATTATGTTTTGTATAAATACTGGCTTAATTGCATAAACGTCTATGTAGAAAAAGAGAGAAAAACACAGGGAAAAGATATAGATCA
>NC_032026.1:9502194-9508234 GCF_001865875.1 Lupinus angustifolius | reverse complement strand
GACAGATCTTTATGATTGCATGTTTTCAGAAAACCTCATGCATGAACATTCATATTAGACTAGGACGTCTTGTGAGTTCTTGCTTAGGTTTTAGGCTTTGATTCTTATTGTAATATCCGAGTATTAAGTACTCATTCATAACTCAAAGCATTGTTATTCAAGGATTGGGAAAATCCTAGATGTGGTTAGATAATGTGTTCTTCACACAAAGACTTGGAGGTCTTGGGATAAAGAGCGATACATTGGCTGAGGCCGAATTGCATAAGAAAGGTTTTCTTGGAGGCGGTTTTAGGAAAGGTCAAACCAAAGGTGACGAAGTTCTTTGGGTTCCAAGAAGGGAGCGTTCAAGTTTTGTATTTGGAAGCGTGTATATAACGTACATTGTGATTCATAGTGAAGAAGGAAAATCTCCCAAATCAGAGGGAGGACTGGATGCAGTTTTGCAGTGGACAGCAAAACGAACCAGGATAAAATCCCTGCGCAATCTTTTCTATCCTTTTCTCTTTTATATTTAAAGATGTTTTAATGCGTGTTTGGAGCTAATATTTTGCATACTTGTTCCATGTTATGTTCTTGTTAATTTTGCACAAAAGTATCTGTTGTATACCTGTTTGTGTGTTGGTTAATAACCGTGCAAGTTGCTGTTCTGATCATTCTGTTTCTGTTACTGGTCAATCGATTATGAACAATGCTTAATCGATTAACTGAGCATTTTTCAGCAAGTGTGTAAAAACGCATAAGTGGAACTTGAGCTCCGCTACACCTATTCAACCCCCCTTTTAGGTGTATTCCGCCACTGATATCTAACATCATTTCAATCATTTTTATTGTTGTATCTTTACTTTAACATTTACCTATTTTTATTAATCCAATTAGACATGATCTTATGGCCTGTTATTAATATCAATCCTTATATTTGTCTTTTTTTAATTTAATTATTGATTTTTGTTGTCCAATATTTAGGTTATGAATAAAAGATGATTAGTGTAAAAAAGGGTGACAAATAATAAAAAACATTTTAGTTTTTATATCTATAATCAAAACAAAGATGAACATGAATTGTTATATATTTATTAAAAACAAGTACATCATTTGTCTTTTTTAATGTTAATGATTACAATTATTATTATGACATTATAATTATTACATGAATCAAATTGTCATCATTTAAATAAATATTATAAGATAAATCAAATGCAAAGTAAGAACTTCATACCTATGGGGTAATGAATAGAACTAGAATGTTTTTTTCATTTGGTCATTGATGAGAACGACCCTTCTGAGCAAGTCTACAATAGGTACGTAGATTAGAATAGTCCTACACATAGGTTGTGCGTTTATAGTATCTATAGTGTTGTTAAATCATCTACCATGTTCTCCATTAGCTCCTCTTCCTATCATATCTCTTTTTTGTTGGATTTTTGGGTAATGTCCAGGTATGTTTTGGTTGATGACTTTTGGGCACAAATTATGGATGAATGATTTTTTGGGGGATTTTGGATTGATGTTGGTTCTTTTTTTCTTCCTCCTTTTAGTTTGGCGAGAGTGCATATTTATAGTGAAGTTAGACATGTGTTTTTTCAAAAACAAATCTCCCCTATTAAGAAATGAGAGAGGATTAAGGGGATATGTTTTCTCCCTTAATGAATTTCAGATTTAAAATTGGAATTGTATTAATGTTTGTTTAAATTTTTAAAATTTGGTTTTAATTATTCACTTACTTGAAACAAATTGAATATGATATTTTTGGTCGCATGACACTGCATAAAATGTCCTGATTATTCTAAAAATGGCACAATACTTCCAATCCAGCCAAAAACTAATTGTAATACCCTCGAGTGAGTAAAAGTAATTATTATTTGATCCTTTAAAAATATATTAGTAGGTGAAAACCGTTTTTTGGGTAGAAACACCATAACGGCTCTAAAAAAAATCTCAAATTTGTTGTATTGCCTTTAAAAAGATAGCAAACAATCATTTGATTTTCATAAAACCGCAAACAATATTTCAAACACAATTTTTATTTAATTGAGAAAAAGTGAAAATTATGTAACATTTAGGATGTGTTTTGTTCCTGAAATGAAATGTATCCATAATCAAGATAGTAAATATCCATTAAGTCACTTAAAATTCGTTGAAACAAATGTTTAAAAACCAAAAAATGAAAATTAAGTATTATTTAGTGAGTATTGAGCAAATAATTACTCATTAAGCATTTCTGACACATGTTAATTTCTATTTTTTGAAATATGTTTATTTTTAAATTTATTTTATATTTTTTGAAAAGTTATTTTAGGTCGGACAAAATTGGGTGTTCACAAAGTTATCCATGACAGAACACCACTCGAGAAACTAAAATGCATAGGGATCGAAAACAACGAAGATTTTTGATCCAGTAGCCCAAAAGAGCAAGGAAAATTGTACTGGTAACTAGACCACCTCACCCGGGTGAGCCACCCTTGCCTGGGCGAGGGCCAGAAGCCAGTTTTTGGCGCTCGGGCGACAGTACCTCGCCAGGGCGAGGACTAGGTTGGTATCTTGCCCAATTTTTGATGGTTTTGTTGCTTGAGCGATAGTCCCTCGCTTGGGCGAGAATCAGGAAGAGATTTGAGTCTGTTTTGATGAGTTTGTCGTTTGAGCGACAATCTCTCATTTGAACAAGAGACATACAATATTTTTTATTGTTTCTGATTGTTTGATTGCTTAGGAGATAGCTCTAGCTTGAGTGTGAAGTGTATTTACACTTGGGAAAGATTGTGACTCAGATGATTGAGTCTAGTGCCCCAAATCGACAAGCTTCTACAAAGTATCTTAGTTCTTGCGCGCCTATTTATGGTATTGTTTCTGATTGTGATGTCATGAATAGGGTAATGCCAAAAAAGGATTACATGATACCATGCAGCAAGATCGTCTGACCGTAAGAGGCTTGGCCATTTGATCGTCCAGGATATTCAACGATGGTTTTTAGTGGTAAAGATGTTATTCCTCTATTACGTGATGATGTGAGATCGGGTCCCACAAGAAGCATTCCTCTGGGAGATGTCTTAGTTTGGGTCGATCATATAAAATAATGATTAAATGATTTAATTGGCTAACCTCGGTTAGTGTGCATACTCATTATGGATAATAAAGTAGTGAAGAGGAAATTTACGGGAGACGAATGAGCCCCGAGATGTCGAGAGAGACGGTGATGGCGGTGATTCATTAGCAAAGTCTTGAGGGTGAGTCTAGATGAGACGAGTCCCTTGCATTGTTGGATGAGATATTCTATTGGATCAGACAGTTCTCATATCGCAAACTAGACGATCTCTGACAACCTCTCTTTGCAATTAGGATCGATGAGAGGGATGCCTAGAAAGTGTTTGATATGACACCATCCTGAAAAGGACAGTTCTTTGGAACAGATCGATCATATATCTTTGTGATGAATAGTTTGGTGCGTTCAAATCGGCTTGTTACGGGACCTGTACTCTCGATTATTTCCGAATAGTTTATTGGGAGGATATTGGTGTAAGGATGGATGAAATAAACATAGCATACATGCATTGAGCTTGTGGATATTAATCATCGTGGTTTGAGTTATAACGTCATTCATCATTTGCATTTATGTGTGTGATTTATATTGTGTATGTTATGCATGTCTGTCTGGATGTAATATTATGTGTAATTTCACGTCGTTAATGAGTAATATTCATTAGATGTGTTACTCCGTCTGCTTTCTGTTTGTCTTCTATTCACGTTTTGTCTAGATGGATCGTTCTGCCAGGATTCGGAGTTACCGCTTTTCGATGTCCCATGGGGGGCATGGAGTAGTGATGGTTATAGATACGCCTACACATGCCCTTGCGCCTTAGAGATATAGATGATATGTGATGGATCTTCCATGCCCTTTCCCTACCATCACGAGGAGCTGGAGGCTTCCTTTATCATGCCACCTCGTAGGTCGGCACTTTTTGTGTCGTCGACTCAGTCTATGACCCCTCAGGGACCAGATGCTGCAGACCCTTCCAGGAGGTGATGGACTTGGAACGATGCGATATGTTCCCTAGTATGGAGGAGAGAAGCCCGGCGAATGCAAAGGTGGTGACTCCCTTACAATATCCATCCTATGAGTCAGAGGAGGAGATGGTGGCAGAGGAAGAGGAGCCAACAGCTGTAGAGGATGACTGTGTGGAGTTGATCAACATCGAGGACTCCATTGAGGTTGTCAACCTTGTTAGAATTTCTGACAATTTATGGGTCACAAATATAATTCTATAATTATGTTATGGCCATTATGTAATTAGCCAAAATATAAAATGATCTTCAGTAATTAATTTGGTGGCTAAGGGCATATGTGTCATGAAATAATATAAGTGTAGATACCTTCGGGCAATTTTTGACTTGATGAAGGGACTAAATCAGAATTATTGCAACTAAAGTAGTAACCACTACGGGGTTACTTTTATGGGTTATGGTCCCCATTTGTAGAGCAGCAGGTTTTCAGGTGTAATGGAGAATAAGGAAGGATGAGGATAGTGTTATCCAGAAGGATATAACACTATCAACTCATCCATAAGGCAATAAGATAAGGAACTCTCCTCACACAAGGACCAACCTCACCATAACACACTCTTAAGCTAAGGCATTTTCTCTCATTCCCCTCTAGATAGAAACTAAGGAAAACCATTCGGCGCTCTATCATTTGGAAGATCACTGCACCCCCATACCTTCGAGATTCTGGAAATGGCTCAACAAGGTATGTTCTTCGTCTTCACCATGAACTCATTTGGGGTTTCTTCGGTCTGGACCATTGTTGTTCTATTTGGGTTTATGTATGGGCATAAACATTAGGTTATGGGACAAAGCCATGGTCATAAGGACTTCCGCATTTAATCTATGGATTTCGGATGGAGAAATTCTCCAACAAGTGGTATCAGAGCCACCCCAATTTGATTCATGTGTGAAATTATGTTTTCATATTCTTCCCCAAATCTGGTTTGATTTAGTTTTTTGATGTGTTCATTTTTTGCCATGAATCGATTAAGAAAAACATTTATGCTTATCCATATGAACATAAAAGGATTTAAAATGAATATATGTTGTTTTTTGCTGTTTTTTCTTGATTTTTTGGCTAGATTTTCGAAGAACAGCGATGCAAAAATCGCACTGTTCGTCTTCTGTCGCAGTGCTCTCACTCAAGTGAGAGTGTCTCGCCCAAGCGAGAGCTAAACAGAAGCATTGGCTTCAATTGCGCTCAAGCGAGGATATCCTTGCCCAAGCGAGTGTACATGCGACATATGGCTCGCTCAAGCCAGTGCTCTCGCTCAAGCGAGAGGAAACAGAGGCAAATCGCCTTAAATAGGGCTCAAGCGAGATTTTGCTCGCCCGAGCGAGAGAAAATTTTTTATTTTTTATTTTTATTTATATTATTTTTGGGATTTCAGTATCTTTGTGTATTGGTTTAATTGTTGTTTGGTTGTCCATTAAGGTTGTCTGTTATTTCAAGTGAGCCAAATGAAGTGAAATGTCGCCAAAGTGACCTCTTTCATGGATATAACTCATGAGGAATAATGGATGGAAGTGTGTATGGTCATTCATGCGGGTATTAGCTGGCCCAAAGGAAAGTTAATATTTGGCCGAATACCATATACACCTGTGATGATAAACATGTCATAATTCTAAAGTTTTATACGTGTGACTGATGAATCAATCCAAAGAGGGATTCGTCAGTTGACATGTCTTATTATGAATGTTTGATCATTACAACAAGAGTATCACTTGCAGTTGATATCACTGTCCAAAGACTTGATATTGATGGTGCACTAGGTATCTTGATTTGGACATACCATTGTTTAAGCACATTGATAATTTTTTTATTTATGTTGTGAGCATATTTTCATATTTTGTCTTTTGTTTGAATCAGCTACATCGATTGCTTCGATATCTGCGAATTTGAATTCAGTTCCGGTCCTTAATAGTGAAAATTTTAAGGACTGGAAAGAGAACATGGAAATTGTTCTTGGCTGCATGGATCTGGACTATGCATTAAGGGTAGAGC
>NC_032026.1:9498243-9502094 GCF_001865875.1 Lupinus angustifolius | reverse complement strand
ATTAAGCGCGACATTCCAGAGGTCTTTAGGGGTACTATCTCGGATGAGATAAATAGTGCCAAAGATTTCCTTGCTGAGATTGAAAAGCGCTTTGCAAAGAGCGATAAGGCGGAAACAAGTACTCTGTTACAGAACTTGATTTCCATGAGGTATCAAGGCAAGGGAAACATAAGGGAATACATTATGGGAATGTCCGACATCGCTTCAAAACTTACAGCCCTTAAGCTTGAGGTGTCGGAAGACTTACTCATTCATTTGGTCTTACTTTCTCTTCCTGCACAATTCAGTCAGTTTAAGATTTCTTATAACTGTCAAAGGGAGAAATGGACTCTAAATGAGCTCATTTCATTTTGTGTGCAAGAAGAGGAAAGATTGAAGCGAGAGAGGACTGAAAGTGCCCATTATGTTACTACCTCTAAAGACAAGGGCAAAAGGAAAATCACTTCAGAGCCCAAGAACGAAGTTGTTAAGGGTCCAGTGCAAAAGAAATAGAAGTGAGATGATGTCTGTTTCTTTTGCAAAGCAACTAGACATCAAAAGAAGAAATGTGTAAAGTATCACGCCTGGCGTGCTAAGAAAGGTACATTTCTTGCTTTGGTTTGTTCTGAGGTCAATTTAACTTCAGTACCTGGAAACACCTGGTGGTTAGACTCCGGTTCAACTTCTAACATCAGTGTTTCAATGCAGGGTTGCCTGAGCTACCGAAAGCCTAATCATGTTGAAAGATACATATATGTTGGCGATGGGAAATCGGTAGAAGTGGAAGCTATAGGGCATTTTAGGTTGTTATTATGTACTGGTTTCTATTTGGATTTGAAAGACACTTTTGTTGTACCGTCTTTTAGACGGAATTTGATTTCTGTTTCATATTTGGACAAATTTGGTTATTGTTGTTCATTTGGAAACAATTCGGTTCAATTGTCTTTAAATTCAAATGTTATTGGAACTGGTTCACTTATGTTGAATGACAACCTTTATATGCTGAATATCATAACTGATTATAGCGAAACCCTGAATGTGGAATCACGTGGTACTAAGCGTAAGATTGAAAATAATAATTCAGGTGCATTATGGCACAAGCGCCTAGGTCACATTTCTCAAAAGAGAATTGAGCGTCTTGTGTCAGATGGGATTTTGGATTCCATTGACTTCACAAACCTTAATGTTTGTGTTAAATGCATAAAAGGAAAACAAACCAAACAATCGAAATATGGTGCATATAGAGCTTCGGACGTCTTAGAATTGATACATACGGATATCTGTGGGCCATTCCCTACGGCTTCCTGGAATGGTCAACGATATTTCATATCATTCATAGACGATTATTCTCGTTATGCATACATTTTTCTAATTCATGAAAAGTCCCAATCGGTGGACGTGTTCAAAACTTTTAAGGCTGAGGTTGAAAATCAACTCGGCAAAAGGATTAAGTGCGTCAGATCTGACCGTGGTGGTGAATACTACGGTAGATATGACGGTTCAGGTGAACAACGTCCAGGGCCTTTTGCCAAATACCTAGAGGAATGTGGTATAGTCCCACAGTACACCATGCCAGGATCGCCTAGCATGAATGGTGTGTCTGAAAGACGAAACCGGACTCTTAAGGACATGGTAAGGAGTATGATTTGTCACTCTACCTTACCAGAGTCACTCTGGGGAGAGGCACTTAAGACAACAGCTTATATTCTTAATAGGGTACCAATTAAGGCAACTGCTAAAACACCTTATGAGCATTGGACTGGGCGAAAGCCAAGTCTGAAGCATTTTCATGTGTGGGGATGTCCAGCTGAGGCAAGGCCTTATAGGCCTCATGAAAAGAAATTGGACTCCCGTACAGTGAGTAGTTACTTTATTGGTTACTCTGAAAAATCAAGGGGCTATAAATTTTATGATCCAAGTATGAAATCCATATTTGAGACGGGTACAGCCACGTTCTTTGAGGATGTTGAGTTTGAGGGGGAAGATAAGGTTAGAAACTTTGTCTTAGAGGAAGAATCTGTATCTATTCCAGATGCGATTCATATGGTTGCTTTTGAAGAAGCAAATTTGGAACCTCCTCAGGACATAGTTGATGAAACCTTCCCTACTCAAGATGAGTTAGTAATTCATGAAGGACAAACTCAAAAACCTCAAGAACATGGACAAGAGGTGCAAGAGCCTATAGTTTCGCCTAGATCCACTAGAGAAAGGAGAAATGCAATTTCGGATGATTACATTTGCTTTCTTTTGGAACATGAGGGTGATGGCTTAATGGACAATGATCCATTAAACGTTCGTGAAGCCATCCAAAGTTCCAATTCGGAAAAGTGGATTGAAGCAATGAAAGAGGAGTATAAATCCATGCAAGACAATAAAGTTTGGGAACTTGTCCCATTACCAGAAGGTAAGAAACCCATTGGTTGCAAATGGATTTTTAAGACCAAGCGGGATTCTAATGGTAATGTGGAGAGGTATAAGGCACGTCTTGTAGCTAAGGGTTTTACTCAGAAGGAAGGGATTGACTATAAAGAGACTTTCTCTCCGGTTTCATCGAAAGACTCTCTTAGGACAATCATGGCTCTTGTAGCACATTATGATTTGGAGCTTCATCAGATGGATGTCAAAACAGCTTTTCTAAATGGAAACATTAATGAAAAGATTTATATGGTGCAACCAGAACACTTTGTAACGGGAGACCGAAAGAATATGGTTTGCAAATTGACAAAATCCATCTATGGGCTAAAACAGGCGTCTCGTCAATGGTACCACAAATTTCATGAGGTGATTCTCTCTTTTGGTTTTGAGATGAATTCAGTCGAGGATTGTGTGTATCACAAGTTCAGTGGGAGCAAGTATATTTTCTTGCTCTTGTATGTGGATGACATACTGCTTGCCACTAATGATGTGGGTACCTTGTTAGAAACCAAGACATTTCTATCCAGTAATTTTGAAATGAAGGATCTTGGTGAAGCTTCAATTGTTATAGGAATCCAGATACACCGAGACAGATCTTAGGGTATTCTTGGATTATCACAAAAGAGCTATATAGAAAAGGTACTTAAAAGATATAGCATGCATGACTGTAAAGTAATGGATACTCCAGTTACTAAGGGAGACAAATTTAGTCTCAATCAGTGCCCTAAAGGAAATCTGGAAATTCAGGAAATGCAAAAGATCCCTTATGCATCAGCTGTAGGGAGTCTTATGTATGCTCAAGTATGTACGCGTCCGGATATAGTGTTCATAGTTGGGGTTTTAGGCAGATATATGAGTAATCCAGGAATGGACCATTGGAAAGCAGCCAAAGGGGTCATGAGGTACTTAAAGAGAACAAAAGACTATATGCTCACATATAGGAGATCAGACCAATTAGAGATCATTGGGTATTCTGACTCCGATTTTGCGGGATGCCAAGATAGTAGACGATCTACTTCAGGCTATGTTTTTCTGTTAGCTGGTGGTGCGGTTTCTTGGCGTTCTGCCAAGCAAAACCTTGTAGCTTCATCCACCATGGCAGCAGAGTATATAGCATGTTATGAGGCATCACTTCAGTCATCATGGTTGAGAAATTTTGTCACTGGGCTGCGGATTGTGGAAAGGATTGAAAGACCACTAAAGTTATACTGTGACAATAAATCAGCCGTGTTGTTCTCCAACAACAATAGGAGTTCGGCAAAGTTGAAACACATCGACATTAAGTTCCTAGTTGTTAAGGAGAAGGTACAAATTGGACAGCTTTCCATTGAACACTTAGGCACTAAATCCATGATTGTGGATCCTCTTACAAAAGCTATCACACCCAATGTCTTTCATGAGCATACTGCTCACATGGGTGTTCTACAGTGTGAGGATTCTTTGGTTTAGTGGGAGTT
>NC_032026.1:9492161-9498143 GCF_001865875.1 Lupinus angustifolius | reverse complement strand
TTGACATGTACAGATCATATTCATGTAATTTTCATGCTACACATTTCATGATGTATCTGTGTCATTTGGTTGTGTCAATGTTGGTGATCATTGTTGAATTAGTCATGATTGATATGGCGAAATTCACTAGGATTCGATATGGAGACGAGACTAATGGACAGGATAATTTGGGTATGTCTGATGTAATTAGCCAAAATATAAAATGATCTTCGGTAATTAATCTGGTGGCTAAGGGCATATGTGTCATAAAATAATATAAGTGTAGATACCTTCGGGCAATTTCTGATTTGATGAAGAGACTGAATCAGAATTATTGCAACTAAAGTAGTAACCACTACGGGGTTACTTTTATGGGTTATGGTCCCCATTTGTAGAGCAGCAGGTTTTCAGGTGTAATGGAGAATAAGGAAGTATGAGGATAGTGTTATCCAGAAGGATATAACACTATCAACTCATCCATAAGGCAATAAGATAAGGAACTCTCCTCACACCAGGACCAACCTCGCCATAACACACTCTCTTAAGCTAAGGCATTTTCTCTCATTCCCCTCTAGAGAGAAACTAAGGAAAACCATTCGGCGCTCTATCATCTGGAAGATCACCGCACCCTCATACATTCGAGATTCCAGAAATGGCTCAACAAGGTATGTTCTTCATCTTCACCATGAACTCATTTGGGGTTTCTTCGGTCTGGACCATGGTTGTTCCATTTGGGTTTATGTATGGGCATAAACATTAGGTGATGGGAACAAAGCCATGGTCATAAGGACTTCCGCATTTAATCTATGGATTTCGGATGGAGAAATTCTCCAACAAACCTCTCCTCCTACTCTGAGATGGAGGAGGACCCAAGTGAGTGTTCCAGCACACCCGCTGACACTAGGGCTAGCCGCTAGGAGCTATTTCCATTTATATTTTGCTTTTTTATTAGGGTACTTGTGTAGGATATTTTATTTTGTGAGTAGTTTTATTTGGGCGATGATTAGGATTCCGCCTTGTACTTCGTACCAACATTTTATGATATTCTAATGAAATATGATTCGAAGTTATATTGATTTATTTTTTTATTACCATTTGGTAATGGTTTTTTATTTTTCGCATTGTATGTTACTTAAAGTGATGTTTCGAAAATGAAACGAATATAAGGAAATAAATTTTATATGGCTTCATTATTCAAAAAATAAAATTTACCCATTTTTGAGCAAGATTTTTGGAATAACTTTCGAAGCGTTACAGTTAGTCTCTAACAGAGCTATTAGAGTGGTTCATGTACGCACTAAAAATAACTTAGCAGATCATTTGACGAAAGGACTAGCTAGAGAGAAAGTCCATAATACTTCTAAGAGTATAGGACTATTGCCCTTGGAACGAGGATCACTCATGATGGTAACCCGACCTAACTGACTAGAGATCCCAAGAAATAGTTCAATGAGTAATAACAAGTTGTGAAGTGATATGAGAATGAACATGATATAAAAATATGAGAAGCATAATTCATGCGGGATATGGAGTACGTAGGCTAGAGGAGTACTCTTGATAGACTTGCCTATGTGAATTTAGAAGTAGGGGCCACTTCCTATGAAATTTTGGGGAATAAATTTCTAGAGCGTTCACTATACTGAGATAGATATGCATGCCTTTTAACACACAGACTTTACAGAATACACCTTTGAAAAGGTTGTATATGATTTGATGCGGAATATAGAGTTCAAGACTACGAGTCGCTTTAGTAAAATCTGGATCTTATTCACTATGCAAAAACTCAAGTCACATGACACCTTTGTTTATGTGAAATCTAAAAAACTCTCAAGTCTCACATAGAAGAGTTTTGTAAAAAACAACTCTCAAGTCCCACATTAGAGAGATGAGCAACTTGGAAAAAATTATGTTATAAATAGAGGTATTATCCCCTAATTATAATTTTCCCCAAGTTGAATGCGCTTTCATTTAACCTTTTCTTTTCCCTCATTTTCCGTTGGTGCATTTCCGGCAAATTTCTCCCCTTTCTTTTCATGGCACTAAGAATTGGAACATGCAGCCAAATGGTAGAAATTTCGAGAACTGGCACTGATACTCAAATTGTAGAAAAAGAATTGGCACGAGTAGTCATATTGTGGGCATTTCGAGAACTTACACTGGTAGTCAGATTGTGGAAAAAGAATTGACAATGGTAGTCATATTGTGGGAATTTCGAGAATTAGCAATGGTGGCCATTTTGTGGTGGGTGTATTCGAGATTGGTTTTTACAGTGCAGTAAGAATTTTATAACAGATATATGAGTTGTTTTATCCTAGGGATGAAGTGGTTGATAGTCTGCTTATACATTTTGGACAATACCACAAAATGTGTTAAAGATAGAGATTTGGTCGTGACTCAGCTAGTAAGTATTATTTAGTGTTATTTATAATTGTTGCAAGTTACGGTAACAACAAAATGTCATTGAATCTTAAATAAAATTAATACAAATGAATTGTAGATGATATATTAATTATGTATAAATCTTTACGATAACAGTGCATAAATATTATACTTGAAATTATTACAAAAATCACAAATAAGAGGAAGTTGTAGAATAATTAAGCCTATTAAAAATATGTTGAAAAGCGTGTATTTTAGGAAATTTTGATAGAAGTCGTAGCTTGTGTTTTTTAGCATTTTAGGTGTAGATTCTTTGATTGTAAGCATCCGACAAAAGCAGTGGAGATGCGGGAAACAGTAGCTAACCCATTCAAACAGCATGTCTCTGATAAGAATAATAATAAATAAAGTAAAAGAATATTTATTTTAAGAATAAGTTTTTTAAATTTATTTTTATCCTAATTATTTATTTTATGAATATCTAATAGTTTAGATTTATTCATTAATTTAAATCATTAAATTTTGTAGAATTGATGAATAGGATAGTAAATATATCTCTCCCCTAATAAATAATATAAAAGATAAGTTGTCACTCCTTGGGTTCGGAAGAACAGTAGTTATATAACTATAATTAAAATTAAAGTTAAATGATAGTCAATAATTTTAAAAAATTGTTATATTTTTATATTTTAATTGTGATTATTTAAATAAGCTTTCAATATTCATTTTAATTGTTTTTTAAAAGTGCAAAACGTTTCAAATGTTTATAAATGGGTAAATTCATTAGAAAATATAAATAGTAATAAAATGAAGAGTGGTTCAGCTCATTCTCCATGAATGTGGATGGTGCGACGGTTGCAATAATTTTTCAGTATAGAAGAGCAATTTATAAATAAATAAAAATAAACAAAAAAGGGGAAAAAGCATATTTCTTTGTGAAATGTTCTAGAGGTAATCTGAGGCCATATTGGAAGTGGGACCAATGCATAATTGGATTCCTTAGTATCTTGTTGAGTTTTTACAAAGCAGATGTATAAGTATTTTATTATAATTAAAATGGTAAATATATTATAGTTAGTAAATGATAATGGCTGAATTTTTTTTAAACTTTATTTGTTTGTATTTTATTAAAAAATAATATGAAATCATGACCATTAAAGTGATTCTTTTATCATGATTTTATCTGTCACTTTACTATCTTGTACAGGAGAGGATTCCATTCCCCTACCACCAACCACC
This sequence comes from Lupinus angustifolius, assembly GCF_001865875.1. Classification (NCBI taxonomy): domain Eukaryota; kingdom Viridiplantae; phylum Streptophyta; class Magnoliopsida; order Fabales; family Fabaceae; genus Lupinus; species Lupinus angustifolius. The sequence goes on along the minus strand of NC_032026.1, from coordinate 9,494,546 downwards.
ATGGAGAGATATATTTGGATAATTGGATTCCATGCCATCTTTTATTAAGCTGCACATAATCTATTTAGTGAAGAAAAAATTGTATCCAAGATAACATAAGAATTTTTTATATTGTTACTGTGCTAGTTAATTTTTATCTACTCTTAAATATAAGTAATATATATGAATAATATATTGATTATATATAAAACTTTATATTAACAACACATAAAATTACATTATTTTATTTTTAGAAACTGTACCCAAATAATAAAGGAAATTATTCTATCTCTACCACCAATTATGTAATAATACAATTCTTTTTTTAATTTCCGCTGCATTACGATGACATCATAACTGCAATCAGAATTTAAATATTGTATTAACCAATTAAGCAGCTTCTTCTATGTGTTGTATTTTTTTAGAACATGGTATTTATATACTGTTAGCGTAAAAAATTACACAACTAATATATCATCTATTATTTTTGAAAAATCAATGATAATTAAATATGAATGGATAATATAATGATAGTATATAAATAAGTTAGAGATATCTCTTGTAATCGAAGTTATTTATCAAGAGAATAATTTCTGAAAAATATCATGGTTGTTCATGGGAGAACTCGCTATTGGAAAGCTTAAAAAGGAAGGTATTTGATAGAGGAATGGAAGTAGGTTAGAGTCAAATCCATGATAGAATGAACTAGCATTTTCTCAAAGGCCACAACCAAGAAGTTTGGTTTTGTTCTAAAATCTAAATGGGTGAGCGGTTATGGAAATTAGCAATATGCTAGTAAAAGAAAAGGAAGAAAAGACACACAGATTTAATGTAGTTAAACAAATATTACTTGCATCTACAAATATAAACTCCAATTTTTTATTGTTGAAAAAATGGTTTACATTGAAATACTTTATAGTTAAAGTAAATTATACTGATACCCCCTGAGTTTTAGTGAAATTACATAAACTTTTCATCACTTTTTTACACGTACACAAACCTCCCCTAACTTTTATACTTTCATTACACTGACCACCCATGCATAAGAAATAAGTGTAATATTTTAAACAAAAAATGTGATAAACGCAATTAAGTTAAACAAAACATGATATATTGTGGAGACAAGTTCAAATAATATATGAGTCAATATTTCATTATTATTTTTGGTTCGTTACATTATATTATAAGAGTGATTTAAACAATATTTCTTTAGAATTATTGATGCATTTTGTAACAAAAAATAACAAAGATACATTGATTTATATATTATTTAGACTTGTCTACACAATATATCATGTTTTGTTTAACCTAATTGCATTTATCACATTTTTTGTTTAAAATATTACACTTATTTCTTATGCAGGGGTGGTCAGTGTAATGAAAGTATAAAATCTATGGGAGATTTGTGTAGGTGTAGAAAAGTGAGGGGAGGTTTGTATAATTTCACTAAAACTTAGGGGGTGTCAGTGTAATTTACTCTTATGGTTAAATTATGTTAAGGGAAGAAGGTTTAAGGAAGGAAGTGGAGGAGGTTTTGAGTTCGAGTTTCATCCATATTAAATAAATAAAAAATTATAAAGTGGTTTGATAGTTACGGAGAAGGATTGGAGTGAAAGAGAATGAGAGTTTGAATCCCACCCACAACAAATACTAACATACTAATATTTACAGATTAAAAAATGAAATACTTTATGATGAACCCTAACAAAAAAATATATACTAAGAAAAAAAATGTATGCATTGAAAATGTATAAATTTTATACAATGTTATTTTATCGTCTACAATTAATCTTATATCGTCATTATCTCTTAAAAATACAAATAAATGATAGATAATATCCTAATAATATATAAATATTTACACTTGAGACATATAGTGTAACACCGCGAATTTTACGATTTTGAATTATAAGATTTTATTAATATTGTTATTAATTATATTTTCAAAAATGAATTTCTGGGAATTATCGGTAAAGAATTAGACGAAACTCTAGTTGAGTTTTAGTCTTGTAATTCTATTTCCAATTTGGTGGTAAATTTTCATAATTTTCTGAGACAGTCGGTTTCGGACCACTGTCAGGGCCGGATTTCACCCAGTACGACTCAAAAAGTAGTTTTTGAGTTCCGTAGCTCGGAATCGAATTCCGATCGCGTCGTTGGCTTCGTAATTTCATCTCAAGTCAATGCAGACCCTTATTATACTCATACCTATTTTCTAAATATTTTTCACTCGGAATGCTGAAATCTGAAATTCTAATCAGATATTGAAATCGGGCGATTTATAATACCCGATCGAGTATTGACCGATAATACTCGGGCATGTTTATCGCACGTGTCCGCGAGGTGATCATTTCGCATTGGGATGTGAGATTTGACTTCCATAAAGCAAATCTCACATCACTTTCT
>NC_032026.1:9491851-9492061 GCF_001865875.1 Lupinus angustifolius | reverse complement strand
ACACTCCACACTTCACACTTCACTCTCACACTCTCTCATTTTCAAAATTTGCCAAGAGAAGGTAAATCCTCTCTTCATCTTTTCTCTCATTTCTCATTATTTCTTCCATCTTCAATCCTTGATCTCTCAGCATTCAACCAATGAATGTTGATGAGATTTAAGTATGTTATTCATGAGCATGTCAAGAACATATTCAACCGTTGAAATTTT
>NC_032026.1:9491145-9491751 GCF_001865875.1 Lupinus angustifolius | reverse complement strand
GTAGTTACGAAGATTTCGGTGTTCGAACCTTGAAACCAAACCACCCTTAGTTGACGAGTTAAAGCATGCTTCATTAAGGTGAGAGAGAACACATCGTGACATAGTGGTGTCCGAATATGACACCCGGATCTCCTAAACCATCTCAAAGGTTTTGGAGTTAACTTGGGTTTTAAGAAATCCAAGATTTTTATGTTTGAATGCTTTTGAATATATATGATTGTTGATGAAATGTGTTGAATATTGTATATGAATGTTGTTGGGAACTTTTCTGCGTGCAGGTGTTTGAAAAACCATGTTTAAATGTATTTCGGTTGTCGAATAGGGCAAAATTGGTATTCTGTCCAAGTCCCTATCGCTCGGGCGAGAAACTATCGCCTAGGCGAGCACAGTCTCGCTTGGGCGAGGGGAAGTTTTGATTCTGGAACTCCCTCGCCTGGGCGACAGAATCTCGCTTGGGCGAGCAAACCTCGCCTGGGCGAGTAAGGGCCTCGCTTGGGCGAGCAAGCCCAGGATTTTGAGAAGCCTCTAGAACTCTCTCGCTTGGGCGAGATATGTCTCGCTTGAGCGAGAAGAGGCCTCGCTTGGGCGAGTGAGGGCCTCGCTTGG
>NC_032026.1:9490487-9491045 GCF_001865875.1 Lupinus angustifolius | reverse complement strand
TCTCGCTTGGGCGAGAGATGTCTCGCTTGGGCGAGAGATGTCTCGCTTGAGCGAGAAGAGACCTCCCTTAGGCGATACTACATTCTCCTGGGCGAGGAAGGCTTCAGTTTATTTGAGATGTAAAGATGAATTGTCGCTTGAGCGACTAGTCCCTCCTTTGGCGAGGGATGGTGTGGAAAGATTGAAATGAAATGATGTTGTGAACAATGTGATGAACCCGGGTAGGGTGTGTTGTGATATAAAAGTTGTGGAATGAGATCATGGCTTAGAGAAGCATGACTCCACAAAAGTGTGAAAGCATTGTTATGTTTATGCCTTGTTGGGCAAGTATCCGACTTGAGGTTGTGAACTAGGGGTAGCCTAGTAAGGATACATGATATCACTGAACAACGATCGATCGATCGTAAGAGGCTTGGTCATGTGACCGTCCAGGAGTATTCTGTGATGGATTGTTGTGATTGAGATGTTACCTTGAGCATGTACGGTTGACGTACTAGCGGGTCCCACGAGAAGCATTCCTTGTCGGGAGATGGCTTAAGGATGGGCCGATCATGTGTT
>NC_032026.1:9489786-9490387 GCF_001865875.1 Lupinus angustifolius | reverse complement strand
ACGACACTGATTGGATGGTGATTCGCCAACAATGTCTTGAGGGAGAGTCTGGGTGAGACGATTCCCTTGTATTCCTGGGGAGGTACCCTGTTGGATTGGACAATTCTCACAGGCCAAACTAGGCAATCTCTGACAACCCCTAAATTGCATTCAAGATCGATGAGAGGGATGCCAGAAAGCGTTTGTACGACCTAGGTCCGGGTAGGACTGTTCCTGAGGGAACCGATCGATCTATTTTTAATTCCTTGCGAGGATATGTTATTTCGGGTGGTACAAAACGGGCTTGGTATGGGACCTGTACTCTCGATTATTTCCGATTAGGATGTTGGATGGATATTGGTGTAAGGTGGATAATCATGACATATTATGCATACATTATTATTATGGCAGTGAATTCCCACATGTGAGCTACAAGCTTTGTGTATTCCTACGTTTATGCATGTGATATGATTATGAGTAGAATGTTGATTATATGATTTGATATATTGGTAATGTTGGAATAACTGGTAAGTTATGAATTTCTCCATGATGTCAATGATAAATGATGAACTGTATGTTAAAAATATGTTTTATGTCTGAGTGTGATATTCTGAGTAAGTCC
>NC_032026.1:9456949-9489686 GCF_001865875.1 Lupinus angustifolius | reverse complement strand
TCACTTCACGATGTCCCCGATGGGACAATGGAATAGTGATGGGCACAGATATACATACACAGGCCCCTGCGGTCTATCGTTGCACATGATGTGCAACGGGTCATCGATGATGATCCATCAGCCTGACACCTACATTGATGCTTCCTTCACCTTACCGCCAAAGAGGCTGATGTCTCCGGAGTTTGGATTTCGATACCCGCCAGTCAGGAGTGATGGCGTTGTTCCCTCCCACGGTCATCGGACGTTGTCAGATTGTTTGGATGCTCCGTCATCCAGTAGAGCCCAGAGGAGCTGGGTTCTTGGAGGAGGTCCCTGCAAGAAGACTCCGGTTTTGAGAATGCCATCCCCACCGAATTATGCTGTTGGGTTATGGCATCATGAAGTGGAGGAAGAGGAGGACGAGGACGAGGTTGCTGAGCTCGATGTCCCATTTTTGTTTTTGGTTGGGGGTTGTGTTTCTTTTTTATTTTGTATATGTTAGTGGCGATGTAGTTTCCGCCTTGTTGACTTAGTTTGTATGAACTAATTCTGACTTAACCGATTATATGCATTATGTTATTCAGGAAATTGTGAATCAGGGTAAGGTATCATTCGATAACGATAAGTTGATTTTCTGCATTCGAGTTACTTAAAGTGATGTCCCGGAAAAGGAAGGTTTGGAAAAGGAAACAATTTTACATCACCAATTCAAAAAAAAAATTTACCCATTTTTCCGCAATGTTTTTTAGAAGTATTTTTTTCGGGGCGTTACGTATAGATATTACTATCCTATAATAACTTAGAAGTGCAACAAAATTTACATAATGAGAAAATAACATAACAGGTACATATCAAATTATAACCAGGGTCAACCCATTAACAAAGTTCAATTCAAAAACACTATTTAACTCGTGTATTGGATGAATGAGAAAATAGTAAAAGTGTGAGCATTTTTTTGAAAGATTCATAATGTTCATTCCTTACATGTCCTATTGGATCGATGGATACCAAACGTCACATCAAAATTATTACACCTAATGCACTTTGGATGACTTAGCGTGGTCTCCACTTTCCATTGATTGACAGTTGTAGTAACATTTGAAATAATTTACTAAAATGTACAGGGTAGATCCTGAAAGTGCAGATTCATATGGGAGATGATAGAGTTTGGTGGAAATTGCATAAAAATGAACAATGTTTGGCATCAAATTTGCCATACCAAATTAATAAATTAATGAAGTCCTATATTCCTTTCACTTATTGAAAATAACTTCAAAATCATGTGCATTAAAATTTTATTTAGTATTGGGAAGATCTGATTTCTATTTAGGCATATATTTTTAATAAGAGAAATTTTTTTATACAAACATATTATATTTAAAATAAATATATTTATGTTTTTAATGTTATTATTAATGACTAAATTTTAATTAAAATTAATTTTTTATATTTTAACTATCTTTACGTAAATATGTCTTCACGTATAAGGAAGTTTGGTAGTGTCCAAACAAAAATAATATACACGTGGAGATTGTTCAAAATATTATGTCTAATTTGAGTATTAACGGATGTTGTTTTAAGTGGTATATGTTGATTCCCTTTAAGTAAAGTCTTGAGTTCGAATCTTATGGATAAAAGATATCAACTAAAAGAGTTAGTCTCACATACCTTTAGATGTTTCTGACTCAGATAGGATTGCTTCCGATAAGAATATACTACAACCAATCACAAGATAAGGCATGCCATCATCAACTCCTCTCAATTACGCATGGTGGATTGTTTTTTATGCTAGCATATGGTGGGAGGTATATATAATAAGGCTTAATGCATATCAAAAGCAAATTTGAAGATGAGACATTTTAAAACTAATCAGAGTAAAACACTGTCAATAATTAGTTTAATGTAGGCTTAAAATAACAAGATGACGTCCCTTTTATATTGAAAAGAAACTATTAGTAATCAACAATAATCTAAGAGGTATATGTGAGACCCTAAGGTAATGATATGATGTTTTTTATGAGAAAAAGAACATTAATTAATTAATGAGAAAAATGTATATATTAATAATGTATGAGTTTTATACAGTATCACTATATTATTTATAATTCATGTTTTATTATTATTGACTCTTCATAAAAATAATACTAAGTAAATGATAAATGATGTACTGAATATCTATAAATATTTACATTGTTATAAATATTATACTCTTAATTTGTCAACCATGTTTAGTCTTTCTTGAATAGGAATATAATAACTTATTTCGAAATATGAGGTTTATTATATCAACATTTAGCATGGGTGATCAAAATAAAGCAACTTTTAATATCATTGTATCACTATTTTGTTATCCCAAGCAACATATAAGCTATTTAATATTTATGTATTATTAGTATGAAAATTTATATATAATTAGTATATTATTTATTATTTATTTGTATTAATTTTTTAAAGTATTAATAATAACTAAAAAATGAATATTAGGGGATAGATTAACAGTATATAAACTTTTTACATTAACTTGGTAGCACATACATTTTTTATATCAAATGTCATAGCTCATGATATGTATGTATATTTGGGAATTACTCCCTCCCATGCATAATAAAAACCATGATAAACGCCATATAAGTTATTAATCAATTATTAATCAGTTCTTAGTTCGTCGATTATTTAAAAAAGGAAAAAAATTCACATGACTTAGCTTATTTAATAATAGATTAATTGGAGCAAACCCGATGTGGTTTAAAATTTAGTAATTTAAATCTTTCAATTTATCAAACTGTAAATATTGATTCCTAACCGAGCGGAATGCACAAATACTTTCAGAAAGTATTTCAATTTAAAAATACTTTAACCCATAATTTATTAAGAATGTACTGTTTATAATTAGGTAATTAAAGTGGTGGTAGAGCATCTACTATTCAAAACAATAATATTTTATTATATAAACAAATCTTTTATATAATTCTCTTTAATTTTATAAAATCATATAAGAATAACTGAATCATACCTAAATATTTAGTTAAAGAATTTAAGGTCTTAGGCACTCTTCTCACAAGATTAACCAATATTTAAACAAAAGAAATATATATACATTAACAATGTAGGAATTTTTTATATTGTCATTATATTATTCATTATTATTTTTAATCATCATTAACTCTTCATAAAATGTAATCCACAATGTGCTTCTTGGTTCAAAAGAAGGTGATTCTTGACTTAGATACAAAGCAGTTTAGGCATATCATATTAAAATAACTTATCAGATCGTTGCAATAGTTTTCTTGACTAATTTAATAAGAATGCTTGGTTAGGTTCAATATCGTAGGTAAGCAAAGAAAACAAGTTTATTTTGTAGAAAAGAATAATAAAGTTTAACACTATTGTATAACGTATATTATTTATCATATTTTCATATTGCTACAAAGTTTAAAAAAATATTTCATCCCATATGGACATATAAAGGTAAAAATATAATATTTATGTAGTGTAAATGTAAATATGTATAAACGTCTAATATATCATTCATGATTCATTTGTATTATTTATATTTAAAAATAAAAAAATAATTAAAATATAATGATGAATGATGTAGTAATAAATAAACTCTTATATTCTCAATAATTTTTTTCTCATTAGGTAATATTAATTAGCATATATTTAGGATTAAGAATAATGAACTGCTTAACGTAAAATTAACATTGATGGAAACTGGTTTAAATTACAACTTATGTAGATGCTGTAAGTTTATTCCAGCTTCTCCTTTTGTCAACTTATTTTGGTTTGCATTTTGGAATGATTTTCATGGTCAAAACATACACATTCATGGTAACAAATGATATTGAAATTCAATTAAAAAAGTATGCAAAACAAAATATGTTTTCTCTTTCAAAGAAAACTATTAACAGTGCCTTGTGCAACACATGGCCCACGGTGTTTCTTGTCAATGCAATAACAAATTAAAACTTACTATTATATTATAAACTTGTTTTTAGTATGAACAAAGTATTTTTCATATGTATGCTTTGAATTCAAAACTTGATAGCATGCTTAAAGACCCAATTATTTGTCAATTGTGTTAAACTGAGTTATATTATTACGATTATATATAATATAATACACTAAAATAATTAAATTTGTAATTCCTATGGTGGTTTCATTATAAAATATTTTTAACTATATTACACGGACTAAGAAGAGTGATTATTTTTCTTGATTTTAAAAAAAAGATATTATATTAAACATTTTCATATTTAACCTTGGTTAAAATTTTCACAAAAACAAATGACAAATAAAAGAAAAAAACAATAAAGATGAATACTTTATCTAAAGCTTCTCATTACCAAAAAATAGAGCTTCTCAAATTGTAATGATTTGTCGTTGTATTATTTTATAATATTAAAGTTTCTTGCTAATAAATAAAAACCCTTTCAATATAATTTACATTTAATTAGCACATCAATGATATATAGGGATGACAAAAATCGAGGATACCAATAAAAATACTTATAATGGATCCTCACAATAATAATTTATGAGTGTGAATAAGTTTTATGATACTCGCCCTGTGTGTATCCACGTATCTATAAGTTATTTTTTTTATATATTATATTTTTTTTATTGTTTTAAGATTATGCATTTTCTACTTTATTATTATTGCAAAATAAACTTCTTTAACTATAATCATAAATTTATCATATAAATATTTTATTCTTCATGTAATAACTATTTTTATATACTAATTGTTATAAATATATAATAAAAAGAGTAAATTACAAAGACACCCTATGAGTTTAGCGAAATTATACAAACTCTTGGCTTTTATACTTTCATTACACTGACCACTCCTGCATGAAAAATAAGTGTAATCTTTTAAGCAAAAAATGTAATAAATGCAATTAAGTTAAACAAAACATGATATATTGTAGAGACAAGTCCAAACAATATATAAATTAATGTATCTTTATTATTTTTGTTAAAGAATGCATCAAAAATTCAAAAAAGATGTTATTTAAATCGTTCTTGTAATATATTATAACGATACATTAATTTGTATATTATTTAAACTTGTCTGCATAATATACCATGTTTTGTTTAACTTAATTGCATTTATCATATATTTTGTTTAAAAAATTACACTTATTCGCATGCAGAAGTGATCAATGTAAAATTAGGGGGTTTGTGTAGGTATAAAAAGTGAGAGATGATTTATGTAATTTCGCTAAAACTCATAAGGTGTGAATATAATTTACTCTAATAAAAATTTAAAACTTATTAAGTACTCATAAATAGTGCGAGATTGTGAATGATAAAACACTACAAATAGTATTAGTTATTAGGAATATATTGTCCGTCTTGTTATTAGCAATAGCATGTACATTTTTAAATAGGGTATGAAATATCATGTCTTGTCCTTACTAAACATGGACAGGACGTGCTTGCATGACGCCCTAAATTAAAAAACTAAAAGAATCTAGTACATGGAACATTGCAAAATATTATATATTGCATGGACGCAAAATGTGATAATGATATTCAAAACACAAAACATAACATCTTATTTTGCAGGAGACCAAAATATAGCTAATTTTTACTATATTATATTTTAGAAAATTACTCCATTCTATTTGAGTGATAAGAACATATATTACTCTTGATCCAAATACTACCAAATCATAATTTGATGGGTACTGATAAGACTTGATTAAAAAATAGACGTGAAAGAAGACTACGGGGAATGTGGGAAAGCGAAGCAGTGGAAGACATGCGGTACATTAAATACGCCAGGACCCGATTGTGATTTTTTAAAACCTCACTCGATTCCTTTTCTCTTTCTTTCTCTCTCATTTATGAGAATCTTCGCCTTCTCAAATTTCCCTTCCAATTACAATCTAATCCCTCAACCCAACCCACTTTCCTCTTTTCTCATTTTTTATTTTAATCCACATTGATTCCTTCATTCACCTTCAATTCCTCAACCCCTTTCATATTTAATTTCACATTCCCATTTCATCTTCCTCTTCACAACAAAAACACCACCACCAACAACAACAAGTTACATATTTTTCATCAAACAAGGGAAGACAAAAAAAAGAAAGGGTCTAATCCTATAAAATGGGTTCGGTTCCTGCAGAACTAAGCTTAGATTTAAGACCCAATTTTGTTTCAAAAACCATCACTGATTTTCTCTCCACCCTTCCTTCTTCCCAAAACAACAAGCTTTCTCTCCTCAACGATTTTATTGCCCGTTTGGAACATGAATTCAGAAAGATCGATGCTTTCAAACGCGAACTACCTCTCTCTATGCTCATCTTAAACGATGGTTCGTTACTTTTCATTCATTTTTTTTTCGCTTTCTAAATTCATGGGTGTTATTGTCGATGTTTTTGTTACATGGGTTTTGTTTTAAGATGCAAAGTTTTTAACTTTTTAACTTTGAATTTAACGGGCTGGTTTTAATTTTTATAATTCTATTTGGGTTTGGCAGCAATTTCAGTTTTGAAGGAAGAATCAGAAAAATGCATGAGTTATAAATCTCAGCCAGTGTTGGAAGTGTTTATTCCTTTGAAGAAAGAGTGTGATGAGGAGTATGAGGTAAATAATAACAAGGACAAGGAATGCAAAGATAAGAAGAATTGGATGAGTTCTGTTCAGCTTTGGAACACTACAACAACAACTAATAATGTCTATGACCAAAAACAGCATCATCATAAATTAGTTATCAAGGTAGAATAAACTCAAATAGTTTTGAGTATTTAACTTTTATTTATTTATGGGATGTTAATGCTTTGAATAATGGATCCATATTAATGAACCCAAAGAAGAAGAAAAATTTCATTGAGTTTAACATGTTCCAACATGAGCTGTCAGTGATTTTAAAGATTCAAATTTTCTTGTTTCATGATGGCAGAAAATTGAAGATGAAAGGAAATCTGTGGCTGAGAACCATTTCCAACCAAGTAGTAGTAGAAATGAAGGAGGAAGAGGATTTTTACCTTTATCTACATGCACTTCTATTCCTATGACAACAGTGGCACTGCCACCAACCAAAGAAGAGATTGAAGAAGGTGCCGTGAATACATTTTCACTTTTGACCCCTCCTCTTGCAGTGAAGAACTCGAGGAAGGGATGTAGTTCAAGTGTATCCGGAACCAATTCCAATAGGGAACTTTCATCCTCTCCTCCTACAGCTTTGCCAAGTTTATGCACTGGATTGCTTCAGCAGCAGCAAGCTTCTAGAAAGCAGAGGAGATGCTGGTCTCCAGAGTTGCACCGCCGATTTGTCAATGCCCTGCAGAATCTTGGAGGCTCTCAAGGTTAGAAATTGAATAGTTTTTATCATAGTGAGGATATACTACTAGTATCTGGTAATATTTGTGATCTATATTTACAGTTATTTTACTTACAACATGAGGCTTCATGATGAACTCAATTTTGATCATTTTGGAAATTATAGATTAGTGAATGGATGTGTCATGTGCCGAAAGGGCATGCTGGTCTTAAAGTTCAGGGGTTTGATGCTGGAATTGTGTTGATAGGAAATTAACCGGTGTTTCTTCTGTGTAATTCATGAGTAGAGTTGTGACTTGCTTCAACTTAGATCAGTCAAGAGACATATACATATAGGAATTTTGTATGTACTGCAATCATATAATATGATCTGTAGTCCTAGTCCACGATGATTTTTTTTCTTCGCACACCGACTTGACAAGTCATAATAATATTGCATCTTGTTGATTCATGTATCTAATTAAAATATCTGGATTCTATCAATTGCAGTGGCGACACCAAAGCAAATTAGAGAACACATGCAGGTTGATGGCCTAACCAATGACGAAGTCAAGAGCCATTTACAAGTGAGTTCTCGGAATTCATTCTTTTTTACTGCCTGCATAGTTTACTTGTCTTGTGATTAGGCATTTGGAAATTTTGATGCTGATATTTGCATGTATAATGAAGTTTGAATTGAAGCTTGATGTACAGCAGGGTCGGGTTCAAGGAAGGGCAAGCATGGGTGCTGGTCCCTCCTTAAGTTTACATCTTATAAAAATAGTTATATGTACATAATACATTTTATAAAAAATATCTTACCTCAAGTGTTAATTGCATATATGTGTGTGTATACACATTTTATAAATCCGACCTCTCCCTTGGGATACAGTTCTTATGTATGGCTTGTTATTATTGCAGAAATATCGACTTCATACACGTAGAGCACCTTCTACAAATACTGATCAGCCTGTTGTAGTTCTCGGAGATTTGTGGATGTCCCAAGATCAGTGCAATGGCTCCCCAAAGGGTAGCAGTTCAGGGTCTGGTTCTCCTCAAAGTCCCCTTCACTTAGCTACTCGATCCCGGGGAGGGATGGATAGCATGGAAGACGAGGAAGATGCAAAATCTGAGAGTTATAGTTGGAAGAGTCACATTCACAACAAAACTGGAAAAGTTGGTGTATAGATAATACTCTCCACCATGAATTTTGCAGATAAAAAGTATACATGGCAGGAGTTCTACAACTACATAAGAATAATAAAGACTACATGTTACATAAAATGAGGATAAACTGAGAAGGCTATTGGAATTTTTCGAGGTTTTACCATTCCTTACTATACTAGAGTTTTCTTATTCTAGATTCTGAATTGAAATCCCTTTTTATCATAAAATTCTTTCATTTTATTTTGTCTAGAGAACTTTGTTATGCCTCGGGAGACATGATTAGTCCAATGTTTAGATTGGTCTATGCATGGTTGGAGGAGACATTGGCGTTTCATGATTGGACACTTATAACATCAATCTTGTACGATTATACAATTAAAACTGTTTCATTGTGAATAGGCTAAGTGTATCTTTGGTTATGCAAACGTGGGTTTGGTCTGAACTGCCAATGGTAGCTTTCACATTTTATGTCTTTTCCACGGTAAATATAAACAAAGCACTAAGCCTTTTACATAAATTGCAATTATCAACTGGATAAAGTACTTGAACAATACAGAGTCAAGCACTAGGTGGCTTTGCCTATGATCTTCCATCAAGGTGATGAGGTATCTTCACATGTGATACATATACCTCCTATTTATTTCTAAATATATATAGGCTATTAGAGAACTTGCTTAACATTCTCATCCTAGCCCACCCTTAAGGTACTATCACAAAACTAATTGTCTACTAATTGACAATTAGAGAAGTAATTCATATTTAAAACATTCCTAACACAATGAAGTAGGGAGATGCGAGACTTACTTTCTAACATGGTCCTTCCATAAAAATCTGTTGGATCAGGCGATTGATTACTTTTGGCACATGAATAAAAGACATCATTTGACTCATAACAATCAAAGAGAAGTTGAGCTTGGACTTTGATATTAAGTTAATGTTTCATCTCAAAACCAATTGACAATGAAAAGAATGGTCAAACAAGTATTTAAGCAATTCTTAAGACAATAAGGTAGACAGTGTGAAACTTACTTCCTATCATCCATTATTAAATCGTGAAACCCTTTTCCAACCAAAACGAGAAAAAAATCATATTTACTGAGATAGGTTCAAATGAATACTCATAAAAAGTTTTCTTTTTACAATACCTATATCTTAGGAGATCTCCATCTATAAGGAGCATATCTTTTGTGCCAAAAGTGTATTACTTTATGTGTCACTTGTTGTGATTAGTTGAAAAAATGTGTTTACTTACAAGTTTAATAATTAAGTATTTTTCTGATCAATCACAAGTAATGACAAATGGAGTTGTACAATTTGTGGCATATAAAATATGCTCCCTCATCCATGTTCTATAACATTCTTCTACCGCCTAAAACATATAAGTGGAATTGACACTATATTTTGACAAAAATCCTTAAGATATTAGGTCCATAAGTCTATGTACTTATATGTTTTTTAACTCTTTCACTTTTACACGATGTGAGACATATACAGTACATTTTACCTCACCAATTGCCATGTCCCACTGAAAAATAAAATAAATAAGTAACAGTTATCACTTTGTTATTAAGGGTGGAAGGTTCATGCATGACAAAAGAGTCACTTTCACAAGCAAAATTCTAGCGGAGATTCCTACAGACAAAATAATCATGGAGCCCATTGTGATAACTGTTTGGTATGCATTATCTGTTTGGTGAATGTGCAAGTGAAAATGATAGAATCCTTCTCATTATCTTTATCTTCTTAACAATCAGGTTCAGCTTATCACACCCTGACCCAGCTACTATAATTTTAATTATCTGCCTGTTAGATTTCATAAGTTGAACAATATTATTCTCTCATATATACCATATTGTTAATAATAACATGGAGATAATAGAAAATCACATGGCACTTAAAAATAACATATTAATAAAACAAACTTTTATGGAAGCATTAGAATCTGGTCCAGAGAAGGAACCATTCTTGAGAAAGATTCTTTCAAGACAAGCCAACTGGTACTTATCCATATCTTCATTAAAGGCCAACAACAACAAACCAATATACATAAAATTTTATTAAGTAAATTACACTGACACTCCCTGAGTTTTAGCGAAATTAAACGATCCATCACTTTTCTGTACGTATACAAACCCCCTAATTTTTATAATGACCACCATTGCATGAGAAATAAATGTGTTTTTTGTAAAAAAATGTTATAAATGCAATTAAGTTAAACAAAACATGATATATTGTGGAGACAACAAGTCCAAATAATATATGAGTCGATATCTCTTTATTATTTTTGATTCGTTACGATATAGTATAAGAACGATTTAAACAATATCTCTTTAGAACTTTTGATGCATTTTGTAACAAAAAATAATAAAGATACATTGATTTTTATATTATTTGGATGTTTCATCACAATATATCATGTTTTGTTTATGTTAATTGCATTTATCACATTTTATGTTTGAAAGATTACACTTATTTCTCATGCAAGAGTGATCAGTATAATGAATGTATAAATAAAAATTATGGAATGTTTGTATATGAATAAAAAAGTAAAAAATGATTTATGTAATTTCACTAAAACTCCGAGATATCTCAAATATAATTAATCAATTTTATTAATATTTTGACCAAACCTGTAGTAGTTGTTTTTTCGGATCCTAAAGTCTACGTGTTATTCACTTCTCTCTCTGTAATTCGCTGAAAATATTGTGAGTAGAAAAATATACTCTACTAAATTATCATATAAATCATCCTACAATTAACATAATAATATTTTGTTTATTAATAATTTATATATAAGTGATATATATTATTTTTTTGTGAATATGAAAATTTGTAAAAAAATTTAGTATGATGATATATCATTATTATTTGTGTGAATAAGATGAAATGTGAACATGGGGCAAGTTTCTATCTAAGGCTTGTTCATATAGTGATAATATTTTAGAAACATAAATTGATTGATCTGATTATTAATTTCTTTCTTATATTTTTTGGGTAGCCTATCTTTCTTTTATTGGCCACACCATTGGTTCGTCAATTACATTAGTTTTAGCCTTTTAGGAACAGGAAAATATTACTTTACGTTTCAAAATTTTGTTTAAGGAATTATGGATCTGTAAAAGCTAACATAAGATATATAAATTGGAACAATGTTTAAGTTATGGGATTAAACTGCACCGTTGAAAAGTTCGTCATAACAATTAAAAGCTGAAGGAAATAATTATTTACACCAAACTCAACTATAATTAAGATATATATTACCAAAAGAGTTGATTAAGATGGTGTAAGCAGGACTCGGGTTTTTTTTTTTTTTTTTCTATTTGCGAGTTGGATTTTGGAGGAGAAAGAAAGAAAATTGAAAACTTGAGAGTCATGAAATACATTTGTCTGATGTCTCTCAAATATTTTATTTCCACTTATTTTTCTTCAAAATCTAACTTGCAAACGGACCTTTATTTTCTATATAAAAGCGACATGGATATAAAAGTAATTGGATTTTCTATATTAAAATAAGGGTAGCCTTTGTTTTCACTTTTACTTAAAAAACTACAGGATTAGATACAAAAGGATACTAAGATAAGGATTAGATATTTAAAACATTGTTTATTGTTTGCAATATTATCACTTAACTGACTTATACTAAGAGAAGGATCAGATACATAAAATCAGGGACATAGAACATCTAAAAAAAAATAGGAACTAATTTCAAAAAAGAACCTATTGACAAATACCAAAAAACTTAAAATAAGCCAATATATTTTTACACGTATTCTGATATTAAAAAAAACTTAAATAATATGTGGAAGCTAGAAACGGTTAGAACCAAACAGTGATATCGCCTATCTCCATGTGTGTTATTAACCAATGTACCAAACTAAGCCTTAATCAAAAGTTTATAAAACACACAAAACTTATATATAACCCATTTCACCTTCAATAAATATGTAGCACATTTAAAAAAAAGCATGTCAACCGGAAAATGAATACAAACAAGCTGATGAGACTTCAAACAAGATAAGTTGAATTTAGGCTCGATTCGAGAAGGTTGGTTCAATCTAAAATCTACTTAAATTTAATACTTTTGTTGAAAATACATGAAGATGGCAAAGAGCTCATTCAAGAAGCCCAAGATAAACAAGATATAACTTAACCAACTTATTTCCTCTTTTAGAAAGTTTCAGTTAGTTTTTCAGTTTTCAGTTTTATTCCCTTCCTATTTTTAGTTAGTAGTTTAAAAGGGGTTATTGTGTAATTAGACATACTTTTCAGCTTTGACTTTTACTCAATTAATCATTCCTTTCAATATAGAAAAGAGAACTTCTTCTCTTCTTTGACTTTCTTCAACAATTTTCGTTTCCTTCTTCACCTACCATGGAGAGCTTGCCTTCACAAACAATTTTCCTTAGCTATATCCACCAATACCACACATGAACATTACAGAGAAGCCATCACTCATGAGTGTTGGAGGCATGCAATCTAAGAAGAACTCAACTCTCTCAAGGCAAACAACACTTGGATCACCCATCTACCAGCTGAAAAGAAGGCAATATGATGCAAATGGGTGTTTAAAATCAAACACAAAACATATGGATCAATAGAAAGATACAAGACAAGATTGGTAGCAATGAGGTATAATCAAACAGAAGGAGTTGACTACATGGACACATTTAGCCTAGTGGTGAAGATAACAACAATTAGAGCTCTGCTTGCACTTGCTACCATTCACAACTAGCACCTTTACCAACTTGACATCAACACTGCCTTCTTACATGGAGATCTCTATGAAGTTGTGTATATGCAGATTCCACAAGGCCTCCAAATCACAACACCATGGCTAGTCTGCAAGCTTGAGAAATCATTATATGGTCTCAAGCAAGCTAGTAGAAAATGGCATGACAAGTTAACAGAAATCTTGCTGCAAATGGGTTATATAAAATCACACTCTAACCATTCTCTTTTCATTAAAACTGTTAATTCCAATTTTACTGCTATATTAGTTTATGTTGATGATTTAGTTTTGATAGGTAATGATCTTGATAACATTGAATCCACAAAGGCAACACTGCACAAAAAGTTTAGTATCAAGGACCTAGGACTCCTGAAATTCTTTATAGGAATGGAAATAGCAAGATCAAAACAGGGAATCCATCTATACCAAAGGAAGTATACTCTGAATTTACTACAACAAATTGGATTGCTTGGATTTAAACCAGCAACAACACCTATAGAATACAACACCAAAATTCATGCTAGAGCAGGAACTCCACTAACAGATCCGTCACCATACAGGAGATTAATGGGCAAATTGCTCTATTTAACTCACACAAGACCAAACATTTGTTTTGCGGTAGGATGCCTTAGTCAATATATTGTTGCACCAACAGATGTACACAGTCAATGAGCAAACATAATAGTCAGATATCTTAAGCAATCACCAAGCAGAGGAATCTTCTTCCCTAATGCCAACTCTATCAGCATAAAAGGATATTCTGACTCTGACTAGGCCACTTGTCCAGATACAAGGCGTTCTATCACGGGTTGGTGTTTCTTCCTAGGATCGTCATTGATTTCTTGGAAGAGCAAGAAACAAAACACAGTGTCTCGTTCATCAGCAGAAGCCGAATATAGATCTCTTGCCATGGCTTCATGTGAATCTCAATGGCTCACCCATCTCATGAAAGACTTAGGCATTGATCATCCATCTCCCATCAATATTTATTACGACAACAAGTCAACTTTGCATATAGCCACCAATCCAGTGTTTCACTAGAGAACGAAACACATAGAAATTGATTGTCAAGTTGTTCGTGAGCGTGTCAGCAACAAAACCATTCATCTTCTTCCTATATCTAATTATGAACAAATTGCCGATATCTTTACAAAATCCCTCAATCCTTCACCTTTTGAGAGATTGATTTCCAAGCTTAACATGATTGACATACACATGCCAGCTTGTGGGGGGCTGTTGAAAATACATGAAGATGGCAAAGAGCCCATTCAAAAGCCCAAGACAAACAAGATCCAACTTAACCAACTTATTTCCTCTTTTAGAAAGTTTCAGTTAGCTTTTATGTTTTCAGTTTTATTTCCTTTATGTTTTTAGTTAGTAGTTTAAAAGGGGTTGTTGTGTAACTTCTAATTGATACTTTTCAGCTTTGACTTTTAGTCGATTAATCATTCCTTTCAATATACAAAAGAGAATTTCTTCTCTTCTTTGACTTTCTTCAACAATTTTTGTTTCCTTCTTCACCTACTATGGAGAGCTTGCCTTTTTACAACTTTTTCAGCTTAAACTAGAGTTAATTTGAATTCATGAATTGTCAATTTGGTTTATTAATTTGAATTGATTTAATTTGACTCTTCTCTAATAAATATTAAGTTGTGTTAGTTAATTAGTTTTTGGTGTAATGCCCAAGTTTTATTTGTTTGTGTATGTTGACATATTTCTTATATACAAATAATATTGACGACAAAATGTGCTGGATTATATTTTAATATATTATATTTGTTCAAAATTTGGTATTCAAATAGTTTATAAGTAAAATTGTACCAAAATTTATATATATAGATAAGAAAATGAACATAACAATTCATTTCATGATTCAAATAGTGTTTATATAATTAAAAGAAAAATGTATCCCAAAAGTCAACTTAGTTGTAGGATATGAGGTCCTGATTGAGATATAATTGTTTGATTTGGTTTGATTTTTAGGTAGTTCAATGTTTGAACAACACAAAATGAAATAATTTAGTTTAATTTATATTATTTTTCATCGTTAGAATTAGACTAAAGTATTCATTATTTTTAATGAAGCATATTAACTTTTGTTATTATGTGCCTATAAGTTGTGTTATATTGTTCTGAATATAAAAAATACTATATAGATTATAGAATTGTCTTTAATCAAATTACTTATAAAAACTTGTTACTTACATTTTACTTATACCAATCTATTAGAAAAGGGGTATCATACTACTCTGTATCAAGTACCACTTATTTGTCAATTATTCATCGATTTCGCTATTCAATTATGTTCTTACAGTTCTACATCCTATTGAGCTGAATCCATAACAAACATATTCATAAAAACTAACCTAACTAAACGTTGGAAGCTGGAACTTGATCCAACCACATTTGTCTGTTTGGTTTGCTTTAATTTCATCCATACTGTGGTTGAATACCAAACCACTTACACATTTGAGTGTTAGTATTAGGGGTCACATCAGAGTAATGTAACATTTATGTTCTGACAATGTAAAAATTTATATACGGTTAATGTATTATCCACCATTCATTTAAATATTTTTTCTGAAAAGTCAATGATGATTGAAAATTAATGATAGATAATACAATGATAGTGTAAAAAACTCTTACACTATCAATGTATACATTTTTCTCATATAACAATTCATTGGAATATAAATGTAAGGAATTTTGGGTCACACATGTAATATTTAAATGTGTTTAGGTCATTATTTTAAGTAGTCATACTAAAGTGATATACTTCAAGTAAGGTATATGGTTATAGACATAATTGTCATGGAAATTATTGTGTAGATACCTAAATTCTTCTTTCTATTTTTATGATGGGCAAAAATAAGAAATAAGAAAATTGAAAAGACATCATCACCCTTAATGAAAGGGAATACTTGTCTTATAAATATGGTTATGGTCCCCAATTGTAGACAACACATAATACAACAAAAACCATAACATACATGCATACATGTCATTCTCTTCATCCCATTATAGGAGAAACTAAAGTTAAGGTTGATCTACAATTGAAAGACCAAAGAACCTACATGTTCTATATGAACATGCATTTGTATACAAAGATAATGAACATGAAGTTGATGGATACATGACAAATGATGCTAAGATTAGTATAATGTTCATTCATCATATTCTCTATGAATATATTAAGGTACGCTTCCGCTCTAAGTTTTATATCTATTCTTGATGATTTGACATGAAAGATCTTAGTATGTGCAATATATGACAATAATATTCATCATTTTTTAATATGTATTATATATATTTAAGTATATATAATCTCCCACCAATTAAAGTCTATCCTAAAAAGATTTTTCCAACAATAAATGGTTAAATAAGGAGATATAATCATATGCGATACTAGCTATAGTGTTAATAATAATTAATCAAATTTACATGATAGGTTGAATTTAAATATAATCACCTTAAAATGATCCTATATAATTCCTTTTTCATGGTCTAAGTTTTTTCCTTCTCTTTTCTTTAAAGAAATGGGGTAGTGCATGTATTAAAGTTTGAACTCAACTCATGTTTAATATTTCGTGATTCTGCCAATTGAGAACACAATATTATATAGTTAGATAATAGTTATGACCGATTCATTTAAACAATGTCAATTTAAAATTCAATATAATTCAGAATCATCATATGTGATCTAATTTCGAAAGCAGCATGATACTTCCAAATGGTGGAAGCTAAAATATGTAAGTCAACCCTATGAGAAAATAGTAAGGAAAATACTTGACAAAATGTATAAAATCCTCACTAAAAAATACAGTCTCTTGTCATATATCATCTCCCTTGTAATCTTAACTAGCATCTATAAGATAGATGTTGCTTCACCATCTTCTTCATCTCGTCTAGTTATTGTATTTGCTTCAATTCAAAATCAATAAATTAAATTAAAAAAGTAAGGCTTAAAATTGATATTTAAAAATTCTCCATAAAGCAATGCTTAAGAAAAACATAAAACATAAATCAAAATCAAGAACACTATATGTCTATATCAAATCAAGCTAACATATAAACAAAAAACACGCTGAAAATGCATCTTTAATAATAAATAGAACACTTTTAGTCGATATAGTTGTTAGTCTGGTTCCTCTCTAGTCTAGCTGACAACTTTTCCCTTGACTCGCCTCTATGTGTCTGCTTTCCGAAGTTCATACAAGATTCTTTTAGGCATTGGTCTAGTGATGTAAAATCTTATTGGATCCTCAAGGTCGATGATTCGATTCTTGGGAACGACACTTGTTAGAAGAGACAGCCATAAACCCTAAAATAAATTAGTTTCTTACCGGAAAAGAAAGGTAAAAGAGTACCATTAGTAATAAAAAGATAGTAATATAAGGACTGACATATTTCTAGATAAATTAAGATGCATGTCAAGTATTCTGGATTAATTTCTTAATACCATATGAATGTGATAATCGTAAAATTGAAAAGCTAAATATGTTTCAGCATAATAACTCCATATTAGCAAAGTGGAAAATAGTAACCTGAAAAAGATTTAGTCAAAAAGGCCACAAGTAACGGTTGCTTTCTGTGAACCAGGTTCCACTCTTTTGGCGCGAAACGTGGATTCAATAACGAAAAATAAGCACTTATTAAGCTCTTCAAGGAAACGCTACTTTTCACATATACCACAATCATTCATACACACAAATAGAGAAAAGAGGAAAATTTGAAGAGAAAAAAAGAAGAACAAAATGGCACAGGCACAACCTGAAGAGAAAATCCATGATACCCAACAACATGAAACAATCAATTCTAGCTTCAAATTCAATGCACAAGCACCTGAATTTGTGCCAAGATCACATACCGAGATGCCAATTTCTGGTTATTACTACCCTTGTTTTCAGATTCTTGGTGGCTCTGCTGATTCTGATTGGTTCTATGTTGGGGACCAGGACCCCACTACCTGTTTGATCCCTGCTCCCAATGTGGCTCTTCCTAATTGTTCCAAGAACACTAGTTCTCTCACACCTGATCTTCAGCAAAAGATTGTCAAACAGGTGAAATCCTTTTCAAGTTTCAAACTTGAAATCATTTCATGTTAAAATTTGCATTTTTGCCTTGTGGGGTTTTCGGCAATGTTTCATGTTGGATCATCTTTGATTGCTTTGTTTGGATTCTGTGTTAAGCTAATTGTTACGTGTATTTACATTGCGAATGTGTTGAAAAATTAGATCTGATTAAGGGATCTGTTTGGCTGAAATCTTTGATATAGAAATCAGTTATGGAGGTTTTTATATGAAGTTTGTTATTGTAGAATGTGAGGGTGTCATTGCTTATGAAATTTAATGATGGTATGATTGTAATATAGGTGGAGTATCAGTTCAGTGACATGAGCTTGCTAGCAAATGAATCTTTTCAGAAACAGATCAATAGAGATCCTGAAGGTTATGGTAAGGATTTGGAACGTTGTTTATCAAAACTTAGATTCTATTAAAGGGTTTCCCTCGCTCTTGATTCCAAGATTGGGATAATCGCATTGTTGGATGTTGATTTTTTATGTGACAGTTCCAGTAACACTCGTTGCTTCCACCAAAAAGATCAAGTCCCTCATTAGTAACATTCATTTGCTTACCCAAGCAATCCGTTCTTCTTCAAAACTTGTAAGTATGTTGGATGAATTTGCTGGTCATAATAGAGGCATTATTTTGCTATTCTTCAGTTTGCTTTCTGACAATGCAAAATTTGAAGGTTTTGAGTGCTGATGGCAAGAAGGTTAAACGTAAACATCCTTTCACTGAAAAGGAGAAAGAGGACTTGCAGGTATGAAATGAGATGTTTCTTTTTTTGTCCACATGGATCATACAATACTTCTAATTGTAGCTTAATGCAAAGTGATCCTCTATTCTCTTTGCAGTCTCGAACTGTTGTGGCTGAGAATTTACCTGATGATCATTCCCATCAAAATCTTCAGAAAATCTTTAATGTAGTTGGAAGGTAGATTTCTTTTGTGCCAACCCTTTATTTTGTTACATGCACTGTACTTAGTTGCTGTTCTTACATTTAAAAAAAAAGCGTAATTGATGATTGATCCATGAACAGTGTGAAAACTATCAGAATATGCCATCCCCAGGAATCCAATTCTTCCCGCCCAAAAGGTGATATCTTCATCAGTAACAAGGTACAGAAACAAACATCATACCTCATTACTGTGTTTTCTTGATAGTTAATGTTGTTAAGTGTTATGAGATTTTCTAACCGTTTGTTATTTGTGTCACTCAAGATCCATGCACTTGTGGAGTATGAGACGTCAGACATTGCTGAGAAAGCTGTAAGTAAATTCCTCATGAACTGTGGTTTTAAGATACACATGATTCAATTATTATATGAGTAACAAGATGGCCTTGTGTACTGATTAGGCTGAGAAATTAAGCGATGAAAGGAATTGGAGGAAAGGGATGCGAGTAAGGCTGCTGCTTAGATGCTCGGTATGTACATGTGTACCAGATCTCATTGCTATTTTGTTTCTGTTGCATCTCTTGAATGTCATATCATTTTTATTTATGGATATGTGATGTAAATTTGCAGCCAAAATCTGTTTTGAAGAGTAGAAGATCAGACTTTGATGGCTATCTAGATGATGACGATATTCTATATTCTGAATCTGCTGAGGATTCTTCTCTTCCAAACAACACTGAATTGAATGCTGAGGCTAATGTAAGTGTTACTTCATGTATAGGTACTCAAACCAGATGTGTTAGTCATTCCCTTCAATTCTGTTAGTCAGCTATATCTTATAATTCAAATCTCGAATGCAATATAAGTTCAGGGCATTCTTACAATTCATACATGCATGAAAGTAAGATCTGCAAATCAAACTTTATGAAAACATGTACTCTTATTCCTATACTGATCCTTTTCTCTTGAAATGTAAGTTTCTTTTCTTCGTATGTTTTCTAGATTATGATAGATAGCATGAATATATAACTTTCATAGACATGCTCTTTCTAGAAAATGATTGCATAGGGTCGCCAGCTACACGTCCCGATTTCTCGGCATGGACCCATAGTACATGCTTTGCTTATCAGTTTCATTTCAATCAATGTGACTAGTCCTGAAATGAGACCTTTGTCTTGGATTTGGTAACTTTTGAAGGTTGAAGAAAATTCAGTTGGAGGGAAGAAAGGATGGGCTAGAGGACGTGGGAAGGGAAGAGGGCGCACTCAAAGCCATGCTGGACGTGGCCTACTCGCCCCACCATCTCAACAAAGCAGCCTTGTCCCGTGC
The DNA here is from genome assembly GCF_001865875.1 of Lupinus angustifolius. Lineage (NCBI taxonomy): Eukaryota > Viridiplantae > Streptophyta > Magnoliopsida > Fabales > Fabaceae > Lupinus > Lupinus angustifolius. The sequence goes on along the minus strand of NC_032026.1, from coordinate 9,469,252 downwards.
GAAACATCTACTAAATCCAACACTAAGGGCCCAAGAATGCCAGATGGAACAAGAGGTTTCACCATAGGTCGTGGCAAGCCGATTAGTTCATCAGCTTTAGCCAGTTCACCTCAGGAGTAATTGGTATTTCTGAAGTTTTTCCTATAAGCTTTGTAGTGAACTTCAATGGAAATTTCTTTGTATTTCTCAGTCTCACCACAGTATTCAAAAGCAGCAAAACTGATTTAAAAGTCCATATTGTGGGCTGCTACAGAGGTAGTTCCAAATTTTTTTGATCTTGACCAATTTAGTAATAATTCAAGATGTATAGTGTTGTATGGGATATGATGGCGGATCATGATGACGGCAGCCACACAGATCCCAAAATTTGCTTTCTTAGCTTGCAATATGATGAGGCATATTGTTTTAATGTCAATTAATCAGTAGTTACTGTTACTGTACACTAAAATGTTTTGAGTTTGAATAAGAGGTTTTGGAGTTAAGATTATCCTTCTCTGCCTCACTCCTATTTTTTTATTCTCTTGAGATCAAGAAATCTTTTATTATCTTTTATTCATTATATATGCTTTATTTAATTGCTTGTTGCCAATGATGTATAATGATTATTTCCGTTGCATCAACAATTAGAATTAGAGTTAATTGGTAGATAGCTCTTAACCAAGTGCTACATTTATGGTGAAGTTCGATGGAACTTATAACTTTGAATTGTGGCAAAGGATTGTGAATGACGAGTTAGTTAGGGCAATGTCCGTGAAAAGCACTATGCAAGAATAAATCAGATGAGTTGAAGGAGAAAGAATCACAATGATATTATGGTGGGGACCACAATTGTGTTGAATCTAGAACTCCAACAGTACATGTATTTGATTGAGACCAATATGAAGATAGGGATTCACATGTTGAGTGAGACTCTGAGACAAATGCTAGCAATATCTCTCTAAATTATGAAGAGGATGATCTCATTTGAGATAAGAAAATGTCGTTTTGGTATATCCATGATGTCATGTGGAAGTTGTTAATTGCAAGGAGATCCATAAAAGCACATGAGCCTAGCTAACTTCATGTAGGGTGTTACATGCATGGACTTGGATGCATGGTATAACACATACATTGGTGGAGATGTAGAGTATGGCATGGACATGGACATGGACATGGGCTTGGATGTAGTGTGACACAAGTATTGGTTGATATTAACACAAGGTGTGTGTTGTGTGGGTATCCTCCTTATAGTAGAGTATGATAGTTATTTTGAATTATGATTGTCATAGTGGATAATGGTGGTAGCGGTTGAGACTTTCTAAGAAAACTTCATGGTTCAGTTAGGTTGAGTATTGAAAATAGTGGTTGTTGGTGAACTTTGGTTTAGATGTTTCATAATATTTAAAGACTTCCTAGCAATAGAGAGTTAGGCAATGTGTTCCATTAAATGGTGATATAGGAAGCTACGCTACTAGTTTGGAGAGCTAGGCTCTTGGTACATCTAGGGATGACAAAAAATCCGTACCTGCGGGTAAAACTCGTACGGGTACGGGTAACAAATGAGTACCCACGGGTTTTACAAATGAGTTTTTTAAATTACAAGTAGTATAAATGGGCGAGTATGAGCATTATGGTACCCGTGCCTACGGGTACCCGTTATTTATATGATTACTATATTATCTTTAATTAAAATAAAAAGTTCACTATCCTAACATTCATTATACTATGTATTTTTTTTCCTTGTACCTTTTTTACATTTTTTATCTTGTTTACATCTTTTATTGAATTTGGTGGTGAAACACCCTACAAATATTATTGCATGTTTAGAAACACACACGTCTTGCAAAGAAAGTATATATTTTTTGTTAAGGAAATGAGAACATCAAATCACACAAATAGAAAATACTAATTGATTTAGCATTATTGCCAAATATTCAATCAAAAGTCACAAAAATAATTAAGTTTCATATCATTTGAAACATAATAGAAGTAGGAAGTTAGAATTTAATTTATAATATAGGAAACCCGCAGGTACCCGTACGGGTACAGGCAAGTATGAGTAATGCTCGCATATTTTGAAACGGGTAGCGGGCAGCTACTATCCGTGTCCGTTGCCATCCCTAGAACATCATAAAGGATATCCAAAAAAGCTTACGTTGAATAAGGAGTAGACTCTCGTGTGAAAGACTTGGTAAAAAGAGTTAGAGATTAAACAAGGTAAAGTTGGATATTCGCTAAAGTAGAAATTGTTATGTAGGTTTCCCAAGGAGCATGATATTCGTATATTAAAATCAAGATGAAGATTGTTGGTGATACTTGACATATATTATTGTAAGAAGTTTCATATTGCCTTAGTATTTGAATTGAGGAGGGATATCATTGTTATATACTAGACTCAAGTTTCTTATTAAATTTACACCAATTATAAATGTCAATTAGAAGCACAACGTCTATGAGTGTGCTAGTGTGCTAGAGCTGGAAATCTTTATTCTCTTATAATATTGTGGTAACAATTGTTTGAATCTCGTTAACAATTTCTTTTATCTTCTATTTATTTTTATGCCTTTTATTTGATTGTTTGTAACCAAGATTGTGCAATGATCGCTTTCGTTGTACCAACAATTGATATCAAATCCAATTTGTAGATGACTGTTAACCTAGGTGCCAAATTCATGATGAAAAAGTTTGGTGGAACTAGTAACTTTGGATTATGGCAAAGGAGGGTGAAGGGGCTGGACAAAGCCGATCAAAGACATTGCACAAGAATAAACCAATTACGTTGAAGGAGAAGGAAACACTATGAGACCATGGTGAGGACCACAACCATCCTGATCCACAATCCAAAAAGTCCATGCATTGGATTGGGACCCAGGTGAACATCAAGTTCTAAGTTCAATATAGTCATTTTTCTAGCTCGAATTCGACTTGAATTAAGTTTGTGAACTATTCCACTCAATTTATAAGTTTGAATTGGTTTATTTTATTAGGAATTCGTGAATTGCTAAGTTCAACATATTAGTCCGATTAGTTTAGTTCGTCGATTGAAATGATAATTATATATTTAATATATATAAATTTTAAATACATATATGTATAAATTTAAAGAGAGAGATATGTGTATATACAGAAATGGATTGTTATCCGGATTTAAAATCAAGATTTTCATGCAACAACCTTACTACCACATGAAGGCTAACACATATAATATAAAAAACTATATAGTTTATGGTCAATGCTTCCAAAGCATGCAAACTACTATAGTAGAGTAACGTCTGTGTTTGGAACCTTGCGGCCTATGACTCCAGATGCGTTTGTCGAATGATTCCACTGCCCGAAACACTATTGTTCTCCAAGTGTCTTGTTGCAGTCAAAGAAAAGTGCCTAGAAAGAAGCCCGCCTCTCCATGAGGGGTTTTTCTTGGGGTTACCCCACTCTTCCACCGAAAAAATTATTAGCATTCTTTAATTCCCCTTTACATACTTATTTTCAAAGAAGTTTTGTTACCTTTAACCCTTAGTTAACTTAAAATAAGTATATATTGAAGAGAAAAGGATGTATACTTTCATAGTTCATGAGTTTTTTACGTTGTTATTGTATCATTCAACATTCATTCTTCATTAGTATTAATTCTTTAAAAAAATCTCAATGAAGGGTGACTAATATACTAATTATGTATGATTTTTACACTATCAATACATAAACATTGCACTCTATATTGAAAAGTTAAATTTACTAATTTTTGGAGTACTAATTCATCAACTTTCCACAATGAATTATTCTTAACATGTTATTATTTTCCACTTTAATACTTTATAGTTCCATTTTAACATGTGTCTAGGATGATAATGGATACACATGCCTGAGACTACCCACCAGTACAATTCATAACGGTCAGGTTTAGTTCCGTGTTTTAGGATCCATAGGCAATAGGGTTAAAGATTTTAAAACCTTCTACTGAAAGAGGTACAAATAATGATATACTCAGACTTGCATGTACAGAGTCACAATTTCTAAATCCCTAAATATATTGAGTAACATAAATGTAATGATGCTAATTCTAACTTTGAAATTAGATTTATAATTCATAAGTATAATATGATGATAAATGATAATTGTAATGTTATGTTTTCAAACAATTATATTACATTGTTAATTTATAGTATGATGTTATGTTGATTTAAATATTTCTTGCTAAATAGTTTTTTCCTTCGAAGCATTGACTTAGTTTTTTAGTGTTTGTTTGAGTAAAAAAAACTGTGTTAGGTGGAAATTGGATAAGTTGTTCTTAATTGTTTTTATTGAAAGAGAAGGTTTAAAACATTGCTTTGAATTTTATTTTTTTAACAACAAATATACTTGAGGTAATTCTGTAGCATTTAAGTGGTACGCACTTATTTTCACCACCAAACCAACACTACTTAGCAATTAAAAAAAAGGTCATTATTTTTTTTTTTTTTTTTTGCACATCTTTACCATCTATTATATGGAAATCTAATACTTCACAATAAACTCAAAACAAATATACTTTATACAGATAATTCTATCACATCTAAGTGGTACATTGTGTTTATTTTCAACACCAAACCAACACTATTTAGCAATTAAAAAAAGTTATTACAGTAAGTTAAGAAACTTACTATACATTTTCGTAATTCATTTTATGAAAATTTAATGGTTCGTATAATTTGAATTAATTAATATATTCAAATCATTAAATTTTCATAAAATAAATTATTAAAATGTGAATTTCTTTTTAAATAAGTGGATCTCGAAAAAGTTCAAATTTTTGCTCTAATTTTGGTCAAAAAGAAAAAAGTTCACAATGTCAAATTGAGGTATTTTGATCACCCCTTACATGTTCCAGCTTTATGGTTCAATAACTTGAACTTCCCCTCAAGTCATTTCTCTTCCCATCATGTCTTCCTCCTTCCTGCTCCTTCCTTCATAAACCCAACACACTTAACATTTTGAACACTCAAAACCATAATTTTCCTTAAAAAGCCACAATTTTGAGTTGTTTTTTCTTTCTTTCAAAAACCATAAGCCTCAAAATCCAAAACCTTAAAAACCTCAAATGTCCACACCAATAGTGCAACAGCTACTACCACCTCCTCCACTCATAGAAGTGACCCAACAAGCTTACCCGACCCATTTGGGTAACGGGTCGGTTGGACCCGTTATTGGTGTCCTTGCTGTTATAACTGTTCTTGGTGTCATAGCTGGCTTCATTGGTAGACTCTGTTCGGGTCAAAGGGTCATGGGTCACGGTGGCTATGATATTGAAAGATGGGTCGAGACCAAATGCTCCTCCTGCGTTGACGGCAGAACCGCCCTTCCTCCTCCGCAGCAATCTCTTCCACCGCCACCGCCACCGCCTGAAAATGACGCTACCGCATCCTCGATGGAGGCCCCACAAGAACAAGTGATAGAAGAAGAAGAGCAACAAACAACTGAAACAAGGGAAAGTTCACATGGGCACAATAGTAATTAGCTCAATAATGTTCTTTTTGTTCAGTGCTGATATTGTTACAATCATTGTATTGAGAGTTTGGGAATTCTAATGTTTTTTTAGTTCAGCTGTTTTATGTTTTCTGCATTTCTTTTTGCAATGGAATTTATGGAACTGAACTTGGTCGATGTAAATCCATGGGCTTTGAAGGGCAGAGATTTTCCTAGAATGTGAAGAAGAAATAAAGAGCTATGAGCTTATTTTTGCTAAGAAATGAATATATAAGTGTTATTAATATTATATTAGTTACATTTACTTCAATATAGTGATACAATGATTTGCTAACTAAGTTGTATATCATTATCATCTGGGTCAAATGTTATGATGATCTAACAATTTGCTAATTAAATCGTATATTAATTAAGTTATGGAATATCAAATATTTATATCACATGCACAAATTTGATTTAATACATAGCTAAACACAATGTTTATTAAACACAATGACATATTTTCATCCAATTAAAATAAAAGTTTAAATTTAATTTTGTCATTAATTTAAGGTTATGACGAATTTTTTGGTACATAGGTTACGAATTTAATCCCTCCTGTTCTAATTTTACCACTTTAAATTACTTAAATATTAACTTTTTACAAACTTCGATCATTCTATTTATGGATTTAATATGTATATACTGATATCATAAATGTTTTTTACACTATCAGCAAATCAGCTTTTATTTATATACTAATTATCATTAATTCTCAAATAAAAATAATACTAATCAATAATAGATGATGTGCTTGCAGTGTAAAATGAACTAAATTTTTAAGTAATTAACTTAAATATACTTTTGTATCCTTTAATTTAAAGATTTGGTGAATTTTGTCCTAGCAGTTTAGCGACTTGGCAATTTTAGTCCCTCTTGTTCTAATTTTACCACAATAAGCCCTTCAAGTCTCAATTTGACAACTTTAGTCAGTTTGTCCATTTCTAAACATGGTTGATTGTTCCACATTTGTCACTCGTACATTAAAATATTAGATAATTGTTAAGTAATTATAATATTTATATGATACCATGTGGCAATTACTATTTTGACACATAAAAGCCAAAATTTATGAAGTGGGAATCGAACATCCAAGCTTGACTTAGTGATCTTATTAGGGGACCAAAAATACATTTATGCTTAAAATTATTTGCAACAAGGGTTTTGTGCAATGTTATTAAAACCGGACCGGTCATCAAACCAGTGAAGGTACTGATTTAGTGGTTTAGTGGTTCAACCAGTAGTTCAGTAATTAAACCGCATGAGATTAAACCGGTTAAACCTAACATACATGCTTATATATGTGTGTGTAAACCTGTAACAAAAATTATCTAATATGTAGATACTCAAATTTATAATCCATATTTATAGTCAAAGTAAGAATTCTCATAAACAAACAACTTTAATAAATCCAAAGTCTAAATTACAAATACAAATAGTGATCCACAAGTACTTGTCTTACTTAACAAACTCGAAACATATGACACAAGTTCATAACTCAGTCTACAAAACATATTATATATTTAAAACTTTAACACCAAAGAGGCAAATTTGTTTCATATTGAGGTTCCATTTTTCACCATTTCAGTCCAAAGCTTGACTAATGTTGTCTTCAACTAGGTTCACATTGCATCATCATCATATTCTAAATTTAATTAATCTACAACAATATCATTTTTTCATACATCAATTTTCGTACAAGTTAACAATAAAATAAATTAGTTATTAGAACTAAAACTGATAATGTAATAAAAAACATTACATGTATGAAAAAAAATAAAAAAATAAAATAGTTATTAGTTGTGCATTATCATCATCTTCTAATTCTATGTGGTATGTGCCTATGTGAGGTTTTTTAAAATTACATGTATGAACCGGCCGGTTCAATCAAATTTTGGCCGGTTCACCGGTTTTGACACAGTTCACCGGTTTTTCACCGGTTTACACCGATTTTGATGCTTAGCCGGCACAACACTTGTTTCGTACCGGTTATGGGACCAATTCTCCGGTTGAATCGGCTGGTCCGAACCGGTTTTAATAACATTGGTTTTGTGGCCTTTTAAATTGTTACTTTAAAGAGATGAAAGTATATGCTAACCACTCTCTCTAACAACACTGTCACAAAGAGATGAGATGAGGATAATTAAATATAATAATAATATATTTCTATCCTTAAATATAAACATCAAAATAGCAACTTCTCTTAACAACAACGCGACCATTCTTTTTCGTCACAAAGTATCGCTAAATAGATAAGGCTGGTTTTTGTTGGATTTTCCATGAATAATCCTTTAAATTAAATGCGGAAAACCTAATGATCAGAGCTTTGTTCCTATAACATAATGTTTATGCCCATACATAAATCCGAATGGAACAACCCTGATCCAAACCGAAGAAACCCCAATTGATTTCATGGTGAAGAAGAAAAGCATACCTTGATTAACCATTTAGAATTTCGAAGGTATATGAGTATGATGATCTTCCAGATGTTAGAGCCTGATGGTTTTCCCTTTGATTCTCTAGAGGGGAATCAGAAAGCCTAGGAGAGCTTATCCACCGGATGATTTTGTGTTGGATTCCTTATGGTGTCTTATCCACTTGGATAATGTTAACCTTTTAATCCACTTATTCTCATCAGCCACTCAACCAAACCTGTTGCTCTACAAATGAGGACAATAACCCATAAAAGTAACTGTAGCGATTAATGCTTAAGTTGCAATAATTCTAATTCAGTCCCTTCATCAAATCAGAAATTGCGTGAAGGTATCTACACTTATAGTATTTCATGACACATATGCCCTTAGCCATCAAATTAATTACTAAAGATCATTTTATATTTGGCTAATTAAATAATGGCCATAACACAATTATAGAATTATATTTGTGGCCCATAAATTGTCAGAAATTCTAGCAATCTCCCACTGGTCACACATATGATTCTCCATACGTGTTATCCTTATTGCGCGCTTAAGTATTGCCATCATGACTCAGGCATACCCAAATTATCCCGTCAATTAGTTCTGTCTCCATATCGAATCCCAGTGAATTTCGCCATATCAATCATGACTAATTCAACAATGATCACCAACATTGACACAACTAAATGACATAGATTCAACATGAAATGTGTAGCATGAAAATCGCATGAATGTGGTCTGTACATGCCAATTTTCAACTGGTCCTACTTAACTTTAGTGAGATCCTTAATAATAACATAAAACCTTATTGTACAAAGTATAAAGACAGAATACCAATCTGAATGATTAATCAACTGAAGTTTGAATACAAAGCATCCATACATTAATACTGAAATTACATAGAACATAATAAATGTGTACACATTCTAACTCCCACTAAACCAAAAAATCCTCACATTGCAGAATACCCATGTGAGCAGTATGCTCATGAAAGACCTTGGGTGTGATAGCTTTTGTAAGAGGATCCGCAATCATGGAGTTAGTGCCTAAGTGTTCTATGGAAAGCTGTCCACATTGTACTTTCTCCTTAAAAACTAGGAACTTAATGTCGATGTGTTTCGACTTTGCTGAACTCCTATTGTTGTTGGAGAACAACACGACTGATCTATTGTCACAATATAACTTTAGTGATCTTTCAATTCTTTCCACAATTCGCAGCCCAGTGACAAAATTTCCCAGTCATGATGACTGATGTGATGCCTCATAACATGCTATATATTCAGCTGCTATGGTGGATGAAGCCACAAGAGTTTGCTTGGCAGAGCGCCAAGAAATTTCACCACCAGCCAACATAAAAACATAGCCCGAAGTAGATCGTCTACTATCTTGGCATCCCGCAAAATCGGAGTCAGAATACCCAATGATCTCTAATTGGTCTGATCTTTAAGTAGTGTGGTTTTAGCTTGATCACCTAAAACTTGATTTAAAGATCAAAATATGATTCTTCTTAAAGTTTTGACAAGTGAACTAAAAAGTATAACCTACACCTTAGTTCACTTGTCATATCAAGCATCTATTTTAAGCAAATCATGTTCAAGGCTAAATGATGTTAATGGAGCTTGAAGTAGGATATGACAACCTACTCTGATGAGTGACACTTAACTATTATTTAGTGTATTACATAAGGTTTGAAAATCATCTTTTCATAGTAGGAAACTAGATGAAGGATTTAGAAAATGGTGTGTGGAATTAACTGAAAGTATAACACATAACTTGTAATGTTTTTCAAAATCATTAGAGTCTAGAAATAATTTCATGTTTAAAATCAATTTTATTCTCACGAATTTGTGAATATTAGTTTATGTTTCCTTGTTAATATTTTTAAGCAACATAACTTAAAAATTATCAAAAAATTTGGTAATCATTATTTTTGCTATAATATACCTATATAGTCTTATTCTAATACAATTCCATTTGGTTCGACAAAACCTATATTATACTACAATTGAATCTTGGAAAGAGATGCAAGTGTAATATAGTAAAATCTTGATTTATAAATTTTATTTGTTCAATAAAAAATTCCTAAAAGAATAAGTTCAAACCAATTCATGGTTTGTAACTTTGTACATAGGAATAATATGCATAAGAGTGCAATCCAATCAATGGATTGTTATTTAAAAAATTAAAGAGTGATGAATAATAATCTAACCACTAATATTTACTTTCTATCAATTACTTTCTGCTACTAACATTTACTTTCTGCAACTAACATTTACTTTCTGGCATTTACTTTCCACAACTAACATTTACTTTTAGTCATTTACATTTTCGCAACTAACATTTATTTATTGTTTTATTCTTTATTATTTATATCAACCCTTCGAAAGAAGTGGTACAATTAACTTCTAACTTTATTCTTTTGTTCATTTTATTCTTTGATACCAACTTTTCATAAGAAATGGTATGGTTAACTTAATAAAATGAGACCGAACTTTATGGTATGGTTAAAAGGAACCTGTAAAAGGAGTAAATAAATAAAGTCACCAAATAAATAAGTTGGTCATCACTCATCACTCTAAAATAAAATAAACTTGCAACAATCAAGAAAACCCTTCAACAAAGTGACACGATTTGTTTTTGAGGGGGGAATTCCTGGCTTAGTAAAATCTCTTGCATTTTCAACATTGAGAGTTGTTAGTGTTTCACTGAACCAACACATAAGCAATAAGGTAATGGAAAAGCATGTTCTCAATAGTCATGGATCCATCCTTAGTTAGCTTACCGTAAACATAATAGTGTGGTCCTTTAAGGCATGACTTGTACATTTCAGTTGAGTCATACGAGTTCCACAACTCGTTGTTATAGTCACCTAGAGGAGAACCATCAATAGATAGGCCTCCAACTTCCATAAATAACTCATCATCCAATGTCATCAACTTTCCCTTAACAACACTAACATACCTCCCATCCTTATATTGAAAGTTGCAATACAATTCCAAAACTAGAGAGGAGAAGATATTACCATTTAATTCTAGAAATGTATTATCCCCTTGAGCCTCTAATTTAAGTGGGAATTGAAAGCCTTGCTCCACCATCCATGCCATGTTGGCATACCAAATGGACGTCTGTTTTTTACATCATGGTGCTCTAAGTCGTCCCGTCATTTCCTCTCCACTACTTCATGGTCACAATGCAATGCATTCTTAATCAGAATCAAATGCAAATGTATTAATCAAACACATGATCGGCCCATCCTTAAGCCATCTCCCGACAAGGAATGCTTCTCGTGGGACCCGATAGTACGTCAACCGTACATGCTCAAGGTAACATCTCAATCACTACAACTCATCACCGGACAATCCTGGACGGTCACATGACCAAGCCTCTTACGGTCGGTCGATCGTTGTACAGTGATATTATGTATCCTTACTAAGGTAGCCCCCTAGTTCACGACTTCAAGTCGGATACTTGCCCAACAAGGCATCAACATAACAATACTTTCACAACATCATCTTTATACTATTTAAGACATGATCTCATTCCACAACTTTATACCACAACACCCTACCCGGTTTCCTTTCTGGGCAGTGCCCCAATTCATATCATAACTCAAAGGGTAACGTCCCTACCATTACGACCATCGCTGAATCACCCTGGACGGTCCCAAACCAAGCCACTTACGGTCAGACGATCTCGCTCCGTGGTATCACGTATCCTTTTCTGGGCATCGCCCTAAATCATATATCCTTCTCGGATTTCTTTCTTTAAAATAAATTTCTGAATTTGACTATTTAATTCCAACACCTTCAATACTTTACTTTTTATTTCAATTACGGCGTTATACCAAAATAGTTTTATCACATACCCATACTAGGGTTATTACATACTCAACCAATCAATCCAAATAGTCAAACACAATTACTGTCTCTCGCCCAAACGAGGACCCTTCGTTCAAACGAAAATTCAATCAACAATACCATTTTAAAACTGGGCATCTCTCGCCCAAGCGACAATTCATCTTTAAATTTCAATTAAACTTAAGCCTTCCTCGCCTAAGCGAGGCCCCTTCTCGCTCAAGCGAGACATCATTAAAATCCTGAATTTTTTTTTTGTTTTTTTTTTAATTTTTTTTTCCCGAAGATTGGTCGCCCGGGCGAGGAGTTCCAGAACCTAAAACTTCCCCTCGCCCAGTCATCGCCCAAGCGAGACTGTGCTCGCCCGGGCGAGAGTTTCTCGCCCAAGCGACAGGGACTTGGACAGAATACCAATTTTTGTCCTTTTCGACAACCGAAACACATTTGAACATGATTTTTCAAACACTTGCACCCAGAAAAGTTTCCAACAACATTCATATACAATATTCAACACATTTCATCAACAATCATATATATTCAAAAGCATTCAAACA
>NC_032026.1:9456403-9456849 GCF_001865875.1 Lupinus angustifolius | reverse complement strand
GGTTGAATGTTGAGAGATCAAGGTTTGAAGATGGAAGAAGAAAGGAGAAAAATGAGAGAAGAGAATTTCACCTTCTCTTTGCAAAGTTGAAAATGAGAGAGTGTGAGAGAAGTGTGGAGTGAGGAGTGCTTAAGGGGAGAGGGAAATATGATTTCCCTCCTAGGCAAACATAAAGATCTCCTAGGGTGGCTTCCTAGGGTGGCTAATAGTGAGATTGAGTGATTTGCTAAAGTGATGTGAGGTTTGCTTTATGGAAAGGCAAATCTCGCATCCCAATGCGAAACGACCACTTCGCGGACACGTGCGATAAATATGCTCGAATATTATCGGCTAATACCCGATCGGATATTATAAATCGCCCGATCATAATATCCGATTAGAATTTCGGATTTCGGCATTCCGAGTGAAAAATATTTAGAAAACAGGTATGGGTGTATTCAGGGTCT
>NC_032026.1:9454651-9456303 GCF_001865875.1 Lupinus angustifolius | reverse complement strand
AAAAACCACTTTTTGAGCCGTACCGGGTGGATTTCGGCCCCGACAGTGGTTCAGAATCGTCTGTCTCCGAAAATGACCAAAATTTACCACAAAATAGGAAATAAAATTACAAGACTAAAACGCAACTAGAGTTTTGTCTAATTCTTTACCGAAAATTCCCAGAAATTCATTTTCGAATATATAATTAATAAAAATATTAATAAAATCTTATAAATCAAAATCGTAAAATTCGCGGTGTTACATTTACAATCATGCATGTCATATCTTTTAAGTACCTTTTCTATATAGCTCTTTTGTGATAATTCAAGAATACCCCGAGATTTGTCTCGGTGTATCTGAATACCTAATACAAATGAAGCTTCACCAAGATCTTTCATTTCTAAATTACTAGATAGAAATTTCTTGGTTTCTAACAAGGTACCCACATCATTAGTGGCAAACAGTATGTCATCTACATACAATAGCAAGAAAATATACTTGCTCCCACTGAACTTATGATACACACAATCCTCGACTGAATTCATCTCAAAACCAAAAGAGAGAATCACCTCAGAAAATTTGTGGTACCAGTGACGAGACGCCTGTTTTATCCCATAGATGGTATTTGCAAACCATATTCTTTTTGTCTCCCGTTATAAAGTTTTCCGGCTGCAGCATATAAATCTTTTCATCAATGTTTCCATTGAGAAAAGCTGTCTTGACATCCATCTGATGAAGCTCCAAATTATAATGTGCCACAAGAGCCATGATTATCCTAAGAGAGTCTTTCGTTGGAACTGGAGAGAAAGTCTCTTTATAATCAATCCCTTCCTTCTGAGTAAAACCCTTAGCTACAAGACGCGCCTTATACCTCTCCATATTACCATTAGAATCCCACTTGGTCTTAAAAATCCATTTGCAACCAATGAGTTTCTTACCTTCTCGTAATGGAACAAGTTCCCAAACTTTATTGTCTTGCATGGATTTATACTCCCCTTTCATTGCTTCAATCCACTTTTCTGATTTGGAACCTTGGATGGCTTCACGAACGTTTAATGGATCATTATCCATTAAGCCATCACCCTCATGTTCTAGGAGAAAGCAAATGTAGTCATCTGGAATTGCACTTCTCATTTCTCTAGTGGATCTACGCAAAACTATTGACTCTTGCAACTCTTGTCCATGTTCTTGAGGGTTTTGAGTTTGACCTTCATGAATTACCAACTCATCTTGAGTAGGGAAAACATCATCATCTATGTCTTGAAGAGGTTCCAAATTTGCTTCATCAAAAGCAACTATATGAATCGCATCTGGAATTGATACAAATTCTTCCTCTAAGACAAAGTTTCTAACCTTATATTCCCCTTCAAACTCAATATCCTCAAAGAACATGGTTGTACTCGTCTCAAATATGGATTTTATCCTTGATTTTTCAGAGTAACCAATAAAGTAACTGCTCACTGTACGGGAGTCCAATTTCTTTTCATGAGGCCTATAAGGCCTTGCCTCAGCTGGACATCCCCACACGTGAAAATGATTTAGACTAGGCTTTCTCCTAGTCCAATGCTCATAAGGTGTTTTGGCAGTTGCCTTAGTTGGCACCCGATTAAGAATATAAGCTGTAGTCTTAAGTGCCTCTCCCCGGAGTGACTCTGGTAAGGTAGAGTGACAAA
>NC_032026.1:9454267-9454551 GCF_001865875.1 Lupinus angustifolius | reverse complement strand
GGTCAGATCTGACGCACTTAATCCTTTTGCTGAGTTGATTTTCAACTTCAGCCTTAAAAGTTTTGAACACGTCCAATGAATTAGACTTTTCATGAATAAGAAAAATGTACGCATAACGAGAATAATCGTCTATGAATGATATGAAGTATTGTTGACCATTCCAGGAAGCCGTAGGGAATGGCCCATAAATATCCGTATGTATCAATTCTAAGACGTCCGAAGCTCTATATGTACCAGATTTCGATTGTTTGGTCTATTTTCCTTTTATGCATTTAACACAAACA
>NC_032026.1:9453008-9454167 GCF_001865875.1 Lupinus angustifolius | reverse complement strand
GCTTGTGCCATAATGCACTTGAATTATTATTTTCAATTTTACGCTTAGTACCACGTGATTCCACGTTTAGGGTTTCGCGATAATCAGTTATAGTGTTCAACATATAAAGATTGTCATTTAACATAAGTGAATAAGTTCCAACAACACTTGAATTTAAAGACAATTGAACCGAATTATTTCCAAATGATGTCCAAATAAGAAACAGAAATTAAATTCCGTCTAAAGGATGGTACAACAAAAGTGTCTTTCAAATCCAAATAAAAACCAGTACATAATGACAACCTAAAATGCCCTATAGCTTTCACTTCTACTGATTTTCCATCGCCAACGTAGATGTATCTTTCAACATAATGAGGCTTTCGATAGCTCAGGAAATCTTGCATTGAAACACTGATGTTAGAAGTTGAACCGGAGTCTAACCACCAGGTGTTTCCAGGTACTGAAGTTAAATTGACCTCAGAACAGACCAAAGTAAGAAATATACCTTTCTTAGCACGCCGGGTGTGATACTTTACACATTTCTTCTTTTGATGTCCAGTTCCTTTGAAAAAGTAACAACATCAGCCTGCTTCTGCTTATTTTGCAATGGACCCTTAGCAGCTTCATTCTTGGGCTCTGAAGTGTTTTTCCTTTTGCCATTGTCCTTAGAGGTACTAACATAGCGGGCACTTTAAGTCCTTTCTCGCTTCAGTCTTTCCTCTTCTTACACACAAAATGAGATGAGCTCATTTAGAGTCCATTTCTCCCTTTGACAGTTATAAGAAATCTTAAACTGACTGAATTGTGCAGGAAGGGAAAGTAAGACCAAATGTATGAGTAAGTCTTCCGACATCTCAAGCTTAAGGGCCTTAAGTTTTGAAGCAATATTGGACATTCTAATAATGTATTCCCTTATATTTCCATTGCCTTGATACCTCATGGAAATCAAGTTCTGTAACAGAGTACTTGTTTCCGCCTTATCGCTCTTTGCAAAGTGTTTTTCAGTCTCAGTAAGGAAAACTTTGGCACTGTTTATCTCATACGAGATAGTACCTCTAAAGACCTCTGGAATGCCGCGCTTAATAATAATTAGACTCATGCGATTAGAGCGATCACACTTCTCATAATCCTTCCTCTCTTTAGAGGCACTGAATTCCGAAGGAGAAGGGGTTGCTCTACC
>NC_032026.1:9446725-9452908 GCF_001865875.1 Lupinus angustifolius | reverse complement strand
ATTAAGGATCGGAACCGAATTGAGATTTGCAGATATAGAAGCAATTGATGTAGCTGAATAGAACAAAAGACAAAATATTAAAATATGCTCACAACTTAAAATTATTAATATGCTTTAAATATTGGTATGTCCAAATCAAGATACCTAGTGCACCATTATTATCAAGTCTTTGGACAATGATATTAACTAAAAGTGGTACTCTTGTTGTAATGGTCAAACATTTATAATAAGGTCTTTCAACTGATGAATCCCTTTTTGGATTGATTCATCAGTCACATGTATAAAAAAAATTAGAATTATAACATGTTTATCATCACAGGTGTGTATGATATTCGGCCAAATATCAACTTTCCTTTGAGCCAATTAATACTCTCATGAATAATCATACACACTTAATATGATATTCCTCATGAGTTATATCCATGAGAGAGGTAACTTTGGCGACATTTCACTTCAATTGGCTCACTTGAAATAGCAGACAACTTAATGGATGACCAAATAATAATCAAAGACAATGCACAAAGATACCATAGCCCCATAAATCTTATTGTACTCTCGCTTGGGCGAGCGTACCCTCGCTTGGGCGAGCGTGCCCTCGCTTGGGCGAGGTACTCTCGCTTGAGCGCAATAGAAGCCAATGCTTCTGTTCAGTTCTCGCTTGGGCGAGGTACTCTCGCTTAAGCGCAATAGAAGACGAAGCTTCTGTTTAGCTCTCGCTTGAGCGAGGCACTTTCGCTTGAGCGCATTAGAAGGCTCTCGCTTGGGCGAGGAACTCTCGCTTGAGCGAGAGCACTATGACAGAACACAAACATGGCGGTTTCTACATCATTCTTTTCCGAAAAACCACCCAAAAATCGAGAAAACACCAGAAAAACAACATTGATTCATTTTCAAATCTTTGTATATGCACATGGAAAACAATCAATTTCTCTTGTAATCAATCCATGGCATAGTTAAAACACCAAAACCCTAAATCAATCCAAATTTTGGGAAAGAAAAAAGAAACCTAATTTCACACATGAAACATATTAGGGTGGCTCTGATACCACTTGTTGGATTTTTCATGAATAATCATTTAAACTAAATGCGGAAAACCTAATGATCAGGGTTTTGTTCCTATAACACAATGTTTATGCCCATACATAAACCAGAATGAAACAACCCTGATCCAGACCGAAGAAACCCATATTGATTTCACGATGAAGAAGAAAAGCATACCTTGATTAGCCATTTTGAATTTCGAAGGTATGTGGGTATGATGATCTTCCAGATGTTAGAGCCTGATAGTTTTCCCTTTGCTTCTCTATAGGGGAATCAAAAAGCCTAGAAGAGCTTATCTGCTTGATGATTTTTTGTTGGATTCCTTATGGTGTCTTATCCCCTTGGATAATGTTAACCTTTTAATCCACTTATTCTCTTCAGCAACTCAACCAAACCTGTTGCTCTACAAATGGGGACCATAACCCATAAAAGTAATCGTAGCGGTTACTGCCTAAGTTGCAATAATTCTAATTCAGTCCCTTCATCAAATCAGAAATTTCCTGAATGTATCTACACTTATAGTATTTCATGACACATATGCCCTTAGCCACCAAATTAATTACTGAATTTTTATTATATTTGACTAATTAAATAATGGCCATAACACAATTATAGAATTATATTTGTGGCCCATAAATTGTCAGAAATTCTAACAGTTTTATGTGAAATATTTTAGAGATGAAGTAATGTTATTTATATAACTTGACACCAAAGCCAAATATAGGGATCAACTTATTTTAGAAGTAAATTAAAAATTATATTTCATATCTTAACCATCAATTTCAGAAAAAATTAATAATTCATATCTATTAACTAATTGAAAACATTAGATTTTTATAGAATGAATGATTAAAATATAAATTATGTTTTTTTAATTTACGAGTAGTAAATCTCCTCCCTAAAAAAAATAGAAGAGAGAAGTAAGATTTTCAATGTTCGTTCCTTTTCCTTTATTTTCACAAAGTTGAGATTGTCTAACTTTGATATTAATTTAAATTCATAGGTGCTACTACTATATTCAATTTGGATTAAATTTCAAATCAGTCTATATTGAATATTTGGCTTCATGGTGTTGTTCCTTGCAAATACTACCATTTGGATCCTCCAAATCATTCTCAAGAGAAGACCCATGTTCACTTTTTTACTATCTTTAAAAAAACTGCAAATGGCATTGTTTTGGTAAAGTTTCAAAATTTTGAACAAACACTTCAGTTGATCAATATACACTTATCAATATACCCAAGTGAGAAGAGTTGAGAAAAAAGGTTGGACTTATATAACAACGCTTATACTTAAAAATTTAGTTCTAAAATACCTTAATTTGGTTTGGTTAAATAGACCTAAATTTTGAACAAACCTCATGTTGGTTTGGTTCAGTTTGATAGAGCTCCAATCCTACGGGTCATTTTCCAAACCACCAAATCTTAATCTAATAATAGAGAGGAGCTAAATTTTAAATAATTAAGCTTGTTTTTAATTTAATTTTGTAACAATTGGATAGTTTAGACTTCCCGAAACTGAAGAGTAAAATATATTTTTCTATGATGTTATCAAGTTAATTTTGGCCCCATCTCTATAAGTAGGTGTTCTAAAAATAACATATTACCAACATTGGTTAAAGAATAAAAATAGTTTTTATTTTATTTTATTAAAAAGCGTAATTTTAAGAATTTACATATAATCACAACTTCCATCTTAAAACAATTCCTTGGGGTATTGATTAACATTAAAAACAAAAAGTCTTATTTTAGTTTTGGTCTTAATTGAATTAGTAGAATTCTTATTATGCCAAATAGCATTGGACATTGCTTTGATTGAAATATATATATTTTTTTTAGAGTAAATACATATTTTAGTCCTTTATATTTTTCGACTTTAATAGTTTATTCCTTCAAAAAAGAAAAGACCTAAAATGGTCTATCAAAATCTCAAATGTGAGTCAAATTAGTCATTTTTAGCATGTTTTATAACACATGATAAAGACTAATTTGACACAAAAAAACAAATTTGACCCATATTTGTAATTTTTGGGACCATTTTAGGTCTTTTCTTTTTTGACGGGCGAAATTGATAAAGTTAAAAATTATGAGGGACTAAAATGAGTATTTATTCTATTTTTAAATATGAATGTTCCTACACTTAACTACTTTCATGGAGGTAGATGAAGCTTTCAATTTGTTGGGTGAATTTTCTCTCTTTTATCCTTTTTGGTTGAAGATATGTTATTATTTAGGTGGTCCTTGAGGATAGCATTGAAACAATGACTTTAAAAAACACTCATGTTTTAAGACTGTTTTCAAGGATTTATATCCAGTGCTTCTATAAAAATGGAAATCTGATTAATTATTGATGGCCACTTCTGTTCCATGGTTGTTGGATGCTCAGATTGTGAGCTGTTGATTAATTATGAAAATCACTTTTGAGAAGCACAAAAGACAAGGAAGGAGGATTTTACTTTGTTGTGACCAATACCAAGCTTGTGTCTTAACAGGGCCCTGGTATATTGGGTCTACCATCTTTGCTCCACTTTTGATTATGCCATCATGGACCAGGAGGAAGAGTAATCCACCGGTAAAAAAAAAACCAAAACACCGATAAGGTGTTGGTCAAATGTTATAAGATATCATTAGATCTCCAGAAAGAATAAAATATTAAGATTTTGATTCTCGAAAGTAACACTTATTGGAAGGATTAATCACGCACTTTGAAAGAGATTGGTTTCTTACCTTCAAAGTGAGTGTGATATTCTTTGTAATGATAAAGACTCGTGTGAATATATATATATATATATATATATAGATATTATTTGTGGTAGGAGCCATGCATGAATGAGAAAGAAAAGATGAACAAGAAC
Source organism: Lupinus angustifolius (assembly GCF_001865875.1). Taxonomy (NCBI): domain Eukaryota; kingdom Viridiplantae; phylum Streptophyta; class Magnoliopsida; order Fabales; family Fabaceae; genus Lupinus; species Lupinus angustifolius. The sequence continues at coordinate 9,449,013 of NC_032026.1, read as the reverse complement.
GAAGGAAGAAAAAGAGAAACGATAGGGAATCAAAGTCTCCATTGAAATGTAACATTTCTCATTCTTATCTAGAGATGGCAAAACAGACATTGCCCGCGGGCGCGCTCGCATAGCCCGCATTTTTTTGCAGACAGGGCATAGAAATTTCGCCCATTTTCCCAGCCTGTTTTGCCCGCTAAGTTTGCAGGCATTTCCATTGGGCATGCGGGCAGCCCGCGGGCGGCTCATAAACATAATTTATGGAAAAAGTAAGAAAATTTTAAATAAGTTATGATATAATGTGATTTTTAATTCCTGAAAAAATTGTAATCTAATGTGATTTGTTAAACTTCATATAAAATATCAAAAATTTTGGTAATTTTTTTATCTTCAACTACTTTATTTAATTTAATTTCATTTATTATATGAATTTTTTTATTTTTTAAATTATTTAACAATGCCCGCTGGCCGCCCGCAAGCCCGTTTTAAAACGGACAAGACATTGAATTTTGTCCGTTAACCAATGCGGGCATGTCTGCGCCCGCTTAAATTTTTGCGGGCATTTGCGGGCGCGGGCTAAACGGGTCGGGCAACCCGTTTTTCCATTTCTATTCTTATCATTGAATTGAATGAATAAAAACTGAGTCAATATGTCTTATGTATACAAGAGAAAAGAAAGCTTGTAAAATAAGTAACTAACACAAACCTAACTAGTTAATTTCTAACTTCCTAAATAACTATCATCTTCCGAAACTATCCTCTAATATATCTTTAATATCTCTCTCAAGTTGGTGAGTGAAAATTTTCACTCTCCAGCTTGAAATTGATTTGAAGTAATAACAACGCTTAACCATCCATGACATGACAGAAACTATATCATCAAACGCTTAACCATTCATAACAGAAGATATATCTTTGCTTAACCACTATGGACAGAAGCTATTCATTCAATGCTTAACCATCCATGACAGAAGTTATATCTGAACTTAATCATCATGGACAGAAGTGAACGAACCATTGATGATAAAAGAGAGATAACATATCAGAATATTGATCCTAATGAAATGCTTCAATGATGAATAAGAAAGAGGGATAAATGATGAAGATTAAGAAAATGATGTAATCTTGTATATGATAAATTGGTCATGGTACTCCATTCTTGAAGAGCTTGAGGATATGAAGAAATTAGCTTATTTACTTGAAAAGAATTCTAATCTGACTTCATGATGAGGTTCTTGCATGGTTATGTCGTGAATATTTCTTCTTCTTTTTTAGATGAAGAACATCAACCCGATTATGCATGGAATCATCAACACCTTTCTTTATGTATGGAACCATCAACACCTTGAACCTCTTCCAATGAAAATGATGAAATCATAATCAACCGCAACATCAAGACCAAACATCACAAAGAGAAGAAATAGCAAGAATTCAGCACTGAGCAAATTCTACACTAAGAAGAGATGAAGTTGTAGAATGAAACACTTAATTCTAGGATTTGTTTGCATGAAATTTGGAGGAATATGATGGAGAAGAATCTACTTTTCTCTCTTGTAGCTTCTTGCATGTTGAAGACTTTGACATATCTTCAATAGCTTCTTGTGCATTGAAAACAAGAACAATCAAAGAAGATGGAGGACATAAGTGGAAGCACATAATTATCGCTTTGATACCATATTAAAATGGTAGGAGCCATGCATGAATGAGAAAGAAAAGATGAACAAGAAAGAAGCTAGAAAAAGAGAAAGAATAGAGAATCAAAGCCTCCATTGAAATGTAACATTTCTCATTATTATCATTGAATTGAATGAATAAGAAGTGAGCCAATATGACTTATTTATACAAGAGAAAAGAAGAAAAGAAAGTTTGTAAAACAAGTAACTAAGACAAACCTAACTAGTTAATTCTTAACTCCCTGAACAACTATCATATTCCAAAAATATCCTCTAATATATCTTTAATAGATACAACCAATCAAATATGTATAACACATTAAAAATTTAATTATAATTAAAATTTAGGCATAAATGTTAGCATCAAAATGCATAAATACATACGTCTCCAAATATGATATATTATATATATCTTCACACAATTTATTCTTCTTTGTAATACAAAAAAAATGATATGTCCTTCTACTGAATTCTCCTACTAATCATCTCACCCACAAGACATATGTCAATATGATACCTTATTTATTAATGGCTGATTTACATGTAACATGTGTTACTTTCTTATGAGTAGGCGAATTAATAAGATAATATAATAGGAGGATATATCATTCATCTACAAAAAAAAAAAAAAACAAA
>NC_032026.1:9426734-9446625 GCF_001865875.1 Lupinus angustifolius | reverse complement strand
CTAAGAATTGCAAAGTAAAAAGTTAAGTTTTTTATTGGGATTAAAAAATTTGCACACTTTTTTGTTTTTAACTTCTCAACTTCATTGTATTGGTGTGTTTATATTAGATTAACGGTTTCGTTAACTAGTGTTCTAATATCTTTGGGGTATTTATTAGTATGCTTAAATTGAAAGTTAAAATTTGGATTTTTATTTTAAAGGTGGGATGTTGTTCCGGAATTAATAATTTCTTCCACAATATGTTACTTTTTCAAAGAATGTAAATTTGGGATTGAGGAGCAGATGGTATAAGATAATAAATAATTCCTTCGGCATAATATGTGACATTTTTAAAGAATGTGAGGGGGGGGAATGAAACAAATAAGGCTAGGGTTGGAACGCATTTTAGATGGTTTGAATACAAATATTTACACTTCATGTTCGATAATTTAATTAACTAGGTTGACTATACTTCAATTCATCTAAAAATATTTGTTGGGTTGTTTGAAATAAAATATTTTTGTAAGTTTCACATTATCTATGACTGAAATAAAGGAGACAAACAAAAAATATATTGTACATAACAAAAAATATATTGTACATAAGTTTCTTGTTTCAAATTGTAATAGTTATGTGTTGATGTAGTGATATAAACTTTTACTAGATCATAGAAAGATAAAAAAATTAAGAGTTTGATTTCTAAGGGTGACACTTGTTGGGAGCGACAACCACATACACCGAAAGAGATTAATTCATTATCATACTACAAAAAATTGTTCTATTAGAAATACTTTTAGCTCTTATCTAACTTTATTTTTTTGTTCTTATATACTATTAGAATATTTGAGGTGTTGTTTTAATATTAGAAAGCTTCTGAAGAGTATGAGTGTATCTAGGTCAAAGAGTTGTGTGAAAATACTCTCTGTCTTGTAAAAAATTCACATACTGTTATTTTCAGTTTTTCTTTAACAATGGTTGTGGTTGTTTTCTCTATATTTGGAATTTTCCATATTATTCCTAGCATTCAGATTATTTTATTTATTTCTGTCTCAAACAGTATCATGAGTAAATGACGTTTTTTCGAATAGTATTAATATGATGCAATCTATCATTAACACTTAAACTTTACCAATGGAATGTTTAGGCCACAACAACCATACCATAATAAATAATTGATACCACAACAATTACCATGTGAAAGTGACATACAGGGAGCCAAACTTTCTGAGACAAAGAATGAAATGCTTAAAACATGATCGAAGAATGTAGTAGAATGGTAGTGACAGGTCTTGAATAACACATCAATGCACCTGCAGGTATGCACATGCTTATTTCCTACCATAGTTCTCATTTTGAAATGGGAAGAAAAATCTGAAGTGGCTTTTAGATGCCAAACAATAACTAACCACTGAATTGGGCACTAGCACTATTTTTTTTTACACTTTTGGGGCCTAAAGCTTTAAGCAAAAAAGAAAGAAGTTCATGGTTATGTTGACCGTGTCTAAAATAAAAGCTTACCTTGCACATTTGCATGTACTACCAAAATTGCAGGACGGCTAAAACATGTGACTCTCTGAACAGCTTATAAAACTAGTTTTTTTCAGCTAGCAAGGAATTCACTTATAAAAGGTTTATATCTGCTCCATTCTTATTGACATATTCTTGTTAAGACTTGTGTCATATCTGGTTATGGAATGAGGAGTTTCTCCTCACCAAAAGGAATAAGGATCATCTTCATTAACTCTTCATTAATGGAGAGACAAATACTTCAATTGCTTCATATTTTTAATGATAAATATGTTATTTTATTATATTTATAAGGATAAATGTGACATTATGTTAGAAGTTGCCTTGCTAATTGCAGAAGTTCTTCAAGCTGTGAGTTCATAGCTTGGTCGTGTAATTCCAAGTTATATGGGTTATGACACAGCAGGAAAGGCAATTTAGTGGCACTGTGATCCCTTCTCTAGACATAGAGCCCAAGATGTTATTTGCAAACTCTCTGCCCCAACAAGAGTTTAAGCCAAGAAACAACAATGTTCCTTATAACTCTAGAGGAAGGGGTGGATTTAACTTCAGAGGAAAAAGTGGAAGATTTGGTGGTGCTCGAAGAGGGCAAGGTAACAAGTATTGCACTTATTGTGATAAAACAAATCACACTATAGAAACATGCTTCCTCAACCATGGGTATCCCCCAGGTTATCAATCAAATAAGGCTGCAAAGATGGTGAATCACACAGTGAGTTTTCCCTTAGATGATCAAAGAAATGACCATTGCTCCTCGCCACATTCTAATGATCAAGGTGTTGGAAGAATTTTCAGTGAGGAACAAATACAAGGACTCTTGGACCTGTTAAACCAAAACAAAGACAGTACAGATCATGTTGCTAACTCTGCTGTTAATACTGCCATGCCAACTTCCTCTGCAGGTATTTTGTCTATGTAGTGGCTCCTTGATATAGGAGCCACATATCACATAACCTATGATTCAAATAATTTCTATGACCAGAGAACCATTCTTCCTATACTTATCACCTTGCCAAATGGTAATAAGGTGTCTGCAAACATCTCTGACACAATTAAACTCACACATAGTCTATTTCTTTATGATGTGCTTTTTGTCCCTCACTTCAATGTCAATTTAATTTCAGTATATAAATTGACTAACACAGAATTGGCAAGTCATTTTTTCTCAAAAACAAGTGTATTATTGTGCAGACCAATTTCAAGAAGATGATTGGTTCAACTAGGTTGCAACAAGGTTTATATGTGCTTAGCTTATCAAGACCACCTCTCTCATATTCTAGTTATGTAGTTTTCACACCAATGTAAAAAACCATACACAAGATTTATGGCACGTGAGATTTGGGCATGCCCCTCAATTAGTTTTATCTGTTATTTCAAAACATTTCCCTGATATACAAATGAACAATGAAATTTACTTTCCTTGTGACATTTGGCATATAGCTAAACAGAGGAAATTCCCCTTTTCACTTAGCATTACACAAACTACAAAACTTTTTTATTTGCTTCATGTTGACATATAGGAGCCTTATGGCACTCCCTCCATATATGGCCAAAAATATTTTTTGACCTTGGTGGATGACCATACTCGTTTTACTTGGATTATACTTATGCAATCAAAGGTTGATACTAGATCACATCTCATAAATTTCTTATCCTACATTGAAACACAATTTCATTTCAAACTAAAATTCCTAAGAAGTGACAATGGTGTTGAATTCTTGATGCATGATTTTCTTAATTCCTAAGGAATCATACATTAAAGGACTAGTGTTGAGATCCCAAACAAAATGGGGTTGTTGAGAGAAAACACCAACAAATCTTGAACGTGGCTCGGGCCTTATCTTTTCAATCACACCTGTCTAAAGGATTATGGAATTTTGCAGTTCAACATGTCATACATATCATAAATAGACTACTAACCCATTTGTAAAGAATAAAACCCATTTTGAATGCTTATTCTCTGCCCTACCCTCCATATCTCATCTTAAAGTGTTTGGTTGTTTAGCTTACGCTAATACCCTTGCATCGCATAAAACTAAGTTTGATCCAAGAACTAGAAAAATTGTCTTTCTTGGATATAAAGATGGTACAAAGAGATATATTTTGTATGACCTTAAATCTCATGTTGTTTTTATCTCTAGAGATGTACTCTTTTATGAAACAAATTTTCCTTTCCAAAACATACCTTACCAAAATGACCCAGCTACCTCCATCATCACACCTTTACCCTCAAACAATTCTCTTCATTTAGACCCATAAAAAGTTAACCATGGCCAACCTATCACAAATCTCAATCCTGTCTAAATAATTGAACTAGAATCAACATCTAATCTTGTCCAAATAGCTACCCTGAACCAACATCCAACACTCTTCCCCCAAACAATCGGTCAGACAAAAAGACTACCATCTCACCTCCAAGGTTATCATCTAAACTTTGTTGCATCCTCACCAAACCTGACCAATGCATCTTCAGGTACTTCTGATCCTTTGTCTTCATTTCTTTCTTATACTAATTGTTGTAATTCCTACAGAAGTTTTTGTCTCTCTATTACCACTCATAAAGAACCGTCATCCTATACATAGCCTTTAAACTTCCTTGTTGGTAAGAAGCAATGAAAAAAGAGCTTCAAGCCCTTGCTTTTAATGATACCTGCTCTCTGGTTCCTCTACCCTCAGATAAACATACAATTGGCTGTAAATGAGTTTATAAGACAAAGTACAATGCTGCTGGATCCTTAGAGAGGTACAATGCCAGATTAGTAGCAAAGGGTTATACACAAATGAAGGGGATTGACTACTTTGACACTTTTTCCCCTGTGGTCAAAATTACAACAGTCAGAGTAGTCTTGGCCGTTGCCACTGCCAAGTCTTGGTTTCTAGAGCAGTTGGATATTAACAATGCATTTCTTCATGGTGATCTACATGAAGTTGTGTATATGGTTCCTCCCCCTGGATTGGTTCTGCCTCATCCAAACTTAGTGTGCAAACTACATAAGTCCATATATGGGCTAAAACAAGCTAGTAGGGAATGTCACACTACACTTTCTACCAAGCTTATTTCTCTAGGTTTCTCACACTCACAAGGTGATCAGGCACTATTTACAAAGGGAATTGCTCAATCTTTTAAAGCCATACTAGTCTATGTAGATGATCTAGTATTGGTAGGGAACAACATTCATGAGATACAATATGTCAAGCATGTTTTGCACCAGTCCTTCCAAATAAAAGATTTGGGCACACTCAGGTATTTCTTAGGTCTGGAAATTGCAAGATCTAAGCAAGGATTACATCTCAATCAAAGGAAATACACTTTGTCCCTTTTAGAAGAATCAGACTGCCTTGGATCTAAACCAGCCAAGACCCCCTTTCATCCTTCAATCAAGCTCCAACACAATCAAGGTTCACACTTTCCTGATCATTCCTGCTATAGGAGACTTGTAGGCAAATTGTTATACCTCACTATTACTAGGCCAGACATCTCCTATGATGTCCAGAAATTGAGCCTCTTCATGGCAAACCCAATGGATACTCATTATAAAGCTGGTATACGAGTGCTTCAATATCTCAAGACCTCTTCTTTTCTTCTGAATCCTCTCTCAAACTCATTAGTTTTGCAGATTTTGATTGGGCTTGTTGCCTTGATACTAAGAAATCACTAACTGATTTTTCTTTTTTCCTTGGCAATTCCCTCATTTCATGGAAAACCAAAGGAAATCAAAGGGAAGTCCATGTGGCAATTCCCCCATCCCCATTCACACATGCACCTTTAAAAAAATTTAATAGAGTGTAACAACTTAGAAGGAGCAATTAGAGTAGGTGCATTAATGAGGTGAGGTCTACTCGTGGCAAGAATAATAAAAGACATGTGATAATGGATATAGAAGAAAAACTTCCCTAGAGACTAATACAACACATCACTTTTAAAGACAGCCAATAGAATAATGACAACTCATAAAAATTAAATTAAATTAAATATTAATATGAAAAAGATAAATAAAAATAAGTATTAATTTTTAATCCCATAATCTTCTCCCCACATATCTCTTCCTTATCTGCAGTTATGTTCCATCTCCCCTTTTCTGTTTCTATCCTCATTTCAAATTTTCTTCTTTCTTCTTCTTCTTCATATATTTCTTCTTTCTTGTTCCTTTCCTTTTGTATTTCTTCTTTTTCTCACTTTTCTCAGTTATTTGTTCATATGTTCTTCTCTTTCTCTTTCTTTTCTTCATATGTTCTTCTTAATTTTTGTTGGAGTATAAAAATACTAAAGTAACTTGGCTTCTGAAATGTGCAAGATGTGTCTGGTTTTATCCTTTTAGTTTGTTGCAGTATAAGAAAACTAAAGTCACTTGGCTTTTCAAATGTGCACAATCTATTAAGTACTTGAGTTCTTCCAGTTCCACACTAAATTTTGTACATACATGCTATATTTTCTACATACATAACCTTTTTCCCAACCCAAAAAAACAACTTATCCTTCCCTTAAATTTTCAATCTTCAACACAACTGAAATGAGATTAAGGAAAAAAAAGCTAACGTGAAGTTCCTATTGTATACCAGATAATACTATATATCAGTTCCCAAGTACTCAATGTCAAATTCTTATAAACAAAAATTAAGATTATTCTGCTCTCACATAAGTGATAGATTATTCTCCATCATCTATTTATCAACCTGCATTAGGCTTTATTGTTAAATAGACCAAATTTTTATTGCTTGAACATTCAACATTAGATTAAAATACCATACAATTATTCTCATTACTAATTTAGGAAGCAAAAGTGAATCTTGATACAGAAAATATATCTCTAGTCTGCATTTTTTTCGAACATACTCATTCTGTCATTCTCATTACAAAACTCAAAATTGCATTGACAAATATACTATATAAGAAGATGAAAATAAATACACAAGTTCATTTCATAATTGTTCAATAATGCACTCTAGTATTAACATAGTTTCTACTCCCACTCTCATGTTGACTTGTCTTTTGCCTCATAGCATGTGGTCTAATCGGTGTTGGTCCAATATTTTGCATTCCAAATGCTGGTTGCAGAATCTTTGGACCGCAAAATGGCATGATAGGTGGAGCCATTTGAGGCATGATAGGTGGAGTCATTTGAGGCATGATAGACCTATATAGTGACATTGTACTTGGTTGCATATTAGAACCATTGATATAGTAATTGGTATCACAAAACTCACTTCTTTCTTTTTGTTTCTCTGTAAACAAAAATAAACATTAGACATTATATAACATTTCCAGGTAAAAAAGTTATTATGAAACTTCATTAGAATACAAGTGAGGTAAAACATATTTTATAAATTCTCACCTTTATTTTTCTTCACTATTGTGGTAGATCGTTTCCTTTTCTCGAAATGTCCTTTCTTTCGAGCAGCAGACATTCCCTTAGTCTTTGAAAGAAGAGGATTTAGAACTACAACATGTCCATTATTCACATTTTGAGTGGAATTGATGTCATTTGTTATTGCATATGGGTTTAAATTGAGCTTAGCAAGACATTCTTGCATACGCTCAACTCCAACATCAAGCAAATTGCACATAATTTGTTGAGTTTCTTTGTGTTCTTGAATTTCCAAAACCAAATTATAAAATGATTTCATAACAACATTGCGGTAAGGAAGACTAACATCATAATCTTTCTCCATACCCCCATTCATATGCTCATAAATGGTGGACCTGGCATTTTTTGATCATCTTTTCAAGAAGTAATGGTCAGGTATTCTCAAAATACATTTAATATTGTAAATCCTCAAAGCATGATTACAAAGTATTCCCATAAATTCAAACTTGTGACAACTATAATTAACCATGTAAGTAGAAGAGTCAAATGTCACAATATACTTCTTGATAGGCATTTGATTAAATATGACTTCGTGATATGACAAGTTATCACATACTTTAATCTCTACAGAAGTGCTCCCCTCTGTCCCATCAAGATATTCCTTCAAAAAAAGTTTAACCATGTAAGTAAAGTGTCGCTGCTATTTATAATTAGAGGGGGAGCACTTTGGCTACACTTGAAGTCCTTCTCAACCTCTATTTGTCGCCATTTTTTTACCATTTTATCAAATGTGTTAAAGAATTGTGTAAGACTAGTTGTTTTACCTGCAATCTCAGATAAGACACTATTTTTACTCTCACTCCGTTGAGATGACTTAATACCAGCCGAAAATATTTCCTTGCTATAAGCAATGCTCTACTTGTGACGAATTTTTTTTTTTTTGATCAGAAAAATTGTATTAAAGAAGCACAAGGGGTGCCTACCCAATACAAAAGAGTCAATGACGAATATTGTTAAAAGAGATATTAATACAATACCAAGGATCAACACACCAATTTTCAAAAACTAAGGAAGTTGGTGCCACATAAGAGAGGAACCAAGACCAAGTCCTAATTTGTATCATATCCATAACTTGGGTGTAACTCACCTCCTTATTCCCAAAGATAATATCATTCCTCATATTCCATATTGACCATAGAACTACAAACCACAACATCCTCCATAGGGACTTCCCTTTTGGATTCTTGCAAGAACACTCATGTATCTTCAATAAATCAAGAGTCGAAGAGGGAATAATGATCGAAGTTCTTAACCAAGAGTAAAAACCTTTCCAAACAGAGAAATCAAACGTACAAGATAAGAAAAGATAATCTATCGACTCCGGATAATCCAAACATATGGCACAATTCAATTCTTCAATCCTATGAATAACATTTCTCTTCATAAGTTCATCTTTTGTTGCCAATCTACCTCTCAGTAACTTCCACACAAAACAACAAATCTTTGAAGGAATACAATTTATCCAGCAGGATTTAAGAACAATATCTCTCTCTGTTTTAGTTGGATTCAGAAGAGCCAAATAGGCTGAATTAACCACATAATTCCCAGAGGAATCTGAGCTCTACTTCCGAGTATCAGTATTGTCCCTTTTGCAAGAGTGATATTGTATTAACTCATACAAAGATCTGACCACTATCTCCTCTCTATGAAGAAGAACTCTCCTCCACTGAACTTCCCATTTTCACACATCACCATACCAGTAACCACAATCTCCCACAGAAGCCCGTTTGTTTAGAGCAAGAAGGAACAACCTGGGAAACAAATCTTTCAATTTTTCTTGACCATACCAAATGTCATGCCAGAAAAGAGTTTGGGTGCTATCTCCTATGTCTTTCCAAATGTTCCTCTCAAACCAGTCGGTATCCAAATTATGAGAGTTGCCAACTTTTCTCAAGTCCCTCCACCAACGAGACGATGAGGCTAGATCTTTTATGATCAAGCCAGAACCATACTTAGAGTTAACCACCTGCACCCATAGTGAATCTGGCTCATGAATTCTTCTCCATTTCCATTTCCCAAATAACGATTCGTTAAATGACTGAAGTTCCTTCACACCCTAACCACCAGAACATTTTGGTTTTCAAACTTCAAACCAGGAGACCCAGGCAATTCCTTTGCTACCTCTACTATTTCCCCAGAGGAAGGTCCTTTGGATAATTCCTTTGTGACGAATTTTATACATGTCCTCCAACCATTTAGGACCATTGTGTTTACTCATCATCTCCTTCCAAGTACTTTCAAATTCTTCTTCTGAATCACAACCCGACATGCACTTTTGCAACAAACTTTGAAATTTATGATCTGAATTAAGAGCACCCAAATGAGAAGGGGAATTTTTAGCTATATGTCATAAACACAGCCGATGAGATGTATTTGGCATTGCCTCTCTAATTTCTTTGGCCATGGATGCATCTTGATATGTGAAGATTGTTTTTGTTTGTTGGTTTCCCATGCTCCTCAAAAATACTTTAAACAACCACCTAAAAGAAACTGTTGTTTCATCAGTTAGCAAGGCACAACCAAACATCACATTTTTCCAATGATGATTTACACCAACAAAGGGTGCACAAATCAAATTAAATCTATTAGTATGGTAAGTGGTATAAAAAACCATAACATCCCCAAAACAATCATAATCAAGTTTCGATTTACCATCTCTCTAGAAGACATTAGTTAAACGAGACTCTTGGTCAAATTGGATTGAGTAGTAGAACATTGGATCTTCTGATTGTCTTTTTTGTAACTGATTCACTAAAGATTGAGCATCACCGACTTCAATGGATTTCACCTTTTGAGTGTAGAATTTTTTTTGCATATCTTTCACTATTGAACCAACCTTATCAAATCCACCGACCTCTTCCCCAATATAGCTCCATGCATTTGTAACACTGATACCAACATTTACTAGTGACTTTATCACATCTCCTTTAGTAGTAGATATATTTCTCATAGAACGTAACAAATGTCTTTGATGGGGCTGGGCAAACTCATGGTTGTGATCCAATACTAGTTTTGTAATTTTCCATTGTCCTTCCTTGCTGACATTAAATCGCACCATAGCTTGACATTCTATTCTTGAATCTGCTCTCTCATAAGCCACTTCACCTTGAAATTCATTGTTCTTAAACCCTTGTTTAGAACAATAATATTCCTTCATTCATATATTCTTTCTATCATTATCATAAAATTGTTGCTGGCCTTTCCTTACACTGAAACCCATTTTGAAAGCATGTGCTTGATATAGATTGTAAGTTTCATCCATGTTATTCAGAATTTGACCAAAAAAAATATCTTTGGGTTCATTATTTTTGAGTGGTTTAGGTTCATCATGCTCCATATTATATTTAAGTTATAAGAAAGAAGAAATTTTGAAATAAGGATAGAAACAGAAAAGGTGAGATGAAACGTAACTGCAGATAAGGAAGAGATAAGTGAGGAGAAGATTATGGGATTAAAAATTATTACTTATTTTTATTTACCTTTTTCATATTAAAATTTAATTAATTTAATTTTTATGAGTTGTCATTATTCTATTGGCTGTCTTTAAAAGTGATGTGTTGTATTAGTCTCTAGGAAAGTTTTCCTCTTTAGTAGGTATTATTGGAAATGCCACGTGGCACAATGGATAAATGTAGAGGCTTGGGCACATATTGTGTTTTTCTTAGATGACTGAGATTGTTTTTCATTTCTTATAGACAGTTCAGATTTGCACTCCTCTTCTTCTTCATTTTCTTGGATGTATTTTTTAGATTCCAAACTAAAGTTGAGTAAGTCTTTGTGAGTGTTAGAGAGATATGCTTTCTTTTCTCTCTTGACATGTAGTTGAGCTTGTGATGGTTTCCATGGTATCATCGAGTTTCCTTTGTCTTCCACATTTCTCTTGTCAGAATCAATTGTTGGCGACAACAATGACAAAGAGGCTGCAATTCTCGACGAAAATGAGGTGCTCATCAGTTGTGAAGATGGAGAGGGAGAGGTTCTCTTGTCTTCTTGTTCTAGTTTTATTGCTTCCAAGGTGAGTGAATAAGAATGTTTTTTCACCAAATCCTTTTTTAACTTCACTAATTACTCTCTTATCTCACTAAAGAGATATTTAAGTATAGGATGTCCAATAACCTCCTCCCGATGAAATGATGGATTTGTTGGTTTCCTTGTTTGAATGAAAAAATTGGACCTTCATTGTTAGTCCTATCTCTAGTTCTGTATGAATGTCTATATGAACTATAAGATGTCTCCAAACCGACAAATGCAGCCTTCTATGAATATCCTGAAAACTTGATGTGCAAATTCCTCCATATAATAAAATTGTTGATAGCTTGATGGTGGATGAGACTGGTTTTGAACCGCAATATAACGTGAGTTACATCTTGATACTGATGATAATGGTTTTGTTCTTGCAATCTTCCAGCAAGTGAAAAATGTGATTGTGGATGCTGACTTTCCATTATAGTCTTAGTATCAGCTCATGCCCCAACCTTTGCAGCCCAATCTTCTTCATTCTTTTGGGCTGGATAGGGTTGGTTTGGTTGTCATGCTTAGATGCTCCATTCCTGAGGATAAGGGTGTGGGTTGTGGTTGTAATGGTATGGATAGGGGTTAGAGGGAGGAGGAGGATGGGATGGAGGCTAGTGAATAGGAGGTGAAGGAGTGTGATAATATTGGAATTTTTGTGGGGTGTGGAGGATGAAGAAGGGCGAGGCATCTAGTGAAAGTAGTGTTGATTGTAGGGATAATGTGTAAAATACATGGTTATGGAGGAATGAGTTAAAAGATGAAAGCACATTCCTCCTATCAATGAATGAAGCTATAATTATTCTACTCCTAAGGAAAAAGTTAATACTAAAAGATAATATTCATACTAAAAGAAATTTTAAATTGATGATGACCACACAAGTGTCATCATCTCACAATAGAATATTCGAGAATTATACATGTAATATTAATATTTAGCTAAATCTAAATATTAAACTATAATATTCTATTCTATCACCTTTCTAATAAACCTAATAACAAGTATCTTATTAGAGATTTACTTTTTGCTCTACTTATAAAAGATATGAAAGTACTTAGAAATAGTAATTAGGCCACACCTAATTCACATACGAATATAATACTTTCATTTGCTAACAATCACTCAAAAGGTGTCAAGGGTTATCTCAATAAGGTTAAGGAAAAAAAGTTTACTTCTTCTTACACATTTCAATATTCCAAGCAGCTATAATTCCAAATTAGGAGCATATATGATGTACCATAAAATATGTCACTTAATGTGATACTGCTTGTGATTGGTTTTAAAAAATGCATTTAAATTAAAAAAGTAATGATTAAGTATTTTTCTGACCAATCATAAATAATAGCACATGGAGTGATACACTTACTTTTATAGGATAACATATGTTCTTGTATTCTGACCGCTTACGTACTTGTAGAATATGGCAAAAAATGTAATTTTTAAAAGTTCAGTTAAAAAGTATTTCTTAAAAAAATTAAAAACAATTTTATAAAAATGATTAATGAAAGTGTTTTTTCTATAAAAAAGTGATTTTTAAAAGGGGTATTAAAAAAATGATTTTAGACAATACTTTATTCAAATAGTGGTTTTGAAAATAATGATTTTTTTAAATCAAATGGATATATTCATTCATCTAAACCTATGAAAATGATGTTATGGATCGATGATATGAATTGAAATTTATTCATTAAGTTTGAATATTGATGGATTGGATAGTTTAAAATATGATTTAATAAGTTTATATGGATTGGTAGATGACTTTCCATCCGAACATTATGATCCAAATTTAAATTCATCCATATCCATTCATTTGTCACGCCTATTATCAAATAATCATTGAACAATTTTCAATAGTAACTATTCGTATATAATTATATATGATATAAATTAATGATTCTCACATTCTTAATATGAGAATTATACTCAATTATGAGTTGATATAGTTTTAATGACTTGGAAATTACGTTTTTGTATATTTATACTTCTAATGTAGTCTTTAATTTAAGTAGGATGCTCCAAATGCCAAAAGTTTCCCACACACTATGTACATGTTTCTAAACTACTGGATCATATAATTGTAGTGTACATGTTTCTAAACTACTGGATCATATAATTGTAGTGTACATGTTTCTAAACTACTGGATCATATAATTGTAGTGTACATGTTTCTAAACTACTGGATCATATAATTGTAGTGTACATGTTTCCAAACCACTGTGTGGATAAATGTAGTTTACATGTTTCACACAAAATAGTGTGCCCTCATTCAATATATACTAGCTGAGTAACACTACATTTACAATGAGAATCATTTGAAATATTAAAAAAAAATTTGATTGTAGCATGGTTTTACATGGAAAATGGGAGGATATTGATACATTTGGATACATGGAAAATGGGAGGATATTGATACATTTGGATTTGAATCATAATAAGTAGATGAAAAATCATTCATCAATCTATATAAATTCATTAAACCACATTTTAAATTATATAATTCATTCATATTCATACTTAATGGATGGATTCCAATTGATTCATAACTCCATTTTCATGGATTTGGATGAATGAATATCCAATCCATTTAATTTTTTAATTGTAATTTAAAACACTTTTGAAGAAAATCATTCTTTTCAAAACCACTGTTTGAATAAAGCATTATCTAAATTAATTTTTTTAAAAATCACTTTTTTTTTTATAGAAAAAATCATTTCTAATAATATTTTTTTTAAAAAGTTTTTTAATTTTTCTTTAAGAAACACTTTTTAACTGAACTTTTTATAAAATTACGTTTTTTGCAATATTCTACAAGCATGCGACGTTTAAGGTTTCATGTGTGAAGTTTTTAACAAATATTTATACGTATTATGTATTTAAGAACAAACTTTTAATGTTAGTTCATCCACATGTCTTATAATTGATCTCAATTTAAAAAAAAAGTGAAAGTGAGAAACACTACAAGAGAGTGATAGTTTAGATAGTGTGAAATTAAAAAGGAAAGAACATTGTTTTGTGAATTTATGTTTTTTTGTCCACATGTCTTATAATTGATCTCAATTTAAAAAAAAAAGTGAAAGTGAGAAACACTACAAGAGAGTGATAGTTTAGATAGTGTGAAATTAAAAAGGAAAGAACATTGTTTTGTGAATTTATGTTTTTTTGGATGGATTGGATATCCATCCAAATGAATTTATTTATAATATCTATTGGATATTATGGATGAATTCAAATCCATTCATCACTAAAGTTATTCATGGATTATATCCATTTAAATTCATTAGCTCGAATGGATGAATTTAGATAGATTTAATTTTCTTAGATTTGAATGAATTGTGAATAATTTAACACCTATAATTTTAGCAGCCAAAAAAAGTGAAATTGGTGTACCATCTCTTATTTGTCAAAATAGATATACTTTGTCAAAATGTTATGTCAAATAACATATCTGAATTTATAATTTGTCCTCATATTAATCTTGTAAGAGATGTTGTCCATTCATGACACAATGCCCCACTAGAAAACTTGTTTGTGTATCCAAATATGTATGTGCATTCCACAAGCACACCTATGCTTTACACCGTTGTAAAATCATGCATAGTCTATAATAAATATTTGGTAGCATCAATTATATGTATTTGTCTTATGCATCCACAATATCTTGCGTAATCTTAGTATCATTGTGTTGTTCATCAACCATAGAAGACAAAACGAACCTTAATACGATTTATATGCAAGTAGCACTATGAGAACTTTTTGCACTACAATGCATCACACAATATGCCGTTATTGAGAAATATCATTAAGTTTTATATTTGAAAGTTGACAATATAAACATATATACTTTAAAAGTTAAAATTTTAGATATTTAAAATGTCATCAATAGAGAATAAAGTAATAAGTACATTAAATATAAGATATTGATATTCAGAACATCAACTACTATCAAATCTTATTTATATCATATAAGATCAATTACATAAATCAAATACTGTTTTATTTATTAACAAAGCGTTCAGGTTAAAACTTACAAATGTAAAAATAATAGAATTGTTTCCTATAGTAATGATTGGTTATTTATTTTTATAACATTGTAATAGCATGTAGAGAGAAAAACTCAAAAACTAATGTGTGATAGTATAGATATAAGATGTTTTATTTTCAAATTTAATGAATAAATAATAAAACTCTATTTTTCTCTTATGTATATCTAGGATTTAAAGGCCGACTGAGTTACTGAAGATCAATAGTTGAATATTTGACTTATTTATGTTTTTAAAGACGTCATTGGGTATTTCTCTTTATTTGAACAATATAATGGCGTTTCCTTTGTTATTTCGAAAGTTTTCACTAGGAACTAGTAAGTTATCCGCACATTCACGCGGGATAATAATTTTTTGCCACATGATTAAGAACAAACATGTTATATGTGTATTCGTATAGTTAATAACACATATGTTATGTTGGATACAAATCATATTGGCCCAAACACAAAACACAAAACCCAAAACTGAAAAACAACAAAAATGAAGAAACAGAATCTTGGCGGGAAAAGCAGTTATTTCAGTTAATTCTGTTTTTTTATAGTTAGCCATTTTTCTTCATTCTGATTCTTGCTATATACACAAGGTTCCATCCCTCTCCAAGATGTATAAAAATATACGATAACTCCATATCAATTGATTCCATCTAATATACATAATCAAGTTCTTCTTCTTCTTCTTGCACAAAAGCGTTTCTCTTCTTTCTTCTTTACTTTGATCATGAGCTTCACCATGTTTAACATGGTATCAGAGCACCTTCATTGAAGGTGTCTCTTCCACGTTTTCGTCCTACCTATTTTTTTAATCAGTCATCCTCTTCCTCAACTTCGTTCAACCAAATCAGCAAAATGGCAAACCAGATTATGAGTCAGGGAACAGTAATGGATCCTAGAAACCCTTACTTCATTCATCCGAACGAAAATCCTGGATCCAAGATTGTTACCACAATTCTGAATGGCGATAACTATCATGTTTGGGCAAGAGCAATGGAAATGGCTCTTGAAACCAAAAACAAGATCGAATTTGTTGACGGATCTATTCCCAAACCAGGTAATGATGACCCTTTCTATCCCTACTAGAAAAGATGCAATAATTTAGTGGTTTCTTGGCTGAATCAATCTGTTGATTCATCAATCTCCCAAAGCATCCTTTGGATGGAAAATGGCCAAGAAATTTGGAATGACTTAAAAGAAAGATACTATCAAGGGGTTGTCTTTAGAATCTCTGAATTGATGGGAGAAATATACTCCATCAAGCAAGGAAACTTGTCCATTGGTGCCTACTTCACTCAAATCAAAGGGTTATGGGAACAACTCAATACCTACAAACCAATTCCTTCCTGCTTATGTGAAACCAAATGTAAATGCACCCTCATCCCCATCATTAAAAGGTATAGAGAGAATGATTGTGTCATTTGCTTCTTGATGGGATTGAATGACCAATTCTCCATAGTTAAGACTCAAATCATGCTAATGGACCCCTTGCCTACCATCAATAAAGTCTTCTCTTTACTGATTCAACAAGAAAGACAAAGCATCCTTCCTGATGATAACAAGCTCCTTGCAAACATTTCGGGTGACTTTGATAATAGGATAAGAGGAAGAGGAAGAGGATTTCGTGGACAAATGGGTGGAAGACAGCAGAATCAGTATAAGCCACAGACTAGCATTAGAGGAGGAAGAGGCACTAAAATGTGCACCTACTGCCATAAATCAGGACACACAATAAATGTGTGTTATAGAAAACTTGGTTTTCCACCTAACTATTTCTCAAACTCAAGCAACATAAATAGCTACATGGTCCAAGAACCAGCAGATGATGCACAATTCACAACTAAACCAGCAGATTCATCATCAAATAATTCAAATGAAGGAGCCCTCCTAAGACTCACTCAGGAACAGCACAAAGGCCTCGTCTCTCTATTGGAGCATTCAAACAATTCGCAACACCATAATGCCAATCAAATTGTGGTTGCCCCTTTTCCACAGAACACCAACAACTCAGGTACTAGTTACACTTCAACAAACATTGGCAAATCTGATTATTGGATTCTTAATACAGGAGCCACTGATCATGTGTGCTACTCCTTATCAAGATTCCAGTTTTTTAAACAAATCAAACCCATTTCTATCAGATTACCCAATGGACAAAATTTAACTACTCACTACTCTGGTACAGTAGTGCTCTCAACTCACTTTCACCTATATGATGTCTTGTATTTGCCCTCATTTAACTTCAATTTAATTTCTGTCTCTAAGCTCACTGATTGTCTGCCATGCAAATTGATTTTTTCCAATACACACTGTCATATACAGGACCTCCAATCCTTGAGGATGATTGGTGTAGCTAGCATGAAAGAGGGACTGTATGGAATGGTGCAAGAGAAACAGAACATGCCTAAATTTCACACCATTAGTTCTTTCTCTAGTTATAGTGACAACAATTTATGGCATTGTACACTAGGCCATCTATCTCATTCCAAAATGCTTGTTATGCAATCTATCTTTCCTTTTATACAATGTAATAAAACCATGGATCCTTGTAAAACTTGTCATTTGGCTAAACAAAAGAGATTACCATATCCAGATAGTATTACTATTTCTGCTCACCCTTTTGACCTTGTCCATATGGACATATGGGGACCCTTTTATGTCCCCTCCACACATGGCCATAGGTATTTTCTCACCATTATTGATGACCACACCAGATACACCTGGTTGTTATTTATGAAAACCAAAACTAAAGTTAATCAACACATTAAAACCTTTGTGGCATACATTAGTACTCAGTTTAATAGCAAACTCAAATCCATTAGGAGTGACAGTGGCAAGGAATTCTTTCTTACTGTATTTTATGCTCAACAAGGGATACAACACTAAATTACATGTGTAGAATCCCCTCAGCAGAATGGAATTGCTGAGAGAAAACATCAACATATCGTGGTTGTTGCTAGATCTCTTATTTTTCAGTCATGATTACCTTTATGCTTTTGGAATTATGCTATCTCTCATTCTATCCACCTCATCAATAGACAGTCCACTAGGTATCTCCAAAAAAAATCTCCTTTCGAAACCTTACACAAAACTCTACCTGACCTAACCCACCTAAGAACCTTTGGTAGCCTATGATATGTCTCTACCCTCACTGCTAAGCGACACAAACTTGACCCTCGGTCAAGAAGATGCATTTTTCTAGGATACAGACAAGGCACTAAAGGTTACCTTGTTCTAGATTGCCTTAATAGACAAATCTTTCTTTCAAGGAATGTTATTTTCTTTGAACATATTTATCCTTTTCATGACAATAAAAATTCATCACCTACATCCACTGAAAATCAACTTATTTTACCATCTGAATCCTTTGATTCCATATTTTCCTATACTGATCTGACTAATCCTCAACAACCTATCACCCCTACCATCACCAATGAACCTACACCCTCTGCCATCATTAGTGAGACATCTACTAATAATACTGTTGATTCCCTTAATCGTACTAGAAATAATCCTGAGCCCCCACCTTAGCCGCAGAATCTCTACCTCACTTTTCTTCCAAGATTAAATACCCGTTAAACCAATTCCTCACCTATGATTCATTATCCCAGAATCACAAGAACTATTCCTTGGCCATTTCATCTATATATACTCCTAACACTTATCAAGAGGCTGTCCTGCACAAATCTTGGAAAAATGCTAATGACTCTGAGCTATCTGCCCTTCAAAACAAAAACACTTGGACCATCACTGAATTACCTAACAACAAAAGAGCCATTGGCTGCAAATGGATTTTCAAACTCAAACATAATCCAGATGGTTCCATAGAAAGATTTAAAGCCAGACTAGTGCCAAAAGGAATTCTAATGGTTAATAACACACATGTTACTCATGCATTCTAATAGTTAATAACACACATGTTACATGTGCATTCTAATGGTTAAAAACACACATGTTATCCGTGCATTCCTTCGCATGGTTAAGAAAACATATTACTTGTGCATTCGTGTGGTTAAAAGCACACATGTTACTCGTGCATTTGTGTGATTACGAACACAAGTGTTAAACATACATTATCATTATTAAGAAACATACATATACCTGTGTATTCACATGGTTAAGAACGCTCATATTACCCGTGCACTCATATGGTTAAGAATACATATATTACTTGAGCATTCGCATGAGACACATTGATTTTGACAAATATTTATAAGCACATAAGTATCAATATTATTAAATATATATTAGTAATATTGTGTAATAATTTGATAAATTAAAATGAAATATATAGAAACACAAACATTGTAAATTAATTTCATTGGACATGTTTTCTATCATGTAACGACACAATGTCTTTACAACTTTTATCACATAGTAAGACATGATAATATATTAATTGTTCATTGTAACACCGCGAATTTTACGATTTTGAATTATAAGATTTTACTAAAATTTTCATTAATTATATATTCGAAAATGAATTTCTGGGAATTTTCGGTAAGGAATTAGACGAAACTATAGTTTAGTTTTATTCTTGAAATTTTATTTCCAATTTTGTGGTAAATTTTGGTAATTTTCGGAGACAGTCGGTTCTGAACCACTGTCGGGACCGAAGTACACCCGGTACGGCTCAAAAAGCGTTTTTTTGAGTTCCGTAACTCGGAATCGAATTCCGATCACACCGTTGGCTTAGTAATTTAATTTTGAGTCAAAATAGACCATGAGTACACTCATACCTATTTTCTAAATATTTTTCACTCGGAATGCCGAAATCCGAAATTCTAATCGGATATTAGGATCAGGCGATTTAAAATACCCGATCGAGTATTGGCCGATAATACTCGGGCATGGGTATCACACGTGTTCGCAAGGTGATAATTTCGCATTGGGATGAGAGATTTGACTTCCATAAAGCAAATCTCCCATCACTTTCACCATATCTCATGAGCTCATCATTAGCCACCCTAGGAG